>NW_024749779.1:14391227-14471227 GCF_018991925.1 Homarus americanus | reverse complement strand
AGTTTGTCAAGGCGCTCGATACTGACAGTGACTGTTTTAAGTATCTGTGTGAAGTGTTCCTGGTTTAACGCTAGAAAAACTCAAGCAGGTATTTTCGACGGCCCTCAAATTAGGACGCTGATTAAAGACCAAGCCTTCTCAATCCATGACTGATGTTGAGAGAAATGCATGGGAGCATTCGTTTCTGTTGTAAGGAACTTTCTTGAAACAGAAATCAGAGGACTATAAAATGCTCGTTGAATCTTTGATGGAAAGGTTTCCATGTTAGGTGCAACATGAGCATTAAGATGCATTTCCTGAACAGTCATCTTGAACTGTTTCCGGCAAACTGGGGACGTGAGATGATGAGCAAGGTGAACGCTTCAGGATATCAAAGTCATGGACGACAGGTATCAAGGTCGCTGGGACATTCACATGATGGCGGACTATTGCTGGAGCATTCAGCGAGACTGCACTGAAGGCGATATTCAAGACAGTCCATTAAACGCAAGTTTGTGCCTGAATAAATCTGGCATAGTTCACAAAGCAACTGATGAATCCAAAATATGCTTGTCAAGGTAAATAAAAGTAATTAAAATTAATTCTACGTTTGGTAATTCCTCTCTGTGCTGGTTTAGATTTTTAGCAGTAGTATATGGTAGTCTAACTATATATAGTAGTAAATGGTAGGTAACTCACCGCAACAAAACTAGACCCGATAGAAAAAAACCGGTGCCATATTTGAAATCAGTGACCTCAATTTACCCAGAAACAAGTCTCAAAATGTATGCAACTGACAAAAAGTTGAATTTTGTTCACCAGTGTTATTGCTTTTAATTCAATAAAGGTACCTGAATTTGTAGCCTACACTATATCCTTCAAATATCATCACCAAAAAAAATCTGGTGGCGTAAGATCTGGGGATCTAGGTGGCCGGCCATAATGATTTGGACACGCATTCCTCCACAGTGAGCGGCATTGCATGACTGGGCGAAAACAGTTAAACGCCACTAACGCCTCACGTGATACCTGATAACTCAGAATCATGTTAAGTCTTTCTATAACATTAGGCTTCATTTATGCAAAACATTAGGTGAGTGGGAATTATTTAGTTCTTGAATAAAAAGATCACCCTGGACAAGTGTTTTTCAGTTCTCCTTGAATTTTTATCATAAATTCGCTGATTAACTTTGTTCTGGTACTATAATTTCCCTCTGATCTGAACAGCTATTGTACCATAACTTCTCTCTGAGTAGTTAAACTGTAAAACTATAATAACGTTACTCTGACTGAGCAACTGTGGCTTAAATTAGCTTCATCACCAATCACAGCTATGAGAATGGTATTAGCTTCACCATCGTTAAGTAACTGTAGTTTACATGTTCCTGATTGGCTAAATAAATTTACCGTGTCTTATGAACGTCCAATAGGATACTTAATTTTTTTTACAAAATCGAGAAATTCTTTTATAAACAGTGAATGCAATTCATGTACTACATTAAAAACTAATCCCCGTCGAATAAAAAAAAGAACAGTGTATTTACCTGTTAATTGTACCGAAATGGAGTCACAAAAAGCTGGCGAAAAGTGGATTATGTCGAATATTTGCAGCTATTACAAAAGCTATAGAGGATTATATATTAAATTGGCTGGCAGAGAGGAACCACAAATTTGTTAAAAGTCACGAACGAGTTGTTGTTTTGGTGACGGTAAGTTAGTTAAGGTATACTGACCCTCACATCACTCCTATCCCCTTACCTTCCTCCCACCTACCACTGCACTTTATTCCCCTCCTTCCCTTCCATTTACCATCCCACTACACTCTTTTCCTCTTCCCTCCCACCCACATTCCACCCTTACCCTCCAACATGAGCCTTCAAATTAACCTTCAGTTTGACCCTCTACAGTCCTTCCACTCTGTTTTTCCATCCTGCCTGTCCGTCTTGCCCCTTTACCCTGACCCTCCACCTTGTCCATCCACCTTACTTCCTAGCCCCCATTAGTCCCTGTTCACCTAGCAGTAAAGTAGGTACCTGTTGTAAGTCGAAAGTTGCGAATTCGTACTCAGGGAGTTGTTGGAGCTTCTAATAACTTGATGACATAAACCACTTACTCTTCAGGTTTCTACGCCCTTGACTTTTCATGCTTCTACGCCCTTAACTCATGAGTCATAAAGGCAAGCATGAACTTAGCATGCTTTCCTGTTGGGCGCTGTAAACGCTTCTGCGCTTCACCTTCACAAGGATGGGAGAGTGCAATAAATAAAAAAAACCTCAGCACCCTCACGCTCTCACCGACCCTCCACCCTGACTCTCCCCATTTAGCTAGCTCCTCCAAGTCCCTCAGCTGATGAAACTTTGATTGAACATTATCGACGTATTTGATGGATGACGAGGAATTTGATCAATCTAGGTGTCCATAACTCAACCAAAACCTCACCGATCAATTAGTTAGACGTATAGACCCAAAAACTAACCTAATGTACTGTACTCAGAAATCCATCTGATATACACATATAATTAGATGATTTAAAAAAAAGCTAGAACTAGCTGATCAAAAACCATCTGATGTATACATAAAATCACGTCGAGAACCTTGGTGCACACACAGAACCCTTCAAAACAACCAGATGAACACATAGAACCATCTAGAGCAGTGGTCCCCAACCTGTAGTTCGGGCACCAAGGGTACCATATTATGGAGCCCGCAAGGTTTTATTAGAAAATTGAGAATTGTTTGGGATTCTTCGTAAGAGTGAAATCAATGAAATATGTAATGACTTGAGAGAGAGAGAAATGAGCGTTTGTCCCGAGTCTGTCGTGCGTATTTATTCCAGACCTGGTCTTGAGAGCCAGCCTTTTCATTGGGATAAATACACATTTCCTGTCCAGCAGTAAATGTAACACATATGTAACCGGTAACAGTTAGACGTGTAAAACTGCAAATATCTGTACAGTATATATGATTTTTTTCTTGAATGTAGATCCAAAGTTTTGGCGCCCTATATTTACAATGATAAATGTGGCCCAGAGCCTACAGAAGGTTGGGAACCACTGATCTAGAGCTAACTTACATACACCTAGAACCATAAAGTAACAATAACAATAAAGTAACAGGGATTAACACATAAACTAAAGATTCTTGGGGTTGTGAAGTTCATGTGAGTATTTATCACTGAACACCGGACTCATTTTCTCAGTCCTTGCTCTTCATACTACCAACGGACGACTAAGACTGTTCCCTTCTTAATATAAAAATTATTTAACGATATAAGTTCCAGTGCTTAAGATAAAGGAATGAAATCATCGGGTTCGTCAAAGGTGTATAGTTTTAATGATTCTTGCACTGGTTGCGTAGCCAGGGAAATAAAGACATTTTTAGGCCTTATATTGATCTAATTCATAATGAAATTATACAAGGTAGAATTATTTGGAATACGTTCTAAACAACATAATAAAGTTCCCGATCAATCCGAGGTGATCTTTCGCCACATCTTAAAAAATGGCCGTTTTGAGTTCTTTTCTTGTTTTATTCATTAACCGTTGATTTTCGGGAGATAACACTTACCTACAAAATAAAAGAGCTTAAAATTATGCACATTATAGTATATTTTACTTTTGTGTAAGACTTCCTAGAAATAAACATTTTGTTTCCACAGTAGCTACAACCCGTCATTTTGACACAGTTTAATGTTCTAATGGCAAATGCAAAAATGTATGTCTGTTTTGCTTTTCTTCGACTGATATTCTTACTCGAATGATAAACACAGATAATTCTAGACAAAGTGAAGTATTATATATACAAAGTGAAATATACTGAAAATGGAAGAACTGTATCCCTTATGTGATGAAAATCTCTCGACAGGCCGTGTATTCCCTTTCAAGATCGTTAAGAGCGTTCTTCCGACAATGAGTAGAGCCAGCGAAATGCTAAAAGATGGAAAATGGACTATATGGAAAGAGGGTCAAACAGTAAGAGTACATAAAAATTGTAGGAAAGAATACACAGGGAAAGATATACTTAAAGCCAAATTTAAGAAGCGATTGGAAAGTAGTGCAGAGCATGTAAGTTTGACAGCTTCTCCAGAAAAAGGAAAACTAAGATCTGCAATTCCAGCATTTGATTTCAACCTGTACATAGGCGGTGGAAAATTTAGTGTTGGCACTAGGTTTCAAAGAATAGGTTCTAGAAAAAAAGCGGATGAACAGGGTGATTCTTAGGGAAAAGAAGTAAGCTGTCAAATGTGTGGTGTATCTTACTTGGTAGCTGAAAAATATGTATATCATGAAAAATGTTTGTCGTTCTTAGTACAGAGCGTGACAGCAAACCAGAAAAGAGGACGACCACCGATGAAAGACCTTGTTATCAGCATTTGCCTGAGTGTGTTCTTTCATTGAGACAGCGTCGATTGCTAATTTTCTTTACAAGACTTAATGAAACACATGGAAGAATATGTACCAGCTGAAGCGACATTAAAGAAAAAATTATGAGAGAAACATGGTGACACATCTATTTATGATGTTGCATATAAACCTACTGTAGTCGCTTTTCGTGACATTCGTGACACATTTTTATCTGATTCCTGATACAATAAGCTTCAAAGGAAACCAATGAAAATTAATAAAAAAAATTAAGTATAGTTCGGAGAGCAGCAGCCATTAAACAAATGGTTTATGAAGTTAAAGAGTACCCACCACCAGCAGACTTTCTGAATGATGTATAAGAGGCGATTCCTCTATCCCTTCAAACGTTTTTGAAAGATGTCACCGTAAAGGACAAAAAGAGTTGGCTAATAGCATTATTTCTGCTGTTAGGCCACGATTTTCTCTGTCTCAGATTCATATAAGAACATAAGAACATAAGAATGGAGGAAACTGCAGCGGGCCTAATGGCCTATACCGGGCAGTCCATTTACACCCAACCCCTATCGCTCATATATCCATCCAACCTATGTTTGAAGCTATCCAGCGCATATATGCATCCAACCTATGTATATATCCATCCAACTTATGTGTATATCCATCCAACCTCGAAGGTATATATATAAGAAAATATGAATCAAAGCTGATGATGTATATTTTGTTTAAGCTAGACATTTGCGCCTCATACAAAAAACAGATCTGTATGAAGCCTCGGCCGTCAGGTTTTTCGCAGTTTGCTTTGAACAACGCCGATTTTGACATGCAAACTATTGATAGCTATATCACGTTCCACTGCTTGAGAGGTATACTATGCATCACCTCTTCAAAATCGATGCCAAGTATTGAAGCGATACAAAGACTTAAGTCTATGCCACCCCACAAGGGGTCACAACTCAAAGCTAAAGAAGCGACAAGTCCAGAAAACTGAGAAGACAAACATTTTCGGGCGTAGGTAAAGATACATTCAGGAGCCAGTGCAAGCCCAATATTTGACAGCAGTGCATAGCAGACGTTACCGACCGCCCAAGCGGCCAACTAAGCCGATCAGTGGCGAAGAGGATAAGTAAAAGTAGAAATAAAAGTATTCCTTCAGAGGAAGCTCTTACTTCCACTGAAATTACTCATATATTTCATGTTTACCTACTAGTACTGGACAAGTTGCAAAGAAAATGAAACTTTCCTAAAAGCACTAGTCGTGGAATAAGTCCAGGGATACCACATTAAAAAAAACGTGTCATGTACTATCATGTGCAGATTTTTAAGCTCTTTTATTTTGTTATTAAGTGTCATCTCACAAAAATGAACGGTTAACGAGTAAAACACACGTAACTGCTAACGGCCGCCATTTTTTCAAGATGGCGGCAAAGGCTCATCTCGGATTGGACGGGAACTTTAGTATGCAGTATAGGAATCTATTCCAAATAATTATACCAAGTATAATGGACGATGTAGGTCGGAACTTTTTCGTAAGATGGCAGGTAAAGAAAACGCTTAAACTCACTATGGTAATGATATTTTTAAATTAATTGAGCCAAAAAATTAAAAAAATAAGGGTTACAGTAGCTAAAAAGTCATGTGAGTGCAAAAAGATCTGTGATTGGTTGTGACGTCACAAGTTGGCTCGAGCAGCCGAGCAGGAGACTGGAAGCAGACAACTGTGGGGTATGTGTTGTTACCAGTTAACCTTACTTTTAGGTTAAAATAAATTACTGCTCAAGTATTGTCGTGCGTATTTACTTGCTGGATGCCAAAATGATGCAAAAGACCGATAACTCAAACATGAAAGTTTTCATCACTGTTCTCTATGTCATGTTGTGGAAGGATTTGGACGACCATGGCCAGGGAATGGGCTAAAGATGAGCAAATGACAGATGTAATTTAACGTGATTTAAAGCTGGATGGCGGAGTTCTTGATAATACTCTACAATCATAAGGACATCTACTTTTGGTAAATTTCTTTCATCTGCCTTGATGAACCCTGGAAGTAGTTGTCCAACCTTCTCGGCTGATCGGCTTTGTAAATAAATATTATTAGATAATTAATTGTGCTTTACTGTGCAACACAGTAATGCTATATTGAATATATAAATATTACTAAGCACATTTACTAATTCAATGGATATTAGTTGCCCCTACTACAAATTTCATAGTATAAACATTCCAAACAATATTGGTATTATTAAGGTTTTGGTCATCTGGGGAACCTTAAGATTCTAACAATGGGATTAATTACTTTAAACAATAAGACACAATATATCGACGGATTTTTATCGCAAAACATTTTTCGATCGCATAATAAAATACAGGTCATATGTTAGGTTAGGTTAGGTTAGGGTACGAAGAGTTATATTATAAGTTATAAGGTTAGCTTAACATACACTAGTAAGGGGGGTAGTAACTCAAAACTAGTGATTTCCGATAGAAATGAAGGTCAAAATCGTTCATAACACATCGCAAACCACCAGAAAAACATAGCCTGCATGTCTAAGTACAGGGATGACCGATACTTAAAATTTACCCAATATACCCTATCTCGAATCTAAACATTCAAATACTTATGTTAGTTAAAGTAAAATTTTACCAATTAAGTAACATAAATGATGATAGCCCAATGCATTCTCAAAACAAAGTCCAGACAATGTCATTACTTCTAAATTGACTCGTATCTCCGTCTAGTACTGATATATTCTGTAAATGCACTGGGAAAATAAGAAGAGAAAGTCTACCAGGGAAGAATACATGACAACTGAGCTGGTGTGAACATGGGAGTTTTTTATGTCCATAAGCTGCTCTTCACGGCACATATCCTCACTAACGAAATGTCCATGACTGTCTTAGACCATAAAAAAAACACCCTTAAAACTTACCTGAACGTGGCATTTGGGGTTGGAAGAGGCCATCCTTTGTACTACCTCCCACTGCAGCAGTGAATTTGTTGGAGAACGTCGTCTGCCGGGAGACTGGTGACGTCATTGCAAATGGCGGCCCTGTTTCTAGAGAAATAAACTTACCTCGACTATCATAGCAGGACTTTACACTTTTATTACAAATTTTACGTACCGTATCACTCTACGAACGTGGCAGAGTATATATCTTGTGTTTACTCAGAACCAACAACTCGTCCATTTCATTATGAATTAGTTTAACTTTTTTTTCCTAATTTGCCCAGACTAATGGGTGAACTGCTCGAGGAATTTATATATATATATATATATATATATATATATATATATATATATATATATATATATATATATATATATATATATATACCGTGTGATGCTGAGGTTCAAAGGTCGTCCTGAGGGAAGACAGCGCTCCCCTCTACGTTTGTGGAGCTAGGCCCCTATACGATATTAAATGTAGTTTACCGAGTTAATAGGGACACAAATCATGAAATTAAACATCAGTTATTAAATTGAAAATAATTATAGATCGTTTCCCAGTCTGAAAATATTGCGTACGTCCTAATTAAGCTGTTAATCGTCTGGTAAATAAGTCACTCCTGAAAAGCGTGAACCAGTGAGCAAGGTGGCTGGGGAGTTGTGAGAGAGGTCAAGGACCACCTCTGTGCTGTACCCAGGAGAGACGGATCGCGTGACCTGGTTCCTTCGTTTATTTAACATCAGTATTAACAAGGTTTTTCCGTCAGAACCCGCCAGCTTACGAGAGTGATGACTGCGAGAGATTGACTGCCGTTTGAGACTGCCGTTGATGATTGAGGATTGGCGATTGTCGCCGTTGGACCGATCAGTGAAGGCCTGTCACTATTTAGCGGGGTAGCAAAGGATCTCTTGAGTGAATCTAGCCATCTGGGTGCCCAGCTGACGATGGGACGATCGTTGGGGGTCATCAGCTCTCCTCTACCTCGGCTCACAATACCACATGTTTCAAGCAGCTTAGTGAAACCCTCTTGCTAACGGGAAGCTAAAGCTTCTCTCAACTGTACAAGGTCTGATTGGCTCACTCCCTTCCGCTTCATGGATGTACTGGGGGTAAAGTGAAGCCAGTTGAGTGATACAGGGCCGCACACTGGGGCCAAGAGTCAGTAGAGTTTAGAGGTACACTTTCCAAGGTGGAGAAAGACTGATTTGGGCCTTAAACTACGGGTGCCTGTTGGTTGTGCCTTAAACGACTATGGAGTGCAGGTGGAAACTGTGTGTGTGTTAGGTTAGGAAGCATGGTTCACGGGTATTGGTGGACTCAGTAACTTCTTAATAATAGTGACAATAGTTTTGTGTGTAGTTAATACTATTTTTTCAGTTATTAATGTATGCTGTGTGCATTTAATATTTCTTTATAATCTCAATCTCAGGTATAACCTTTGTTCCCCAGAGTAGTGTTTAAGTTAGGTTAGGAGGTGTGTATTTGTTGGGGTAATATAATTTTGTTGAGCGCCCTGAAGGCCTATTCAGGGTGGAGTTAATAAGTTCTGATTTTTATACCATTTTCTCAGTGCTGGATATAGTTTTGGTGAGTGCCCTTAAGGCCTATTCATTGCAGAGTTATTAATTTCTTATTTTTTTAATACCATTTTCTCAGTGATTGATATTTTGTTGAAAGCCCTTAAGGCCTGGTTCATGTGTGCTAGCAACATTTCTTAATGCTTTAAACTTATTATCCTCTAATGAGGCATTGCCTGAGGGTCTAATAATTTCAACATCATGTATAACTTTTATCCCCAGAGTAGTATTTTAAGTTCAGGTTAAGAAGTGCGCATATTGGTGTACCATTATTTGATTGTGTTTGTAGTGTTGGAGGGAATATAAGTGTAAATTTTACAGTGTGTCTCATTCATCCCAGTCATAGACGCTATCCTTCCACGGGTCACGGACAATTCATTTTGTTTAGTAAAGTTAAGTGCTCTTGTGCTGGTTCGGGATTTCTCACTAAGGGGCGCTTCCACTGCAATTACCATCTAATAATCTTTAATAAACCCCAAGTCAAGTGAGAAATTAAAGTCCAGTAATTCCGACAGGTTACATATATATGTAAATATATATATATATATATATATATATATATATATATATATATATATATATATATATATATATATATATATATATATATATATATATATATATATATATATATATATATATATATATATATATATATATATATATATAAAGTGGGGTATGCTATAACGAATCTAATTGGTTCTAGAACCTTGTTCGTTATAGCATTCGTTCGTTATAGGATTAATCCGCTCCAGGCCCCCAAATACAACCACTTAACACTGAAAAATATAATATAAAATTGTAAAAATTGTAAAAAAAGTGCATAAATATGCATCTAAACCCCTGAAATAATGAGTATCATTAATACTTGTAATAAAAAAACAATAAATTAGTAAAAAAAAAAAAATAAATAAAATAAATAAATAAATAATGTTCGTTGTAGGAGTTTCGTTCGTTATATAATCCATTATAGCATACCCCAGAGAGAGAGAGAGTAGGTAGGTATTGCAATGTTGCACAGGAGGGCCAAGTTACAAGTTACATGTCAATAAAGCCCTCATTATTTAAGCGCAGCTTTAGTTTAGCTAAAACAAATATATACAATATAAAAGCTGGAGATGGGATTGGTTAACTTTATATAACAGTACTTCTCAGTTCCTGGGCGTAGAGGCAACAAACAACAAATGGAGCAGGTTCGTTGACTGCTTCAGAAGGAGGGTTAGGGTTCACATTTAAAGACTTTACATTACACTTATAACAAATAAAGGTAATTTACTGTGAATAACAATGGCAGTGTGACATGTGACAATGATCATTTCTATCTATCTATCTATCTATCTATCTATCTATCATATATAAATATATATATAAATATATATATATATATATATATATATATATATATATATATATATATATATATATATATATATATATATATATATATATATATATATATATATAAAACAAAGAAGTATGTCTGTGTGTTTGTGTGTCTGCAAGAGAATCTCGGAAACTACTTTACCGATCTGTAGTGATGATGGATGGTGTTATATGTAGTGATGATGATGGATGATGTTATATGTAGTGTTGATGGATGTTGTTATATGCAGTGATGATGGTTGGTGTTATATGTAGTGATGATGGGTGGTGTTATATGTAGTGATGATGGATGGTGATATATGTAGTGATGATGGATGGTGTTATATGTAGTGATGATGGGTGGTGTTATATGTAGTGATGATTAGACAATAAAATAATAACAGTTTAATGCTAAAAAAATATACTTTGCTTTACCGTTGTAGTGGAACTTACATACACCGTTAATGAACTATTGATGGAAGAAGAAGTTTTGGGGACTGAACAGTAGTTGCAAACAGGGAGTTGCTCAGAGAGACAGACTACTCAGTTGAAGTTTTGGTGAATTTTCTTGAAGAAAATGAGCCTCACCTGGTGCCTGATCAAGCAAATGCTTATGAATAGATCTTGCAAGCGATACAAGCGGAGCAGGGAGGTATGATCTTTCTCGATGCACCTGGTGGGACAGGAAAAACATTCCTGATCAACCTTCTGTTGGCCAAAGTACGTCATCAGGGGAAATTGCTCTTCCTGTGGCATCCTCAGGCATTGCTGCAACACTACTAGAAGGAGGACGTACTGCACACTCAACTTTTAAACTGCCTCTCAACCTCGCGCACAATGAGAATCCAGTGCGCAACATCAAAAAAAGATCGGCAAAGGCAAAACTCTTAGAAAAATGCAGCCTCATAGTCTGGGATGAATGCACTATGTCTCACAAGTAAGCGTTTGAAGCATTGGACAGGATCTTGCAAGACATACGAGAAAATGACCAGCTCATGGGTGGCATTACAATGGTCATTGCTGGAGACTTTCGCCAGACCCTACCTGTCATTCCTCGAAGCACTCCAGCTGATGAACTGAATGCGTACCTCAAGGCATCATACCTTTGGAGAAGTGTTCAGACACTCACCCTTTCCACAAACATGAGAGTACATCTACAAGGCGATCAGGATGCTGGACGGTTTGCAAACCTTCTACTACAGATTGGGAATGGAACTTTCCCTGTTGATTCAGAAGGACAAATAATCATTCCTCAAGGATGTAGAAATGTTGTAAAGTCCTCAACTGACCTCACTGACATGGTCTACCCAAACATTATCCACCACTACAAGGATCACAAGTGGCTGCGTGACCGCGCAATTCTGGCACCAAAGAATGAAACAGTGGCTGAAATCAACATGACTCTACCCAGACAGCTTCCAGGCAGTGAGACCTCATTCAAATCTGTTGATACAGTAATCGACCAGGACCAAGCAGTCCAGTACCCTGCAGAATTCCTTAATTCTTTGGAGCCCGCTGGAATGCCTCCTCACCACCTTACTCTCAAGATTGGAACTCCAATAATGCTCTTAAGAAATCTTGAACCACCAATCCTCTACAATGGCACAGGACTGGTGGTGAAGAACATGATGCCACATGTACTGGAAGCTACAATACTGACAGGAAAAGCTAAAGGAGAGGACGTGTTTCTACCAAGGATACCTCTCATCACCACTGACCTGCCATTTGAGTTCAAGCGACTTCAGTTCCCGGTTAAAGTGAGCTTTGCTATTACCATCTACAAAAGCCAGGGACAGTCCCTAAAGATGGTTGGCCTGAACCTGGTTTTTCCTTGCTTCTCTCATGGACAGTTCTATGTTGGACGCTCCAGAGTGGGAACTGGCAAAAATCTGTGTGTATACCTTATACAGTAAGTTCGGACCGTGTCTGCCTCCCATCGGTAGCCAACTAAGGGATCCCAAGCCTACCACTTTTTAGTGTGAAGTTTATTTGGCTTGTCCTCTACATTAGCCGTAACTATTTTTAACACATTTGTTTGTCTTAATACAATACATTACAAAAAGCTTCATATAACAACAATATCAGAAACAATAGCAATATATATCAACAACATCAGATACAATATCATATATCAATAGACATTACTTCCGGGCGTCTACAGAGCAAAAAGGATATACAAGGATGATGCACCACTTAATAGGATCATCAATGTATGGAATGGGAAGGAACCACCTCCTGAGCAATATTACTTTTTCAGCGAGTTGGGTGTGCCTAGTAATATTAGACGGTGGATTCCTCCCTCTGTGGTATGCTACAACTGCTTCGGGATTACCATGTGACGAAGCGCTATCTTCCTCTCGGGAGGGATGAGAGCAGGCCTCCCCATCCGGGGTGCAGTGTCCCAAGTGTGGGGAGGATGGTGTGACGTCCTGGCAACCTGGTTGTCGTGGGAGGCCGCGTCCACCCACAACAGCGGCCACACTCAGTGACGACAACTCCAACGCTGTCGGGCCACCGTCACCACCAGCAATCAACATCCAGAGTGAATTTCCTTCGTTAGCCAACACAGGGCAGGTTAAAGCCTACCAGATAAGTGTACCAGTGAACAATGGTAGTGATAGTTTCAGTGGAGCTTTTGCTGTAGCTGGTGCCTCCCCTCCTGACGTAGAAAATCGGCCTGAAGTGAGTATGAGTGAGGCCCATAATAATATGAGTGAGAGCGAGGGGAGTGAGACCCAAAATGCAGGGGTTGACGTGCGGGAGAGTGAGAAGAGTGAGACCCAGAATGCAAGGGTTGACTTGAGGGCGAGTGAGGATAGTGAGACCCAAGATGTAAGGGTTGACGTGAGGGCGAGTGAAGAGAGCGAGACCGGGAATGATAGAAATATGAATGGGAAGAATGAGGCCCAGACTACCAGCGTGTTCACTTTCATAACCCCAGGTCTGAAAACTGTTCATGACCCTGTCCTTCTTCCATTATTCTCGGTGGAGGAACTCGTGGCAAGATGAATTCTCAAGAACTCCACAGGTGATCAATGTAAAACGGTTAATTTTTTGATCAGGTTGATCTATGAAAACATCTCGGAAATCAGACAGCTCAGTTCGAAGTGACTTAAATAACACGAACGCTTAGATTTATATCAGAATCAATAACCAATAATGGTATGTCAAAGTTGGCTTACAACTACACCTTACACGTCCAGCATACAATAGTGGAGCAGGAAGTGCCCTGCTCACCTGCGTAAAGTATGGTCTGGTCTGTAAGTGGATCAAAACCCACAATGATGAAAGTATTCACTATCAACAATTTACAGTAAAGACAGCAATAAGTCAATTTTCGCTGTATAACAGCTATGTTCGAAGTAATGAGCTGCGAGCGGACGTTTTACCAAAGCCATAAGGAAACAATGCTATGTTGTGTTTGGGTGATTAACTCTCGTCACACTGTCCTCGGCGATGTCCAGTGTAACACTAATGGGAAAATGTTCGTGAATTACACCAATAGTCATAATATCACTGTATACGACACAGACAAAGTGACACAGCTGATGGAAGGCAAACTTGATTATGTGACTAGGTATAACCTAGTAGACACTAATGTCAAGGCTAAGGTCAACTCAGACCACCTATTCAATGATCATTATGCAATACTTACTGAATACACTGTTGCAGATGTCAAGTGTGAGCCCCATTCTAAAGTCAGAATTAACATCCCAGATAATCTTAAATTGCAATTCAAGGCTTACATCCATAGATGGTATGCTGGTTATTGGATGAACCTTGTTATTATCTTATAAATGCCATTACCACATATTATACGACCTGGGTTAAGTCAAGGAGGAAAGGGGGGGCGGCACTAAACCACCTCTATGGATACATGACCCTATCCTCTTGAAAGAAGGCGAGAAGGTAGAACAGTTTGCCAACACTTATAAGCAAAACAAAACCATTGATAAACTCCTGGCAGTCCTCAAAGCTAACAGAGCAATTCGTGAACTCAAAGGTCAGGTAAGAAACACCTATTGGGAACAATTCTTACAGGGTATTAATAGAAAAACCGCTCTAGCAGAAGTGTGGAACAAAATTAGAGCCATTACCAAGTTACCCACCCCAGCCCAACTTCATCACAGCCCCGCAGAATATGCTGACATGTTATTAGACCAATGGTCTAAGGTGTCAGACATCAATTCCTTGCCTCCTGACACATTAATAGGGGCTTCAATATTGAAATAGCTTGTTCCTCACCTATCTTTGCTGACTAGTTTCCTATAACTCACCACGAACTAACAACAGCACTAATAAAAGGTGAATTATCCTCCCATGGTGAAGATGTCATAACCTATAACACCCTAAGATTGTTGAATGAGATCCCTAGCCACCCACTGCATTACCTGTATCAAACGAGCCTCACTCAAGGTATTCTACCAAAGACATGAACTCGAGGATACATAGTACCAATCCCGAAAGCTAACTCTTCAAACTTCAGGCCCATTTCACTCATATTCTGTACATGTAAAGTCCTTGAAAGAGTTGTTCTCAGCCGTCTGTATGGATTTTTGCCTGTGCGCAGCACACAGACATGCTTTGCAGAATATCTTGTTCACTCAAAAGATAAGACACAAACAGCCTTCATAGACCTTAACTCAGCCTTTGATGTAGCTTATAGAGACATGATACTCTTGAACAATTAGCTAATTTTGGCATCCAAGGTAACCTCCTGACGTGGATAAAGGGTTATCTGTCCAACAGGTATGCCAGTGTTCTGTTTAGGGGGAGTCAAAAATACCAGAATGAAAGTATTTGAGCTTGGCACGTCTCAGGGAGGAGTGTTAGGTCCTATGCTTTTTAATATACTGATGCACAAGCTTATTGCTGACATTCCAGTTCAGCCGAACGAGGCTGTAATATGTTATGCTGATACTGCATTATGACACAGACCAAGTCCAGGCCTTACTGGATGTATGTGCTCAGAGGACTGTGGAATGCGGTCTCACAATATCTGTTGACAAGACGAGGGTCTTCTATCCCTGTCCTACTTACCCACTGCCTCTTAACTTTAACATTACCAGTCTGCCCTTGGAACTGTGTACCTCTATAAATATATAGGAATTAATGTGAATAATACGAACTTCTTTGGCAACCTTCGTGCCAAACTATTGCAGCGCATTAAGCCTCTTAGAACCCTTGTTGGTTGGAATTGACATCAACTATGCTCGTGCTTTCAATCTTCACTTCATTCGATCTGTAGTTGACTATCATGCTCTCCATCTTGTAACTATTCCCTTTAAACAACTAAACAGCCTGGAAGTAGTACAAAATGAAGCCATCCGCATCATCCTAGGATGCCCCAAAATCTACCAGAAGTGTAAACATGAGAAAAGAGCTCTACTTAATACCATGTTTTGTGTCAAACTTTTGAAGAACAATGGTCCCCAAACTACAGCTCAAACTGAGTTGATGTTCTTTTTACGTAATCCTGATTATCTTGCCAACCATTCACAAAAGACTGTCTATGTCTATGCGGTATGGCTTCGTAAAAGTGTTGCAGATCCATTGAAAATGAATGTCACAATCACCCTAGTCGAAGCCTTTAATGCCATTTCTCCTTGGCTGGATATGTCAGTTCCTATTAATTACACAATTACACTCCCGTTAGTGGCAAGCTATTGTTAAACATCAAAGTGGCGAAATGTGTTACACGAGAAACTATTAACAGTCACATAGAGAGTATCAAATCAAGTGAATGTTACTCTTTTACTGATGGTTCTGTGTAGATAAACACAGGTAGAACAGGTTGTGCCTGTGTAGTATATAAAGAAAATGTCTAAAGTTGTCTCTGATATTAAAGAAATATGATAACTGCAGAGGAGAACAACTTTCGTAATAAATTTGTGTGGATACCATCCCATGTTGGAATAGTAATCATGAATGTGCTGATAGACTGGCCATTATGCATATAAGAAAGAAAATGTAGACCGGGATCTTGGCTTGTCCAATGATGTACTTAAAAACATACAAGTGAAAACCATGAACTCTGATCTAGAAAAACAGAGAAATGCAGAGACCTGGTAGTTGTAGCATTAGTAAATATGACAAATTTTTGACAAGGACAGAACCAGACAATGTGATGTACTGTAGTCGTGGCCAGAATTGGGCTATGATATAGATACATCTGGCAAGTTAGTGGTGCTGTACCCATACCGGAACACTCAGCATGTAAACTTTGTGATAAACCTTTAAACCATACACTTGAACAGTATATTATTGAATGTGATACTGTCAAAGACTTCAGGCCACCTGGCTTATTGTATCATGAACTATGTAATTACTACATTGATCATGAGTGCTTGAGGACATTCTTGTTGTCTATCTTAAATTTGCTAGCCCACACAGATTAGTCCTTAATTAGAATATGACTTATACAGTATATGAACCAGTGTCCTGTGTGACAGTGAACAGTGATATGACCCTCGTGAATATGACCTATACTTTTAATGAATATTACTTATACTGTTATTACCTTTGTGTATGAACCTCTGTCCTGCGTGGCGGTGAGAAGTGATAGTACCCTCAGTGTCAAGACCTGACGGAATTACTCAGAATAGGCAAACTGTACTCCAAGCTTTCCAATAAATTTGGGTAACCTTTAAAAATTAAAATATTTAAAAACGCTAACATTAAACCCAACCACCAAATCGAGCATGCGTACCAATACACACGTAGGTAACAACAAAACTACTTGTAACAGTAGGTAGGTGGGTAGTTGGTTGGTGGGTAGTTGGTAGGTGGGTAATTGGTAGGTGGGTAGTTTGGTAGGTGGGTGGGTGGGTGGGTGGGTGGGTGGGTGATTTGGTGGGTGGGTGGGTAGGTAGGTAGGTAGGTAGGTAGGTAGGTAGGTAGGTACTGCAGGTAGGTTAGTAGGTAGGTAGGTAGGTAGGTAGGTAGGTAGGTACTGTAGGTAGGTAGGTAGGTAAGTAGGTAGGTAGGCAGATATTATCACACATACAAAATAAATAACTAAGACAGATATACAAAGACACAAGTATAGTGGCGATATGTAAACAAACAGGCAACAGATAGTTAAAAAAATAAAATCTAAAAGTCAGAAAGGCAGACAGAGATTGATAAAGAGTTATACAGACAGACACACAGACATTTACTGTTAATAATTTCTCGACAACCTGAGAATTTATTTGTGGTTTGTCGAGTAATGCGTCGGAGAGGGAAGGGGGAGGGGTGTTGGAGTTTGGGATGGGGAGGGGTAAGATAAGGGGAAGAGGTGTGGCAGGGGGAGGAAGTAGGTGGATGCATAGAGAGAAAGAAGGGAGAGAAAAGGAGGAGATGAGATTATTTGATGTCTGCAGTGATAATGAGAGAGAGAGAGAGAGAGAGGATAATATAAGGGGATTTTGATGAAAAGGAGGGATAAGGAAGAGGTATAAGAGGGTGGAGTGAAGGGGGGAGGAGTGCGAGGGAATCGTGTAGAGAAAGAGAGATATGAAATATAAAATGAGAGAGCGGGAAAGATGGTGACTGAGAAGGGGAAGTAGTAAGGGAAAAGGAGAAGGGAAAGGGGAAAAGGTGAGAAAGAAAGGTAATTTAAGCTCTGGTGATGGATGATAGAATGAAGGGTGACAGTTAGGTGGATGACGTGGGGTGGATGGATGACGAGAGGTGGATGAGAAGAGTGATATGTATTTAACAAAGTCAGCTACAAAATACTGTTGATCCAGGGAAATCCATCATCATCTCACGATCAATTTACAAAATAGTAAATACTGTACACAGAGAGAGAGAGAGAGAGAGAGAGAGAGAGAGAGAGAGAGAGAGAGAGAGAGAGAGAGAGCAATATACCTCCTCCCCTTCACACAGTATAGTCAAGCTAACATTCGAGTTCAACAGCAAGTTTTGAGAACACGCAGACCTCCGAAAGAGAATATTTTTCCATAAAAATACTGAACATTCAAAGCACTTTTGAATTTTCACTCAATAAAAGACTTGATAGGTTTTAGAAATTAATAGCCATTCGGAGATTGCAATTCTGAGCCTACTATAACCTCAGTGTGAGGGAGAGTCCAACGTGTATAATGTTTTGTTTTGTCTTTCGAAAAAATGCCCAGAATTTATGTGGTTATATATTAAAATCTGTGTATTTTTTAAGATGACTTGTAATGGCCCCTGTCTCATCAACAGAAGTATTATATAAATGGGTTCATTACATTTGACTTATATACTAATTCACCCCCTGTAACTTTCCACTTGCCATGAGTTGTCATGCTCATATCACGTGAATGGTAGCTTCCTTGGGGCGCGGCCCGTTTGACTGTATGTCAGCACATGGGTCAGCTCGGGTAAGCCGGCATCCACGGCAGTCACACTCATAATCTTACATCGAACGGACGTGATTAAACGGTCTATTTACATAGCCGCCGTCCTCTCCCTTCGCACTCATAGATAGTGGGAGTTACGGTTGATTTACACTCAGGAATTATATAAACAACATTTTTTCAATAAAAGAGGAAGCAACAATTGGGTTTCGCTACTCTTACCCAATATAATATATGTCTAGTCCCATATGCTTTATGGCTAGTTCAGACCTTGTATGTAATTATGACAGTAATTTTGATCTTATAATTGTTTTTTAACAGTTCTCTTAGTTACTGTCAGCTACACCTGTACACAGATCAGCCCACAGCCTTACCCGATCTCACGGGTGAATATTTCTCACACGCGAGGAAGGTTTATATTTCATAAGTTTTCTTTGTGAGCATTTTAAAGAAGTCAATTGCCAGTTCTTTACTATATTTGTTTTCATTTATAAGTATATTGAACGTGAAATGGATTAAGGAGTAGATGAATGAAGCAAAGACCACACAAACAAAATGAAAGAAATGAGAAATGAATGAAATGAGAGAAAGAGAGGTAACTGGAAGAAATGGTACTTAAGGAGGGACGAAAGGAGGTTAGAAAATGAGGTAGAAGGAGGTAATGGAGAAGAAGATATGGTATGAGGAGAGAGGGTGGAGAAAATGAGTCTCTTGGGGAGACGAAGTCGATGAGACAGAAGAAAAGTGAGAAAGAGAGAGAGAAAGAAAGAGAGAGATTTAGGCTAGTAGTTTAACAACGGTAAGCATTAAATTCTAGCCTTCCCCAATAGCCACAACTTCTCCACCATTTCACTACCTTAATATTAAATATCAGAATAAAAAAACTAGCATTCACTGACTGTTGCCTCATAGTCAACTGCGACTGTTGTTGGCTTTGGGGTCGAAGAGCTCGTTCCCTTGAAGAAAAGCAATGCAGACCTAAGCAGAGAGAAGGACAGTCGACATTTCACCCAGGCTGTAACGTAATTTCTGGGCTGCTGCTTCTGCTCATATAACACTTTGGCCAGTCTGACGTAGAAGCGTCATGTACTTGGTCCCATCCAGCCAGAGGTTGTGAACACCAGAGGAATGAAGCCGCCGTGATCCACATTCTGAATTCACTCCGCGCATGCCCTAATCTTGTCCTTCTCGTTCCTATTGTGTGCAACTTCAAGTGACAAATTACGGTGAGAAGCGGCCATGGGGTTGAAAATACTGACGTCAAAGTAAGCACGCTCTCCTCGCGTCCAGAATCTTCGAGCGCTGACATTCACAAGAGCTTCATTGAATGTGTTGGAAGTCCTGTAATGGAGGTTCTCACAATCCAATGGAAGGAGGGTTGGTTCCACCGTGACGTCGTCGCAGATTTCTATCAATATATTTGCTGTGAGATCCCTTACTTCATCATGCCTCATGCACACGAAGTACCCCTTCTTGCACACCATTGCATGATCAATATCGTAGGATGAGCCACACACGCATTGGGAGGGCAAACCTTCTACTGACCAATCATACCTTAGAGCAATGGCATCTGTAAGTTATTGTTTATTAAGGCTGAAGCCTTTTGCTCTTATCGGTAACGTTGTTAGCCAGTTATAGGCACCCACCTCCTGCGTTATTGCTACTTTTCTTTTCAATTTCTCTGGCAATTACAGCATCAGTTGTTGCAGTTTATCATTTTGGGTGTGCTGTCGTTCTGTCGTAATGGATCATCGAATCTTGTTTAGTTCGTTGTATCCACCTCACTTGCTGTATTCTGAGTTATTATGTGCTCAGTGAGGGCTCCCATGAGCTTGACTGAGTTCTGATGTTCGGTGGCAGGAAGCTCCTTTGGATTGATCAATCCCATTCCTCCCAGTTTCGGTGATATTGCAAGGAATGACCTTTCTGCTGTGATTAAGTGAAAGTGTTTCACTAATGTTGGAATAAGAATGACGCTGATGGCTTCTTCCAGAGGGCGGAGGAGGTGTCTGATGCTTGACTCCATGGATGAATGCCGCAAACACCGCAGGTGGCTCCGTTGTAGCAATATCAGACAGAGCTTGGATTTACTTAACCCATTGTGTACTCGGTCTTGAAATCGCTCGTGGTGATTACCGCACCGAGATGTCTTTGGCCGTCCTTAGTTAGTTTGACCTCACTTCCGTTGAACTCCTCTATTGACCAGTCACGGTATACTGACTTCACAGTGAGGAAGGACTTGCTGTACCATTGACGTTACCAGGTCCCACCTGTTTTTGATGTCCTTCACTTTTCCTGGTCCTGTAAGGTCATCAGCATATGCCACTTGCTTGACAGCAGTTGTTTCGTATTCTATTGTATGTTAGAGCTCGGATAAGCCTAGTGCGTACATTGTCAAGGTCACGTGGCCCCTTACGTTGTTCCTTCAGTTGACTGTATGATCGCATCACCTCTTTGGGCGTTGAAGCTTGTTATATAGAGTTCTGATGGGTTTCGATAGGTGTTTTCAACATACTGTACATTGCAAAGCTTGGACACTTGATCTTGATGCTGTACAGTGTGGCCTTGCGATTGATTATGTTGAATGTGTTGGAAGCGTCGACCAGGAGTATGACCTCACAATTGCGCTGCTCAAATATCTTTTTGCATGGCGTGAATAGCAGCTTCATCCCATCTTGTGGCCCGCACATACTTGCAGGTTCCCTGGAGCTGCCCTGATATCACCGTTAACTACCTCCATCATGCATTTTCCGATGATCTGTCTTAGCACTTCCCCCATCAATTTAGGCCTACAACCTGGATTTTTATCCAGAGGGATGAGGCGGCAGGCCGTCAGAGCATGGAGGTGATGGCGGCACGAGGTTGCTAGCTTTCTTGCAAGGGTGGCATTAGCATTGCAGAGATCACTTGCTGCGACACCAAACTTGTTAATGCTGAGGATGGTTCTCCATCCGTCTGCATCAAGGCTGAAGGGTCTGCCCCTCCTTGTGTCTTCAGTGCTTTTTTCCACACCATCCCTCCTGTTATTTTCTCGAACATGACAGTATTTGGAGGGATATAGGCCCCTTCGAACCTGATGCCTTCCTCTTCACTTGCAGGGGGATGTTTTTCCTTTAGTTGTTGTAATGTCTCTCTATTTATTGGCAGAGCACCACCGAAAGATTCCTCTGTGAGAGATCTTGCCGCCGAGGACTCTTTTCCCAAATGAATCTTGTTACCAAACTTTCTGGCAACATCCTCAGTGTTTTGTTTGCCGTCTCCTATGAATTTTAGTCTCTCCTGCAGTGTTCTTGCCTCGCGTAGGATATCATCAAGAGCCCATTTCTGCCACATTGTCAGTCTTCTCTTCACTGCTGCCACATTTTCTTTGCATTTAGTCCTTGCATGTGTCTTCTGATAGAATAGATGGGGTATTATTGCCAGTATTTGAAGAACTAATGGGGTCAAGGAGCATCTCCCAGAATATTTCTTTGGTGGCCGCACACTTCTGTGGTTCAAAGAGGTTAGCTGGCGACCACCTGACCACTTCTGAGTAGGCTTCTTTGACCCATTTTTCCGCATCTTCCCCCGACATGCCTTTCCAATTTGTTGACTGTATTTCATTCATCTAATGAACAGTATTTTCCGACTAAGTGGGTTCACTACTATCGTCTGACATATTGTTATCAGGTGATGGATCCCTACCATAGGATTTTAACAGCTGGTCCCTTTCCTACAACCCACACATCGTGTATTACTTCTCACACAAATACAGGTGCGTTTCTGATTCCGGCCTGAGCTCTGACAAACACATTTCCCAGCCATGATGATGAACCGGGAAGGGAGAGCAGTGGGAGAGGTAGATAATTGTGGTTTGAGAGGGGAAGGAAGGAGAGCAAGTTTTGGTGTGCTGGCGGGGCGTGGCGGGGCGAGACCGTTACCAGCCCTAACCTGCTCGGGTTGGAAGCCACATGGCCTACGTGGCACTTAACAACACCAGCGTCACCGGCTCTCCAATAACTATCACCAATATCTACTCAGGAGGCACACAGGTGGATGAAATTATAATCACTTCACACACTGCACATTCACAAGTAATAAATCCGGTAATTCTGGCTGGTTGTCCCTATTAAGACCCCGGTTTCTTGCGAAAAAGCCAGAGCTTTAACGACCCACATCCTCCCTCCACCACCACCATAAGTTCTATTCAGAACAGGAATACTCAGCCTTTGGCCCCCCACTCAGCTTTTATGATAAATGATTCAGTTGTAACGGAACCCTCCCTCATTGCCAACCACTTCAATGAATATTTTATTAATGTTGGCAAAAATCTTGCAGAGAGCATCCCTGATCACCATGAGGAATTTAGAGCCTACCTGCAAAACAGACAGCAAAATGAGCTGTTCTTATCCCCTGTCACAGCAGATGAGTTACTGGCCATCATAAAAATGTCCAAAGATGCAGCAGCAGGCGAAGACAATGTACCAATGAGCATCATTAAGAAAGTTGCCCACTTATTACTACCTTTTCTCCTACACATTTATAACTCCTCCTTCACTAGTGGCGTCTTTCCGGATAAACTGAAAATTGCTAAAGTTCACCTAACATATAAAAAAATCTGGGGACAAAGGTATCTTCAAGAATTACCGCCCCACATCAGTCCTCCCAGCCTTGAGTAAGATACTAGAGAAGCTAACATGTAGTAGACTAAATTCCTTCTGCAATGCCAATAAAATCTTTACAGACTCCCAGTTTGGATTTAGAGCTAGAAGGTCGATTGAAAGTGCTCTGCTATCCTTTACTAATGACATCTTAAATTCCTTTGATGACAGTCAGTTCACAGTATGTATATTCTTGAACCTCTCTAAAGCCTTCGATACTGTCCTCCTTAAAAATTTTGAACATGACGGCGTTAGGGGCCTGTCCAACAATTGGTTTACCTCATTTCTGTCCAACAGGATGCAGTATGTCTAATATAATAATCACTAATTTGACTCCTCGCCAATCTTGTATGGCGTCCCCTAAGGTTCCATTCTCGGTCCAATACTGTTTTTATTGTACATAAACGACATAGTCCACGCCAGCACACTCAGAAAATACAACTTATTTGCAGGCGATAGTAATCTCTATGCCAGCAACTCCGACTTCCATTCCTTGATGAAAACTATGAACACTGAATTGACTAAAGTCAGGACCTGGGCAATACGTAATAAACTGACCTTAAACCTTGAGAAAACCCACTACACGATCTTTCACAGAAGGAAAAACTTACCCCCAGACTTGGACCCCCTGTACCTTGGTAATATAGTCCTCAAACGCGAACAAAATACTAAATTCCTCGGAGTTATTGTTGATGAGAAACTTAACTGGAGAAACCGCAGACAAGCCATTCACAGTAAAGTCAATAAACAGTGCAGTATCATGTATCACACTCTACAGTCACTCACTCTTACAGCAATGAAAGAAATCTATCATGAACTTGTTTACCAACACCTGATACACTGTCACACACTACGGGGGCCTCTGGCTCTTCAAAAACACAATCCCTGGTTGCTGCACAAAAGAGAGTCGTACTAGCACTGACCTACTTGAAAAGAAAAACAGATCACACAAACGAAAAATTAGCTAAATTGAAAATGTTAAAATTCGAATATATTAACTCCTACCGCTATGCCCTCTTTGTTTACAAATCTATCAATCACTTGCTTGACAATAATAATTTCCAGTTCCGGAATAATCAGAGATACAACTTAAGGCACTCAGAGCTACTAAGACCACCCCCCATGAGCTCCTCTCAGTCCCAGACCTCCATAAGATATCATGGTGTGAAGGTGTGGAACAACTTACCCCCACCCATCTGAGCAAAGATGACGCTCCCTTCCTTTAAATCATCTCTTAAAAAATATCTATTGTCTAAGTAAGTACCTGCTTTTATTGTACCATCAAAACCGTGTTATCGGAAATTATCATGTAAATAGATAAGAAATTACCATTGCAATAAATATATTTGCCAACTAGACATAATCCTAACAGCTCTGTCCTCTTGTTCAACCTTAACACTATGCAACCCATGTTGTACTGCTTCCCCATTATATCTATGTTTTTAAATTCCACTGTAATTTATGTATATACTTATAATATAAATAAAAAATAAAATGCAAAATAATAAATAAATCAAATAAATAAATCTTGAAAGTGATTATCGTGGTAACATTCTGAGATGTTCTTATTACCACCATGCTTTTGTACTATTCCAGATGATACTAAGGGCCAATTGCAAGAATCTCCGTGGTGTACACTATGTTGCGGTAGCCCCATGGTCAGTTTGCAAGAAGCAGTCTGGGCTAAAGAAAAAAAAAATCTACGATTCGTTATTGGAACGTGGAAGATTTCCGTAGTACTCTCACCCCCGCCCGATGACCACTACGATGGAACTATATTTTGAAACCAAAAGAAAATAAATAGAATTGGATGCACATAAAGTGTATAAATCTGCAAAGGAATAATATTTTTTATAAGATATTCTCCATATAGAATAGCACATGAAGAATTTTATTTTTATTTTTAAAAGAATTCCATGTTTGTGCAGGAACATCCGCCAGCCTCTACTTGCCTCATCGCTGCTTATATCCTCCAAATTCTCCTTACATCATAAAAGGTAAGCCTTTAAGATAACTAATCCAAACAATTTATGTGTAGTGTTACGACCGTGTCGTATTTTTCTATTATTTTTTTATAACATGCTTCCATGTTGTTCCATATTTACTAATATATATTCTTGTCACCTTACCCTGTGCTGTTAAGGTTTTAACTGTTATTATTTGTTCAAGCCCATCTTATTTCTTCATTTAGTATTGTAACAAGCATTCTTTGTTTCTCTAACGACCATCTGCATCGTTAAACGACCCATGTTTCACGGGCGTGTCGCATTGGTGGGAGCCGACCCTATATATAGTACTCCACCAGCAGACAGAGTTCAGTCCAGTCCTCTTGTCATTCAGTTCACGTTCTTTTGAGTGACACCCGTCACCTGTTACTTATACTTATTTTATTTCTGTGTTGTTCCTGTCGCCACCAATGTGGTATATTTATGTGAGTACCTATTCATATCTCTTATGTTTCCATCAGTGCTTGCTCAGTTACATTTAAGTAATTCAGTGTTGTTTTTCTCGATATTTAATTTCAGTGTTAGTTATTTTATGTTTATGTAGTGTTAACGTAATCCAATGCTTTATTTGTATTCTTTTGATGTTTCGAAGTTTTAGTATCATTTGTGTCTTAAAGGTTTCGATAGTGAATAAATTTGTTGTGACAGCCTACGAGGCTCTTTATTGTGTTAGTATTTTATTTAATTAAATTCTTAAAGGTTTACTTTATTTATTTTTATTCCCTTCTGATTTACTTCACTTTCTTTTTGTTTGGTTACGCCTAGAACCTGGATAATAAAGTAAATTAAGAGACGGCGTAACAGTAGGAATGTACGGAAATCATATTAAGCTAAAAAAAAAGGCGTAAGTGGTCTATTTGAGGAGTGGTGAGAACTGCTCCATCTAGGATGGTGAATGACGTCCCTTATCAGAAATTATATTGACCAAATTTTCGTAATGAGGGCAATTAATAATCGTCCAACACTACCAAAATAAATATTGCATTAGTATGAATACTTAGTAGCTTAAATTTCATATTTTAATAAGTCCAAATATGCCAGGTAACCAGTGTCAGGTAGTTCCCAGGCATAATTCATTTGTGTATCAGTTTAACCACAATTTGTTACTTATAAGATAAATTCAGTGACATTAATTATTATTTTTTTTTAATTCCCTTAGAGGCTCAATGTATTGCAAGAAAGAACTACCTTAAAACTTTTTGTGCAACATTTGGAGTGGTGGTAATAATTCACTTTGCCATTGACAGTGGTAGAATCAAGTGTAAATATATTGGCTTTGTACAGTATGTCCATGATTCCAACAAAATTGAAAAATGTCTTCCAAAATAAATGAAATTGATGGTATAATTATCTTTTCGGTCATCCAGGGAATTTTAGAATTTAATTTGACTGATGTTTTCCAGCTTACAGACATCTTCAATGCTTCAATAGCAAACGGATTATTCCCATCCAGATTTAAAATGGCAAAAATAAGACTCATTCCCAAACAATGAAAGAACCCAACACAGGCAGAAAACTACAGACCCATATCACTTCTCGAATCACCTGGCAAAATCCTAGAAAAAATACTAAACCATAGCCGAGGCACCAACACTGCAATGGCCTTAATATACGAAGCCATCGCAAATGCAGCCAGCAACAGAAATCAATGCAATATAGTACTCAGAGATGTCAGTAAAGCCTTCGACAAAGTATGGCACGTGGGACTCAAATATAAGATCATCCAACTTAGCATGCCACCCAACATCACGGTTCTCCTCTGCAACTTCTTTGACAACAGACAATGCAAACTGACCATCGACAACTACATAGGTCAAAACTTCACCCTTTATAGTGGAATACCCCAAGGCAGCAACATATCACCAACACTATACACCATATATACAGCGGACATGCTCAACCAAGAAACTCAGAGTACATAGCATAAACGCAGACGACGTAACCCAAATCATTTGAAAGGAAATGGAAAATTAAAACAAGCACGCAAAAACTGAAGATAATTCATATAAATAAAACCAGACCCTACCCAATCATGGTCAACAATCAAAATATACCATAGGCAAAAAATGCGAAAATCCATGGCCTCAAAATTACAAGGAACGGCATACTACCACATATCACAGAAAGAATTGCAAAAGCCAAGATCCAACTAACTAAACTCAGAAGATACCGCAACTTAAACAAAGCACTAGTCAGACCACACCTGGAATATCCCGCAATTCCACTCAGCACAAAACAAAACAAATAAACTCAAAATACAAGCAGTCCAAAACGTAGCCCTCAGAAGAGCAGCAAAACTCAGACCACCATAAACAAAAAAATCCAGCTAGCTACACACAGAACATAACCTAACCACAATCAACATAAGAGCACATAATCAAGCATTAGCAATGTGGGAAAAGCTATAAGAACTAGAAGACCCCATACTCTAACAATCAATGCAAGAAGACATTACCAGAACACATAACTGGTGGCCAAAGAGCATAGCATATGACAACACAGAACCAGAACTAATATATACAAAATGAAAACCAACAGACACAAAGGACATGGAGGGCCCCCTCCCCAACACCGTAAACTACTTTAGCTTAGATTAGCTTAGCTTCCCTTCCCTTGCTGTAGTGGACCTGAAATGTGGCATGATAGACTTAACCCCGTCCCCGCAAGGGGGACAGCCCACCTGCTATCAATCTCCCTTTTTATTTCCCACTTCCTAACTTTGACCTTCCTCCTACACCGTCTTCCACCTTCCTGAGCTAATGGCTCTCTTCTCACCTGGCAGTCTTACCAGTCTGTCTATGCAGAGCACACGTCTGTCCCGTGCTCTTGCCTCTGTTCTGATACTCCTATCAGCATACACTTTCATTGCAGCTTTTATACAGTTATAGAAATTGATACAATCATAAACCAACTTATACATATTTCAAACACATTCAAAATACAAGCATACTCCACACACACACACACACACGTCTTGACCACCATACGGTGAAGACGTACTGACGTTGCTCCCACGGCCGCCTGGGTCTAAAATTGTTGACGCTATCTCACCATCCCCTCCTCAATTTATCTCCTTAACTGGATGTACTAGTAAAGTCCCGCTAAGAAACCAATGCAAAGTTTGATGACCACTATGCGACAGGTAGCCTGTAGCAGTGACAATTCCAAATGAGAAGAATGGAGACACGAATGAAGAGGCAGTGTGTATCGGGTACAGCCCAGGACTGCGACCTTCACACTACAGTACAACATATTATGGAAATCCCACCAACAACACGTGATCCCCCCTACACCTTGTCTACTGTTAGACGAAATATAAATCCCTGGACGAGGGTATTGTAATGCTACTAAAATCCCTCTATCATAAGGCACTCAGTAGACTGACCCTCAAATCTCTCTGGTCAACTTCATGTATACAGAGAAAGCTCCAACACCATCCGCATTAACACCACCAGCCATCTTGGAATAGATTCTCCTCTATTCGTCCTCGCGCAGTTGTCTGACCCACAGGTGCTTCAGGGCTTAGACCTGCCCCTCCTCATTCACTGTGAAAATTATCAACCGCAAATTAACTTGTCTATTCACTTTACTTTTCCTCCGCTCTTTTGTACTGGAAGCTTTTGCTTAATAACCCACTCCCCTATGTCACCATACTGGTATTTAATATGTCATTATAATTCATTATCTGTTGTCAGCCTTTGGCTGTTACTTTCTCCCAATAAAACGTTAATTATCCTGGAATCTTTAATGTAGAACCTCAACAAGACTTACACTATGTTTTTTCCATCGCCGACTGATGGGGGCGCCATTTATGACAGGTGACGTCTACTCTAACCCTGGAATTCCAGGACAGTCCTACCTTCACCACCTCGGCGACTTGTTCTCCCTGCCTACTCTGTCGTGAAGTTGAGCAACTGTTACCTACACAGCGGGATCTACTGGGCAGCTATTTGTAACGTATATTTTTTTTTTAATTTTACAATTTACATATATATATATATATATATATATATATATATATATATATATATATATATATATATATATATATATATATACATCAATATTACATATTAACATATTTATCCGTGAAATACATGGATGCCTTTTCTTTTAAAATATAATTGATCATCCATTAATTATAATATATCCTGCTTTTAATAATGGCTATAGTCGCCTTAACATTATAATTTTCCTTCCTACTTAACCACATACAGTCAATATAATCTGATATTAGCATGATCATTGTATTTTTATCCTAATCATTACTACAGTCAATATTAAACATTAAAAAATGCAGAAACAATTTGCTATTGACATTGCAGACTGGTAGTCAGGAACTTTTTAAACCATTTAATTATCTCTTTGTTATGGAAGCAGAAGTAAATATGTAATGGATATTCTACATCTTACACAACTATCATCTTGTTTTATGTTTAACATTTTTAGTCTCTGATTTGTTGGTAGAGTTTCATGAATATACCTATACACGAAGCCTCTCTGGTGATGATCCATATACTGTATTTACAATAATATTTTCCCAATTAAAAGACCATTTAAACAGAGGATACGTTTCTTCACCTGCTGGTTTAGTCCATGTCATTAACATATTGTTTACATCTTTATTCCTGACATTGGGAAAGATATGATGCCTTGCTACCCTTCTTAGAATATTGATTGCATTACTATAATAAGGTGGAGACAGGTAGGAAACATTATCTGAAGGTTTTATATCTAGTAGATAACTTGTCTTTTCATGGTCTGAAGCAATTTTTATGAAAGTTGTACATAATACTGTATAGCACCTGCTTTACAAAACGCATTAACTACTCCAATACCTCCTTGTTTGACAGGTAAATAGAGAGTTTGTCTTTTAATTGCCTGATACATACCACTCCATATGTATTTGCAAACACATGATTCAATTTTCTGTGAGTACATTTTATATAATGGAAATGTATGGGGTAGGTACCATACCTTGGACAAAACTTTTGAGTAAACAGTGTTACGAACCACGCCATCAATTGTCATGATCTACCTACCAAGCACTACGAACCACGCCATCAATTGTCATGATCTACCTACCCAGCACCACGAGCAACGCCATCTAGGGACGAAACCCGAGTATGACTAGTCTTAGCCACCACTCCGGGGTTTCCCTTCTCCATATCCTGGTTGTTGCGACACCTCCTCCAAGTCTTCCTCATCAGCTCCAGATCGAGGAGAGTTCAGTTCACTCTGGGAAGTGACCACACTAGGATCACCTATTCTGGAAACCTACGGCACAGTGACTACCTACCATCTTCTTCAATACTCAGCCTTACTCGTCAGACATCTCAGCTCCGGACTTAAGTATTTGTTATCCTATATTGCCTCCCCGCGTCCACTTGCTTCAAATTGTTGTATGTTGTATAAATATGTATATACTGTTAAGCCAATGTTGCGTATGTTTAGGTTAAATATGGTTAAGGGTAAATTATAGAAAGCTGAATATTTTGTTAAGGAATTTATGGTACTTTATTATGCACAACAAAAACTCGCATCCTTTGTCTATCCTTTTATAGTCCGATTGTCTTTGTTTTTTTATTGTTGTTGCCTGTTGGGATCTGGGTAGACTTTTAACTATATTCTAAATCCCCAACTTGTAACAACAGTAATTGCTTTTTGGAACAAGGATAATTTTCTGTTTGATAAACAATTGACAGTAATGGGGATATTTTCCAAGATTTTGTTCAAATTCTTCTTGCCAATATTTTTGCAACTATTTTATAATCTACATTTAGGAGGGTTATTGGTCTCCAGTTTTCCATTAAATTCGGATTCCCCCTTTTAGTCACTAGCTTTATTATTCCAGTATTTTGTAACACACTTAATACTCTATTGCTAAAGATAAACTGAATAACCTCAATGATCTCTACCCTGATAAATTTCCACGTGTGTATATAAAACTCTGCCGATAGACCATCACTACCTGGGGATCTACCAAGGTTGAGATTATTAATTGCTTCCCATATTTCCTTCTCGTTTACTGGTTTTATTAAAGATTCATTTTCCAATTCCTTTAGTCTTGGTTTGCAATTCTCTCTACAATGTTAACAGTATTCATCATGAGTTTCAACTCTTCTATACAGATTCCCCAAAAATTCTTTAATTACATAAATGATTCATTTTGTATTCTCTATTTCTTCACCGTTTTCTCTCTTAATCTTAGTAATTAATTCCTTGTTTCCTTTACCTATTTCTTTACAGAACAAATGGCGAGAAAGCTTTTCTCCTTCAATTCTGTCCTTTATTCTGGATCTTATTTTAGCACTTTTACAAATTTTGTTCCTTAATTCATTTATTCTGGTTTTCAGTGCCTTTATTTCTTCATAATTCACATCACGGTATCTAGCTTTTTCATAAAATTCTCTTAACCTACTTTACAATAAATTAATTAGCTCATATTTTTCTTGCGACATTCTTTTACAATGTTCATAAAAAAGTTCTTGCATTCTAGTTTATCATACTGTTCCTACCACTGTAAATTATTCTGGTATGTGTTTATTTTCTCCTAAACGTGTGTATCCAAAACACTCCAAAGTTTTCCTGCACCTCATCAGAGTTTAAAATACTGCAACAGTATCAAATTTTACTATTTTGTTTTCAAACCCTTAACGTAAAGCCTATCAATTCTTGACCCATATTTATCCCCAACAAAGAAAACTCAGGTTGATAATTATGTATCATGGTAACATCCTTAAGTTGTATATCCTTTATAAAAGTTGTTAAGGCTTTGGACACTAAAACTTTGTTGTCATGATTGGTACAATCTCTCATGTTGGTAAAACAGTTAAAATCTCACCCAATTATTATACATTCACTATTATTTCTGATATAATATAATAAATCATCAGAAAATAATTCTTCTCTCTCTCCCTTTCCCTTGTATTCCCTGATGGAACATAAATATTGATAATAGGAATTATATGGTCTAGCACGGAAACTCTGACACCTAAAATTTGCCATTCTCCTCCATCTCATAGTTTAGTGTTTAGAAAGTGGAATTTTTCCTTACTAATAGTGCAGTTCCTCCTTTTAACAAATGTATACTATTTATAATAATTTCAAAGTAATCATTTAGGTAAGATAATTTTCCTGGATCCTTAACATTATGTTCCTGTATCATAAGGATGTCAATATTATAGTACTTAACAACAGATGTTAGTTGCATTTGCTTACCTAAACTATTTAAGCCATTCACATTTAATGTAGCAAACGTTATATACATATTAATTATTGTTATAAAAAAGAATGTAAAAAAATTAATTTATTTACTTTTTCCTCTTGACGTCTCTTTTTCTTTCTTCATCTGTACTAATATTGTCTTTATTCACCTCTTTTTTGGCTATTTCTTTTCCATCCCTCTTACTCAGCATCACCTTACTACCACTAACTGCTCGCACGCTCCATCTTTGTACAAGTTCAACCTTTTCCCACCATGAATCATCTTTTCCAATTGTGTTCATTTTCTTCCCATCGTCTTTTATCCTTTCCCACATTCTAATCCATTTTCTATCTTGGTATTCACTTGACCACTCAAATCACTTTGGTTTTCATAGTTTTTATTTTGTTTCGAAAGATCCTTTTTTTCCAGAAATTTTTGAAATATCACCATCAGTTCCAGCATCTGTTTTCACTTTTACCTGATTTTCATCATCACTGTCGTTAATTTCTAATTAAAATTCCCCGGTTTGTTCTGATCTTTCTTGTCTGCATCATTCTCGCTTCTGCTTGGTGACATACTACAGGTAACCTCTACAATTTCCTCCATTCTATCCATGTTTTCACCTCTTGCCATTTCACACTCTGTCTCTGTAATATTTATTGGTTCCATGTCATCTACTGCTTTATAATTTTCCATACTTCCGTAAGATATTTTACCTGTAATTTGATCCTCATTATTCTTCTCCGTATATATCTCGGCCTCACATGTAGTGGAAGTTTTCTGCATTGCATTTTCTGGACCATCTGGGTGTGTGGTATAATCTGGATCTACAACATCCTGGGTTATAGTCAAAGCAGGCGCTTCTTTCCTTTCTACCCCATACTGGGTTGTTGCTGGAATCTGACTTACTTTGACATTTTCTTCTCCTTCCTTAATATCTGCCCTTGAACTTTGGATCTCACCAGAAAGTTGCATGGCCGGGAAGTCTTCCTCATTAAAAGTATTCACCTTATCTACTTCCCCAGTGCGACACTCAATTGCCAAATGACCTTCATGTCCGCATTTGTAACAAGTTTTCCTCTGTCCAGCATAAAGGAAAGTTAAATTATGGCCACCTACTGTCACTGATGATGGAATGTTATTTTTTAAAGTTACTTTTTTTATACTTGTTCGGCCTCACAAGTTCCACTTTAACATATTAAGTTATGATATTCATTATAATTTAATTTCCCATATCAAAGGGAGCTTCTTTAACTGATATATAAAAGGAATTCTAATAGTTTTGTCTTCATATTCCTCACAAATTTGTCAAAAACAGCGTTTTCCCCAAATTTCATCACCACCTTATTGTTTCTTAATAGTTGAAAGCCAACTATTTGTTCCTGTTTTATTTTCAGTAAGTCAAATATACATTTTCATATTCAGGTTTACCTGAAAACAACAGTCCGATAGTCTTTTCTTCTTACAGGGGGTGTGTACGTCCCCATTTCAGCTATTTTATTATGTAACCTGCATAATTATGGTGTTCTCGGCCTAGTGAGGTGGACGGCCAATGCCACAAATCTTCCAACAAAACCTGGCAAAGTCCACCACCACCAGAAATTTTCTTTTCACCTACTCGTGCACTATGACTTCATGGACTTTGAGTAATAGTGTTTAGTAATAGTGTTCATATTCATAACAGGGCAATACTTTTTATAACATTAAAAAGATCCAAGTAAACTATTTCAGATGTAGTTGTAGCCACGAATGTTTGCGTTGAGCAGGAGCCGTTTCTTCCAGCTTAGCTTGTCAAAGCTATCAACAACGAGAGTGGACTCCTTACATGTAAGCTCTGACGTGGATTCAGTTAGTTATTAATACGAATAATATTTTTCTGTAATTTTGAATTAACACTAATTCATCATACCTTCTAATGCTTAAATTGGACTTTAGTCATAATAATGGTAAGGGATACGGAATGCTTGATCCTGTGAAATTATTTCACCAAACAGCGTAGAGGGCGGTTGAAATCTGTGGGTAATTAGGACGTTTATTTTGAGTTTTGAGCAGGGCATTTCTCTAGGTGGACTTGTAACTTATGTTATACTTCTCTTACTCTAATCAGTAGTAATTTTGGTAAGAAATACTTACTGAGCGCCTTTTTACACAGATTTCCCTTACGATAGTGGAGGAAGGGCCCTATCATCCATGAATTCCTAATCATTATTCTTACCCAGTAAGCATAAAAAATTTTAGGGTCTACAATCCTATCTTTTCCCATTGGTGTACTACTTTATATAAAATGCCAGGGTGATTAATGACCAGCCTCTTCTTATGAGTTAAAATATGCAAGCGGTTTGAAAGGGAATTCCTTTTGTTCCGAAAAGACTAAGATTCTTTAAGTTTTGAAATTACTTGATCAATAATCATGTCTAGATTCGATATTTCTGATTTCATAGCTAATCTTACTGTTGACAAAGTCGAAGGTACAAACCTGAAGAAAGCAAACTGAAAACCTATAGCTGATTATTTTGAAATTCCAGTCTCGAAAAGTTTGCGTAAAGACAGATTAAAAAAAAAGGTAGTTGTCCAATGATTAATCTCAAGTGGAAGATTCTCCTCTTCAACGGAGAAGTGAGTAGTTGAACTTGAAAGAGAGAAATTGTTATTTGAACGAGAGAAATTTGAGAAGGTATAATTGAAAGAGAAATGGAGAGAATTGAAAGAGAAAAGGAAAGACAGAGGGAGAGAATTGAAAGAGAGGAGGAGAGAGAACATAACTTGAGAGTAATTGAAATCTAAAACAAAGCCAAAAGAGAAACTCAGTTATTTTGATTGGCTCCGTAATGTAAATTTGGTACCTAATTTTGATGAATCAGATCCTAAGTCTTCAATCCGTTTGCTTGAGCGCACAGCACTCCACTATAAGTTGCCCAATGATGACTGAATTTGGCTACTTCACAATAAGCTCACTGGGAAAGCAGCTGAAGTCTTTAATAGTCTAGACTAGAGGATTATTCTGATTTCAAGTTTATCAAAGACAGTATCTTAAATGCTTATGTTATTGCTCCAGAATCATACCTTCAGACTTTCCGAAATTTCCTTAAGCCTTCTAACATGACATATGTTCAATTTGCTTCTGAAAAATTACGTACTTTTAAAATGTGGCTTAAGACAACTCAAACTGGCACTTTTGATGACCTGTCAAGCTAATGGTCTGTGAGGAAATCAAAAGACGAATTCCTTTAATAACATGGCTTATTTAGAAGACAAGGGTGAATAAGATTTGATGAAACAAGCACAGCTGGCCGATAGATAAGCTTTAGTGCACAGGTTTAAAGGGGGGAGGGGGGAATAAGAAGCCGAACACTGTAAAGTCACCCTCAGGACAAAACCAATGAGGGTTAAAGAATGAGAGGAAGCGTGGCGCTATTCATGATTAACCCGTGCATACTCTGATGGGTTACCAAATACCATTTTATCAGTTCGATTTTAACCCTGGGTAAACCCCGCCATCTAGTGCGTGAGAAAAGTAATAAATTAGAAAAAAGCTCAGGAGTAACTGCTTTAAATCCCGTGACCTATTCCTCTACGTATTTTTTTTTTACGGGAATTAGCCCACCCGGACACAGGTCAAACGACCCACAACGGGGCCTGGGGGCAAAAGAAAAAGAACAAAGAAATTGAAAATAGAGAAGAAAAGGGTTATACTGTGTTAATCTACACCACGAAGATACCGGAAAACCAACTTTTTAAAGTGAGACAGATTGTAAGAGCATGGAAACACAGAAGAAGGCAGAGCATTCCACAGTTTGGCTGTGAGGAAAGGAGGTACTATAACGGGTTATTCTAGTGTGACCGACATCCACAGAGAAACGGTGGGCACCGCGAGCAAGACGTGTGTTACGAGCCCACGGCCTTGCCGGCGGTACAAAGGATGCCACATCCACCGAATAATTACCTGTTAAAGTAACCTGTAAAAGAGAGAGAGTGAAGCAACATTGCGGCGAAGAGAAAGGGAAGAGAGATTGTCGACTAAAGGAGGAGAGTTAATAAGACGAAATGCCTTTGATTCCACCGTATCTAAAAGTTGGACAGAAGAAAGCCACCCCAGAAATGAGAGCAGACTCCAAGTTAGGGCGAATGAATCCCTGTTATACTTGGAGCAACTGCTCAGGAGTGAAGTAGCTACGGCGTCTGTACAGCATTCCCAACTTTCGGGAGGCAGTTTTAGCTATATTAAGGATGTGCGATTTCCAGGACATATTGGAGGAAATGGGGAGGCCTAACATATTTATTTCAGAATTTGGCAGGATGTTAGCGTCCTGAAATGTAATTGATGTGAGGTCGTCTAATTTACAAAGGGTAAATAGTAAATATTAAGTTTTATTACTATTGAACTTAACCAAGTTTGTACCTCCCCATTCAGAGATGCTTCTCAGATCCGCATTGGTAGAAGTAATGATATCAGCTCAAGAAACAGATCTAGTTTGAGAGTTAGGGGAAAGGGGATAATGTGAAGAAGGTTAAAGAGTAGAATCATCAGCGTAAGAATGGATAGAATTAGTTGTAGTGTGAAGTAAATCATTGACAAAAAGAAGGAAGAGAGTAGGTGAAAGAACAGAACCCTGTGGGACGCCACTATTGGTAGAGAAAGAGCCATGGATCGGTTCTCAAGGAAGCTAGAGATTAGAAAACAAAGTGGGGGAGAAAAACCAAAGGAGGGAAGTTTAGATAGCAAAGACTTGTGCCATACCCTGTCAACGAAAGTTTCCCCATAATCCCTTCAGTGCAAGACTTTTCATTTATTATTAATACTTACCTAGTTAATGTTATTAGAATATTGTAATTCATTATGTACTTTACCATACGGAATGCTAGAAATCAATCAATACAGGGAATGCAATCTCACGTAAGTGATTTACATATGTAGATATTGTAGTATTACTTCACTCCCATATACATATACAAGTGACTTGTTAACATGGTATATACTGTAACTGTTGGGAAACATCTCATATGGTTGTGTTTTCAGTTTTCATTATTGCTAATGGCTCCTTTGTGTTCACAATCATTTAAAGTACATAAACTAAAATCTTGTGTCCCCTTTATACCGACAAATTAGTTTGCTTGCACTACAAATCCATCCAAAAAAACTATGGGGAGAATACATTATAATAGAATTTAAGTTAAAAAAAACATTAGTATAGGAACATTTATTTTTATTACAAGAAGTGTCACACAAACACAATCACAACTATTTATTAACAAGTCAAGTAAGCTGTAAAGGCCTGGGACTTAGGGATAGAAATCCCTTGCCAGCCTAATCAGGATCTTATAAGAGGAAAGTCAAGAACCATGGTTTTCCGAGGGATAACAAACGACCGTTCGAGATTGACATCTCTTTACTATGAAAATAACACAAAACTCTGACACCACTCACACAAACATCAAATACCAATTACGGGAGTCGGCAATTAATGGAGTCAAACAATTATGGGAATCAAACAGTTAATGGAGTCAACAATTAATGGAGCTAAACAATTACGAGAATCCAACAATTAACGGAAGTCAAACAATTACTGGAGTCAACAATTAAGGGAATCATATAATTAACGGGAGTCAAACAATTAACGGGAGTCAAACAATTACTGGAGTCAACAATTAATGGAGTCAAACAATTACGAGAATCAAACAATGAACAGGAATATTTCCAACGGCTGTGGCCCGGTGGACGGTTCCGTAAAGCAGTGATCCGTTATCAGGGGGAGGGGGGGGAAACGTCCAGGGCAGCTTGCGGTGGCGGGCGTTGGTCTTGTCACATAGGAGAAACGCCAGGGCACGGATGAGAGATAGGGCATGGATAAGTGGCAATGACGTGGCAGCCGCTGTAGTAGCCGGGGTAAGTGTCCGGAGATTGACAGTCGATTTGTGAAGGTTTGGAGAAACAGCCCACGAGTCCAGAGCCTCAGATGAGAACACAACCAGAAATTGAACGAGCAGCGGGGAAGTGCAGCTATGGTGCTAGCTGGGTAGTGTCTGGTGTGTGTCTAGGCGGCAGTGACGTTCTCACCTCTCTCTACCCCCCCCCCCCAAAGTGGGGGACGCGAACAAGCAAGCGGGCGGCGAACAACCATCCTGCTCGTTACAGCCCTGACACAGCTCCCCCAACAAAAATCTACTGTAAGGTAGATTAAAACTTAAGATTTGTACCCAAAGCAAAATCATCCTACAACAAATGTTTAAATACACATAGCAAAATAAAGAATGGTCACATTAAAAGAATAAGTGGTAACTTGATGTCCAAATCATAAGGCCGTATTAAGGAACTGCACGTGGGATCCTCTTCAGTCCAGGCTTAAGTTTGGGCCTATTTCCAGTCGTGCAGGATTCTTTTATCCCGTCCTGTGTTATCGGTAACTGGCAACCGAGATCATCCGAGTCTGGCGCCTGAACTTCACAGGAACTCTTGCAGGGTAGTGCCTCGACTGAATCCAGCTGGGGACCGTCGTCAAGGACACGAGCAATGTGGGCCCTGCAAATATATTTCATTAACAAATTAGTTTGATATAATTTAGGCGTCTTAGAGGAAGAGGGTGAGAGCAGTCCAACAAAATCTATGGCTACCCGAGAAAATGGTTCTGTAACGATGGGTAAGGGTTCAAGTGGAACAGGACGGACTCTACCCTTGGTGGAAATACGGGGGCACTGATCACAACTCCGACAAAAAACTCTAATATCCGATCCCATACCTGGCCATTAAAACTGATCAGCAACCTTCCTATAAGTTTTCCTACGAGAACAGTGTCTTGCTAGAGTGCTCTCGTGAGCTACAGAGAGAATGTTACTACGACAATCAGCAGGTACAACAAGTAAAAACGGACCTACTTTAGCTGGTCGCTTGGATGACATACAAGACCTGTGTAACAGACCATTAATACAAACAAACTTGTAAACAGACCCATCTCTAACCTGATCCTCCTCCCCGGAAGTCACCTTCTCCCTTACCCGCGTCAGAGTGGTACACGAGGTTTGAAGCTTGGCGAACTCCTTGGGTGTCACAGTCAGTGGTAACAAATTCGGCAGAATCAGGGGATGCAGTCGTTTCACCTACGCCGACCGTGTCTCCACAGCTTATATCTTTGCTAGAGGTGAGGTGGCGTGTGAGGGTGGCAAGGCGAAGTCGGCAGGTGGTGAGTCGACGTCGGCAGGTGGCGAGGAGACTGGCGCTGGTGGCGAGGAGACTGGCGCTGGTGGTAAGGAGAGTTTTAAAGGTTCCGGGTCGTTAGGGTCACGAACTCCGGGAACATTACCAATGAGGACATTAGTGAATTTAATGGGATCTCTTACCACATTAGACCAACCAGTGAAATAGGGGCAACGCAGGTAGCACTTACAACAGGGAACTGGTCAACACGACCTAAATAATCGGCGACACTAACCTTCGAGCAGCTGGAGACGTCAGCGTCAGGCAGGGCTTCCTCAGCGACAATGCACGAGCGTCCCGTGTCCCTGATGATAGTAGGTGCCCAAGACCCATTTATTGTTCCGCTGACACAATAACGGGGGCAGCTCCTGTCTTCCAAACAGAAGCCGACCTTGTAGCTGGGCTGATGAATGTCGGTAGATTTGAAAGCACGGGGATTCCTGGGACAGCGAGAACGAATGTGCCCTTCTTCTCCGCAGTTGTGGCACCGTACGGCCGGTGAACTACTCTTCTCTACTCCAGTGAATGGTTCCTTGGAGGTCGGAGGCTTCGTGTTCTTCACTGCAGGAGGAGAAGACTTGGGGTAGGCGTTGCGAGCGGACGCCCAGTTGTCAGCAAGTTCTACAGCTTTTCCAAGCGTTGCTGGCCGGTGTCTTTATTCAAGACATCTTCAAAGGCAACTGGATTACATGGACAGAGAGAGGCTTAAATATACAGAGTGACCTTAAAAACATGAGGTCAGGTCATAATGATGTCATCCACTAATCCCCACACCAACACACACGTAGAGGAGCTTAAGAAGGGGGTGACGTGACTAGTCAGGTCAGGTCAAAAATAAGGGACCCACTAAATATCTATCCTACATCTAGCTCCAAGGTTCAAAGCATTTTAACCTTGGGCCACTGACAAATAAATTTATGAAACATATTATCAGTTTTGTACTGACCATCACTAAGGTTTATGGAATTTAATTCCCTAATCAAACTAGCTTCAACCAGAAATCTTTCTGTGACACATGATGATTTGTCACGTCTAAGCTTTTCCCAATCAATGGAATGATTATTATTCCTCATAAACGAACAGTGCACTGCGTTCAGATGCTCTTCTGATATTGTACTTATGCTGTTTGATTCTGATTTGCAATGCCTTCCAGTCTGTCCTACATAATTTCCATTACATTTGCTACTTGGAATACAATAAACACTTCCATTTACATTCAAAGTTGGGCTATTCTTGATTAATATATTGGTAATGATGAGTCATACTAAAACAACATTAATATTCAATAATTTAAGGGACTGAACCAACGGGACAAATTCATTGCGATAAGGCAGAGTCAAAATATTTTAAGTGTATGAATTTGCCTGGTTTGGTAGATTGAAAGGATTTTTAGCCCTTTAAAACAATGACCAACAAACACTGAAGGGTACCCAAGTTTTTGTGCAATGGAACAAATGTGTTTCAATTCTTCATCAATAAATTCAGTGTCATAAATACGCAAACATCTCAAAACATAGCAGAAAAAACTGACATTTTGGTTGACTCCAGGTGACTCAATAAAAATGTATGAAACTGTCTACCTGTGTAGGCTTCCTGTACACCTTAAATTTATAGTTATGGCCATTTCTAATGATAAGCATATCAAGGAATGAAAGGGATCCATTTATTTATCTTTCAATTTTGAATGTAATATTTGGGACAAGATCATAAAGCTTGTCTAAAAATTCCAATGGGTCACTGTTTCTAGGCCAAAGACAAAGAACATCATCTACATATCTACACCATGGATGGATAAATCAACCTGGAAAATAATAAGTCGATAGATGTTACAAATGAAGATATTTCCATAGCTCAAGGTTGTATACATAGTGTTTTACGTAAGAAAATTTTTTCAAACATCCCAAAAAGATTTTAAACAGCCTTGATAAACTTGAAAAGAAATGAGAATATCCATATTACAAAGGCGGATAAGTCCAATGCTATTGTAATTTTGGATAAAAGTGACTACAATGATAACATGAATTCATTACTTAGAGATGAAAGCACGTATTGTGAGCTTACAAAAGATCCCCTGGAAAATATTAATAAGTTATCTAATTCCAAAATGAAGGTGTTATTGAAAAAGAACCCCGATCTCCCAAATCAATCCCACTTTACCGTATATGTATGGATTGATCAAAACACATAAGCTTAACAATCCATTACATCCTATCGTGAGTTCTGTGGGTTCAGTTACGTACAAATTTTCCACGTGGTTGGTTAGGATGCTATCCCCTCTTACAGTCCAAATATGTAATTCACATATGCACAGTAGCAGTGATTTAATTGATAAACTCAAGAAACACAATGAACCATGTGAATTAATAAGTTTGGATGTAAATTCACTTATCACTAGTGAAAGACCTACTTTAATTTCTTAAAGATAAATTACAACTGTTAGATTTGACTATTGAACATGATACTTTACTCGAATTGATCGAGTTATGCGTTACTGACAATGTATTTAGAGCAAATGGGAAGTTTTACAAGCAAATATTTGGCATGAGCATGGGTAATTGTCTTTCTGCTCCTTTAGCCTGTATTTAAATGGCGTTTTTTGAGGCTAGATTACTACCCAATATAGGGGATTTTATTCATCCATGGTGTAGATATGTAGATGATGTTCTTTGTCTTTGGCCTAGAAACAGTGACCCATTGGAATTTTTAGACAAGCTTTATGATCTTGTCCCAAATATTACATTCAAAATTGAAAGATAAATAAATGGATCCCTTTCATTCCTTGATATGCTTATCATTAGAAATGGCCATAACTATAAATTTAAGGTGTACAGGAAGCCTACACAGGTAGACAGTTTCATACATTTTTTATTGAGTCACCTGGAGTCAACCAAAATGTCAGTTTTTTCTGCTATGTTTTTGAGATGTTTGCGTATTTATGACACTGAATTTATTGATGAAGAATTGAAACACATTCGTTCCATTGCACAAAAACTTGGGTACCCTTCAGTGTTTGTTGGTCATTGTTTTAAAAGGGCTAAAAAAATCCTTTCAATCTACTCAAACCAGGCAAATTCATACACTTAAAAATATTTTGACTCTGCCTTATCGCAATGAATTTGTCCCGTTGGTTCAGTCCCTTAAATTATTGAATATTAATGTTGTTTTTAAGTATGACTCAATCATTACCAATATATTAATCAAGAATAGCCCAACTTTGAATGTAAATGGAAGTGTTTATTGTATTCCAAGTAGCAAATGTAATGGAAATTATGTAGGACAGACTGGGAAGGCATTGCAAATCAGAATCAAACAGCATAAGTACAATATCAGAAGAGCATCTGAACGCAGTGCACTGTTCGTTTATGTGAGGAATAATAATCATTCCATTGATTGGGAAAAAAGCTTAGACGTGTACAAATCATCATGTGTCACAGAAAGATTTCTGGTTGAAGCTAGTTTGATTAGGGAATTAAATTCCATAAACCTTAGTGATGGTCAGTACAAAACTGATAATATGTTTCATAAATTTATTTGTCAGTGGCCCAAGGTTAAAAATGCTTTGAAAACCTTGGAGCTAGATGTAGGATAGATATTTAGTGGGTCCCTTATTTTTGACCTGACCTGACTAGTCACGTCACCCCCCTTCTCTTAAGCTCCTCTACGTGTGTGTTGGTGTGGGGATTAGTGGATGACATCATTATGACCTGACCTCATGTTTTTAAGGTCACTCTGTATATTTAAGCCTCTCTCTGTCCATGTAATCCAGTTGCCTTTGAAGATGTCTTGAATAAAGACACCGGCCAGCAACGCTTGGAAAAGCTGTAGAACTTGCTGACAACTGGGCGTCCGCTCGCAACGCCTACCCCAAGTCTTCTCCTCCTGCAGTGAAGAACACGAAGCCTCCGACCTCCAAGGAACCATTCACTGGAGTAGAGAAGAGTAGTTCACCGGCCGTACGGTGCCACAACTGCGGAGAAGAAGGGCACATTCGTTCTCGCTGTCCCAGGAATCCCCGTGCTTTCAAATCTACCGACATTCATCAGCCCAGCTACAAGGTCGGCTTCTGTTTGGAAGACAGGAGCTGCCCCCGTTATTGTGTCAGCGGAACAATAAATGGGTCTTGGGCACCTACTATCATCAGGGACACGGGACGCTCGTGCATTGTCGCTGAGGAAGCCCTGCCTGACGCTGACGTCTCCAGCTGCTCGAAGGTTAGTGTCGCCGATTATTTAGGTCGTGTTGACCAGTTCCCTGTTGTAAGTGCTACCTGCGTTGCCCCTATTTCACTGGTTGGTCTAATGTGGTAAGAGATCCCATTAAATTCACTAATGTCCTCATTGGTAATGTTCCCGGAGTTCGTGACCCTAACGACCCGGAACCTTTAAAACTCTCCTTACCACCAGCGCCAGTCTCCTCGCCACCAGCGCCAGTCTCCTCGCCACCTGCCGACGTCGACTCACCACCTGCCGACTTCGCCTTGCCACCCTCACACGCCACCTCACCTCTAGCAAAGATATAAGCTGTGGAGACACGGTCGGCGTAGGTGAAACGACTGCATCCCCTGATTCTGCCGAATTTGTTACCACTGACTGTGACACCCAAGGAGTTCGCCAAGCTTCAAACCTCGTGTACCACTCTGACGCGGGTAAGGGAGAAGGTGACTTCCGGGGAGGAGGATCAGGTTAGAGATGGGTCTGTTTACAAGTTTGTTTGTATTAATGGTCTGTTACACAGGTCTTGTATGTCATCCAAGCGACCAGCTAAAGTAGGTCCGTTTTTACTTGTTGTACCTGCTGATTGTCGTAGTAACATTCTCTCTGTAGCTCACGAGAGCACTCTAGCAAGACACTGTTCTCGTAGGAAAACTTATAGGAAGGTTGCTGATCAGTTTTACTGGCCAGGTATGGGATCGGATATTAGAGTTTTTTGTCGGAGTTGTGATCAGTGCCCCCGTATTTCCACCAAGGGTAGAGTCCGTCCTGTTCCACTTGAACCCTTACCCATCGTTACAGAACCATTTTCTCGGGTAGCCATAGATTTTGTTGGACTGCTCTCACCCTCTTCCTCTAAGACGCCTAAATTATATCAAACTAATTTGTTAATGAAATATATTTGCAGGGCCCACATTGCTCGTGTCCTTGACGACGGTCCCCAGCTGGATTCAGTCGAGGCACTACCCTGCAAGAGTTCCTGTGAAGTTCAGGCGCCAGACTCGGATGATCTCGGTTGCCAGTTACCGATAACACAGGACGGGATAAAAGAATCCTGCACGACTGGAAATAGGCCCAAACTTAAGCCTGGACTGAAGAGGATCCCACGTGCAGTTCCTTAATACGGCCTTATGATTTGGACATCAAGTTACCACTTATTCTTTTAATGTGACCATTCTTTATTTTGCTATGTGTATTTAAACATTTGTTGTAGGATGATTTTGCTTTGGGTACAAATCTTAAGTTTTAATCTACCTTACAGTAGATTTTTGTTGGGGGAGCTGTGTCAGGGCTGTAACGAGCAGGATGGTTGTTCGCCGCCCGCTTGCTTGTTCGCGTCCCCCACTTTGGGGGGGGGGGGTAGAGAGAGGTGAGAACGTCACTGCCGCCTAGACACACACCAGACACTACCCAGCTAGCACCATAGCTGCACTTCCCCGCTGCTCGTTCAATTTCTGGTTGTGTTCTCATCTGAGGCTCTGGACTCGTGGGCTGTTTCTCCAAACCTTCACAAATCGACTGTCAATCTCCGGACACTTACCCCGGCTACTACAGCGGCTGCCACGTCATTGCCACTTATCCATGCCCTATCTCTCATCCGTGCCCTGGCGTTTCTCCTATGTGACAAGACCAACGCCCGCCACCGCAAGCTGCCCTGGACGTTTCCCCCCCCTCCCCCTGATAACGGATCACTGCTTTACGGAACCGTCCACCGGGCCACAGCCGTTGGAAATATTCCTGTTCATTGTTTGATTCTCGTAATTGTTTGACTCCATTAATTGTTGACTCCAGTAATTGTTTGACTCCCGTTAATTGTTTGACTCCCGTTAATTATATGATTCCCTTAATTGTTGACTCCAGTAATTGTTTGACTTCCGTTAATTGTTGGATTCTCGTAATTGTTTAGCTCCATTAATTGTTGACTCCATTAACTGTTTGATTCCCATAATTGTTTGACTCCATTAATTGCCGACTCCCGTAATTGGTATTTGATGTTTGTGTGAGTGGTGTCAGAGTTTTGTGTTATTTTCATAGTAAAGAGATGTCAATCTCGAACGGTCGTTTGTTATCCCTCGGAAAACCATGGTTCTTGACTTTCCTCTTATAAGATCCTGATTAGGCTGGCAAGGGATTTCTATCCCTAAGTCCCAGGCCTTTACAGCTTACTTGACTTGTTAATAAATAGTTGTGATTGTGTTTGTGTGACACTTCTTGTAATAAAAATAAATGTTCCTATACTAATGTTTTTTTTAACTTAAATTCTATTATAATGTATTCTCCCCATAGTTTTTTTGGATGGATTTGTAGTGCAAGCAAACTAATTTGTCGGTATAAAGGGGACACAAGATTTTAGTTTATGTACTTTAAATGATTGTGAACACAAAGGAGCCATTAGCAATAATGAAAACTGAAAACACAACCATATGAGATGTTTCCCAACAGTTACAGTATATACCATGTTAACAAGTCACTTATATATGTATATGGGAGTGAAGTAATACTACAATATCTACATATGTAAATCACTTACGTGAGATTGCATTCCCTGTATTGATTGATTTCTAGCATTCCGTATGGTAAAGTACATAATGAATTACAATATTCTAATAACATTAACTAGGTAAGTATTAATAATAAATGAAAAGTCTTGCACTGAAGGGATTATGGGGAAACTTTCGTTGACAGGGTATGGCACAAGTCTTTGCTATCTAAACTTCCCTCCTTTGGTTTTTCTCCCCCACTTTGTTTTCTAATCTCTAGCTTCCTTGAGAACTGATCCATGGCTCTTTCTCTACCAATAGTGGCGTCCCACAGGGTTCTGTTCTTTCACCTACTCTCTTCCTTCTTTTTGTCAATGATTTACTTCACACTACAACTAATTCTATCCATTCTTACGCTGATGATTCTACTCTTTAACCTTCTTCACATTATCCCCTTTCCCCTAACTCTCAAACTAGATCTGTTTCTTGAGCTGATATCATTACTTCTACCAATGCGGATCTGAGAAGCATCTCTGAATGGGGAGGTACAAACTTGGTTAAGTTCAATAGTAATAAAACTTAATATTTACTATTTACCCTTTGTAAATTAGACGACCTCACATCAATTACATTTCAGGACGCTAACATCCTGCCAAATTCTGAAATAAATATGTTAGGCCTCCCCATTTCCTCCAATATGTCCTGGAAATCGCACATCCTTAATATAGCTAAAACTGCCTCCCGAAAGTTGGGAATGCTGTACAGACGCCGTAGCTACTTCACTCCTGAGCAGTTGCTCCAAGTATAACAGGGATTCATTCGCCCTAACTTGGAGTCTGCTCTCATTTCTGGGGTGGCTTTCTTCTGTCCAACTTTTAGATACGGTGGAATCAAAGGCATTTCGTCTTATTAACTCTCCTCCTTTAGTCGACAATCTCTCTTCCCTTTCTCTTCGCCGCAATGTTGCTTCACTCTCTCTCTTTTACAGGTTACTTTAACAGGTAATTATTCGGTGGATGTGGCATCCTTTGTACCGCCGGCAAGGCCGTGGGCTCGTAACACACGTCTTGCTCGCGGTGCCCACCGTTTCTCTGTGGATGTCGGTCACACTAGAATAACCCGTTATAGTACCTCCTTTCCTCACAGCCAAACTGTGGAATGCTCTGCCTTCTTCTGTGTTTCCATGCTCTTACAATCTGTCTCACTTTAAAAAGTTGGTTTTCCGGTATCTTCGTGGTGTAGATTAACACAGTATAACCCTTTTCTTCTCTATTTTCAATTTCTTTGTTCTTTTTCTTTTGCCCCCAGGCCCCGTTGTGGGTCGTTTGACCTGTGTCCGGGTGGGCTAATTCCCGTAAAAAAAAAATACGTAGAGGAATAGGTCACGGGATTTAAAGCAGTTACTCCTGAGCTTTTTTCTAATTTATTACTTTTCTCACGCACTAGATGGCGGGGTTTACCCAGGGTTAAAATCGAACTGATAAAATGGTATTTGGTAACCCATCAGAGTATGCACGGGTTAATCATGAATAGCGCCACGCTTCCTCTCATTCTTTAACCCTCATTGGTTTTGTCCTGAGGGTGACTTTACAGTGTTCGGCTTCTTATTCCCCCCTCCCCCCTTTAAACCTGTGCACTAAAGCTTATCTATCGGCCAGCTGTGCTTGTTTCATCAAATCTTATTCACCCTTGTCTTCTAAATAAGCCATGTTATTAAAGGAATTCGTCTTTTGATTTCCTCACAGACCATTAGCTTGACAGGTCATCAAAAGTGCCAGTTTGAGTTGTCTTAAGCCACATTTTAAAAGTACGTAATTTTTCAGAAGCAAATTGAACATATGTCATGTTAGAAGGCTTAAGGAAATTTCGGAAAGTCTGAAGGTATGATTCTGGAGCAATAACATAAGCATTTAAGATACTGTCTTTGATAAACTTGAAATCAGAATAATCCTCTAGTCTAGACTATTAAAGACTTCAGCTGCTTTCCCAGTGAGCTTATTGTGAAGTAGCCAAATTCAGTCATCATTGGGCAACTTATAGTGGAGTGCTGTGCGCTCAAGCAAACGGATTGAAGACTTAGGATCTGATTCATCAAAATTAGGTACCAAATTTACATTACGGAGCCAATCAAAATAACTGAGTTTCTCTTTTGGCTTTGTTTTAGATTTCAATTACTCTCAAGTTATGTTCTCTCTCCTCCTCTCTTTCAATTCTCTCCCTCTGTCTTTCCTTTTCTCTTTCAATTCTCTCCATTTCTCTTTCAATTATACCTTCTCAAATTTCTCTCGTTCAAATAACAATTTCTCTCTTTCAAGTTCAACTACTCACTTCTCCGTTGAAGAGGAGAATCTTCCACTTGAGATTAATCATTGGACAACTACCTTTTTTTTTAATCTGTCTTTACGCAAACTTTTCGAGACTGGAATTTCAAAATAATCAGCTATAGGTTTTCAGTTTGCTTTCTTCAGGTTTGTACCTTCGACTTTGTCAACAGTAAGATTAGCTATGAAATCAGAAATATCGAATCTAGACATGATTATTGATCAAGTAATTTCAAAACTTAAAGAATCTTAGTCTTTTCGGAACAAAAGGAATTCCCTTTCAAACCGCTTGCATATTTTAACTCATAAGAAGAGGCTGGTCATTAATCACCCTGGCATTTTATATAAAGTAGTACACCAATGGGAAAAGATAGGATTGTAGACCCTAAAATTTTTTATGCTTACTGGGTAAGAATAATGATTAGGAATTCATGGATGATAGGGCCCTTCCTCCACTATCGTAAGGGAAATCTGTGTAAAAAGGCGCTCAGTAAGTATTTCTTACCAAAATTACTACTGATTAGAGTAAGAGAAGTATAACATAAGTTACAAGTCCACCTAGAGAAATGCCCTGCTCAAAACTCAAAATAAACGTCCTAATTACCCACAGATTTCAACCGCCCTCTACGCTGTTTGGTGAAATAATTTCACAGGATCAAGCATTCCGTATCCCTTACCATTATTATGACTAAAGTCCAATTTAAGCATTAGAAGGTATGATGAATTAGTGTTAATTCAAAATTACAGAAAAATATTATTCGTATTAATAACTAACTGAATCCACGTCAGAGCTTACATGTAAGGAGTCCACTCTCGTTGTTGATAGCTTTGACAAGCTAAGCTGGAAGAAACGGCTCCTGCTCAACGCAAACATTCGTGGCTACAACTACATCTGAAATAGTTTACTTGGATCTTTTTAATGTTATAAAAAGTATTGCCCTGTTATGAATATGAACACTATTACTAAACACTATTACTCAAAGTCCATGAAGTCATAGTGCACGAGTAGGTGAAAAGAAAATTTCTGGTGGTGGTGGACTTTGCCAGGTTTTGTTGGAAGATTTGTGGCATTGGCCGTCCACCTCACTAGGCCGAGAACACCATAATTATGCAGGTTACATAATAAAATAGCTGAAATGGGGACGTACACACCCCCTGTAAGAAGAAAAGACTATCGGACTGTTGTTTTCAGGTAAACCTGAATATGAAAATGTATATTTGACTTACTGAAAATAAAACAGGAACAAATAGTTGGCTTTCAACTATTAAGAAACAATAAGGTGGTGATGAAATTTGGGGAAAACGCTGTTTTTGACAAATTTGTGAGGAATATGAAGACAAAACTATTAGAATTCCTTTTATATATCAGTTAAAGAAGCTCCCTTTGATATGGGAAATTAAATTATAATGAATATCATAACTTAATATGTTAAAGTGGAACTTGTGAGGCCGAACAAGTATAAAAAAGGTAACTTTAAAAAATAACATTCCATCATCAGTGACAGTAGGTGGCCATAATTTAACTTTCCTTTATGCTGGACAGAGGAAAACTTGTTACAAATGCGGACATGAAGGTCATTTGGCAATTGAGTGTCGCACTGGGGAAGTAGATAAGGTGAATACTTTTAATGAGGAAGACTTCCCGGCCATGCAACTTTCTGGTGAGATCCAAAGTTCAAGGGCAGATATTAAGGAAGGAGAAGAAAATGTCAAAGTAAGTCAGATTCCAGCAACAACCCAGTATGGGGTAGAAAGGAAAGAAGCGCCTGCTTTGACTATAACCCAGGATGTTGTAGATCCAGATTATACCACACACCCAGATGGTCCAGAAAATGCAATGCAGAAAACTTCCACTACATGTGAGGCCGAGATATATACGGAGAAGAATAATGAGGATCAAATTACAGGTAAAATATCTTACGGAAGTATGGAAAATTATAAAGCAGTAGATGACATGGAACCAATAAATATTACAGAGACAGAGTGTGAAATGGCAAGAGGTGAAAACATGGATAGAATGGAGGAAATTGTAGAGGTTACCTGTAGTATGTCACCAAGCAGAAGCGAGAATGATGCAGACAAGAAAGATCAGAACAAACCGGGGAATTTTAATTAGAAATTAACGACAGTGATGATGAAAATCAGGTAAAAGTGAAAACAGATGCTGGAACTGATGGTGATATTTCAAAAATTTCTGGAAAAAAAGGATCTTTCGAAACAAAATAAAAACTATGAAAACCAAAGTGATTTGAGTGGTCAAGTGAATACCTAGATAGAAAATGGATTAGAATGTGGGAAAGGATAAAAGACGATGGGAAGAAAATGAACACAATTGGAAAAGATGATTCATGGTGGGAAAAGGTTGAACTTGTACAAAGATGGAGCGTGCGAGCAGTTAGTGGTAGTAAGGTGATGCTGAGTAAGAGGGATGGAAAAGAAATAGCCAAAAAAGAGGTGAATAAAGACAATATTAGTACAGATGAAGAAAGAAAAAGAGACGTCAAGAGGAAAAAGTAAATAAATTAATTTTTTTACATTCTTTTTTATAACAATAATTAATATGTATATAACGTTTGCTACATTAAATGTGAATGGCTTAAATAGTTTAGGTAAGCAAATGCAACTAACATCTGTTGTTAAGTACTATAATATTGACATCCTTATGATACAGGAACATAATGTTAAGGATCCAGGAAAATTATCTTACCTAAATGATTACTTTGAAATTATTATAAATAGTATACATTTGTTAAAAGGAGGAACTGCACTATTAGTAAGGAAAAATTCCACTTTCTAAACACTAAACTATGAGATGGAGGAGAATGGCAAATTTTAGGTGTCAGAGTTTCCGTGCTAGACCATATAATTCCTATTATCAATATTTATGTTCCATCAGGGAATACAAGGGAAAGGGAGAGAGAGAAGAATTATTTTCTGATGATTTATTATATTATATCAGAAATAATAGTGAATGTATAATAATTGGGTGAGATTTTAACTGTTTTACCAACATGAGAGATTGTACCAATCATGACAACAAAGTTTTAGTGTCCAAAGCCTTAACAACTTTTATAAAGGATATACAACTTAAGGATGTTACCATGATACATAATTATCAACCTGAGTTTTCTTTGTTGGGGATAAATATGGGTCAAGAATTGATAGGCTTTACGTTAAGGGTTTGAAAACAAAATAGTAAAATTTGATACTGTTGCAGTATTTTAAACTCTGATGAGGTGCAGGAAAACTTTGGAGTGTTTTGGATACACACGTTTAGGAGAAAATAAACACATACCAGAATAATTTACAGTGGTAGGAACAGTATGATAAACTAGAATGCAAGAACTTTTTTATGAACATTGTAAAAGAATGTCGCAAGAAAAATATGAGCTAATTAATTTATTGTAAAGTAGGTTAAGAGAATTTTATGAAAAAGCTAGATACCGTGATGTGAATTATGAAGAAATAAAGGCACTGAAAACCAGAATAAATGAATTAAGGAACAAAATTTGTAAAAGTGCTAAAATAAGATCCAGAATAAAGGACAGAATTGAAGGAGAAAAGCTTTCTCGCCATTTGTTCTGTAAAGAAATAGGTAAAGGAAACAAGGAATTAATTACTAAGATTAAGAGAGAAAACGGTGAAGAAATAGAGAATACAAAATGAATCATTTATGTAATTAAAGAATTTTTGGGGAATCTGTATAGAAGAGTTGAAACTCATGATGAATACTGTTAACATTGTAGAGAGAATTGCAAACCAAGACTAAAGGAATTGGAAAATGAATCTTTAATAAAACCAGTAAACGAGAAGGAAATATGGGAAGCAATTAATAATCTCAACCTTGGTAGATCCCCAGGTAGTGATGGTCTATCGGCAGAGTTTTATATACACACGTGGAAATTTATCAGGGTAGAGATCATTGAGGTTATTCAGTTTATCTTTAGCAATAGAGTATTAAGTGTGTTACAAAATACTGGAATAATAAAGCTAGTGACTAAAAGGGGGAATCCGAATTTAATGGAAAACTGGAGACCAATAACCCTCCTAAATGTAGATTATAAAATAGTTGCAAAAATATTGGCAAGAAGAATTTGAACAAAATCTTGGAAAATATCCCCATTACTGTCAATTGTTTATCAAACAGAAAATTATCCTTGTTCCAAAAAGCAATTACTGTTGTTACAAGTTGGGGATTTAGAATATAGTTAAAAGTCTACCCAGATCCCAACAGGCAACAACAATAAAAAAACAAAGACAATCGGACTATAAAAGGATAGACAAAGGATGCGAGTTTTTGTTGTGCATAATAAAGTACCATAAATTCCTTAACAAAATATTCAGCTTTCTATAATTTACCCTTAACCATATTTAACCTAAACATACGCAACATTGGCTTAACAGTATATACATATTTATACAACATACAACAATTTGAAGCAAGTGGACGCGGGGAGGCAATATAGGATAACAAATACTTAAGTCCGGAGCTGAGATGTCTGACGAGTAAGGCTGAGTATTGAAGAAGATGGTAGGTAGTCACTGTGCCGTAGGTTTCCAGAATAGGTGATCCTAGTGTGGTCACTTCCCAGAGTGAACTGAACTCTCCTCGATCTGGAGCTGATGAGGAAGACTTGGAGGAGGTGTCGCAACAACCAGGATATGGAGAAGGGAAACCCCGGAGTGGTGGCTAAGACTAGTCATACTCGGGTTTCGTCCCTAGATGGCGTTGCTCGTGGTGCTGGGTAGGTAGATCATGACAATTGATGGCGTGGTTCGTAGTGCTTGGTAGGTAGATCATGACAATTGATGGCGTGGTTCGTAACACTGTTTACTCAAAAGTTTTGTCCAAGGTATGGTACCTACCCCATACATTTCCATTATATAAAATGTACTCACAGAAAATTGAATCATGTGTTTGCAAATACATATGGAGTGGTATGTATCAGGCAATTAAAAGACAAACTCTCTATTTACCTGTCAAACAAGGAGGTATTGGAGTAGTTAATGCGTTTTGTAAAGCAGGTGCTATACAGTATTATGTACAACTTTCATAAAAATTGCTTCAGACCATGAAAAGACAAGTTATCTACTAGATATAAAACCTTCAGATAATGTTTCCTACCTGTCTCCACCTTATTATAGTAATGCAATCAATATTCTAAGAAGGGTAGCAAGGCATCATAACTTTCCCAATGTCAGGAATAAAGATGTAAACAATATGTTAATGACATGGACTAAACCAGCAGGTGAAGAAACGTATCCTCTGTTTAAATGGTCTTTTAATTGGGAAAATATTATTGTAAATACAGTATATGGATCATCACCAGAGAGGCTTCGTGTATAGGTATATTCATGAAACTCTACCAACAAATCAGAGACTAAAAATGTTAAACATAAAACAAGATGATAGTTGTGTAAGATGTAGAATATCCATTACATATTTACTTCTGCTTCCATAACAAAGAGATAATTAAATGGTTTAAAAAGTTCCTGACTACCAGTCTGCAATGTCAATAGCAAATTGTTTCTGCATTTTTTAATGTTTAATATTGACTGTAGTAATGATTAGGATAAAAATACAATGATCATGCTAATATCAGATTATATTGACTGTATGTGGTTAAGTAGGAAGGAAAATTATAATGTTAAGGCGACTATAGCCATTATTAAAAGCAGGATATATTATAATTAATGGATGATCAATTATATTTTAAAAGAAAAGGCATCCATGTATTTCACGGATAAATATGTTAATATGTAATATTGATATATATATATATATATATATATATATATATATATATATATATATATATATATATATATATATATATATATATATATATATATATATATATATATATATATATATATATATATATATGTAAATTGTAAAATTAAAAAAAAAATATACGTTACAAATAGCTGCCCAGTAGATCCCGCTGTGTAGGTAACAGTTGCTCAACTTCACGACAGAGTAGGCAGGGAGAACAAGTCGCCGAGGTGGTGAAGGTAGGACTGTCCTGGAATTCCAGGGTTAGAGTAGACGTCACCTGTCATAAATGGCGCCCCCATCAGTCGGCGATGGAAAAAACATAGTGTAAGTCTTGTTGAGGTTCTACATTAAAGATTCCAGGATAATTAACGTTTTATTGGGAGAAAGTAACAGCCAAAGGCTGACAACAGATAATGAATTATAATGACATATTAAATACCAGTATGGTGACATAGGGGAGTGGGTTATTAAGCAAAAGCTTCCAGTACAAAAGAGCGGAGGAAAAGTAAAGTGAATAGACAAGTTAATTTGCGGTTGATAATTTTCACAGTGAATGAGGAGGGGCAGGTCTAAGCCCTGAAGCACCTGTGGGTCAGACAACTGCGCGAGGACGAATAGAGGAGAATCTATTCCAAGATGGCTGGTGGTGTTAATGCGGATGGTGTTGGAGCTTTCTCTGTATACATGAAGTTGACCAGAGAGATTTGAGGGTCAGTCTACTGAGTGCCTTATGATAGAGGGATTTTAGTAGCATTACAATACCCTCGTCCAGGGATTTATATTTCGTCTAACAGTAGACAAGGTGTAGGGGGGATCACGTGTTGTTGGTGGGATTTCCATAATATGTTGTACTGTAGTGTGAAGGTCGCAGTCCTGGGCTGTACCCGATACACACTGCCTCTTCATTCGTGTCTCCATTCTTCTCATTTGGAATTGTCACTGCTACAGGCTACCTGTCGCATAGTGGTCATCAAACTTTGCATTGGTTTCTTAGCGGGACTTTACTAGTACATCCAGTTAAGGAGATAAATTGAGGAGGGGATGGTGAGATAGCGTCAACAATTTTAGACCCAGGCGGCCGTGGGAGCAACGTCAGTACGTCTTCACCGTATGGTGGTCAAGACGTGTGTGTGTGTGTGTGTGGAGTATGCTTGTATTTTGAATGTGTTTGAAATATGTATAAGTTGGTTTATGATTGTATCAATTTCTATAACTGTATAAAAGCTGCAATGAAAGTGTATGCTGATAGGAGTATCAGAACAGAGGCAAGAGCACGGGACAGACGTGTGCTCTGCATAGACAGACTGGTAAGACTGCCAGGTGAGAAGAGAGCCATTAGCTCAGGAAGGTGGAAGACGGTGTAGGAGGAAGGTCAAAGTTAGGAAGTGGGAAATAAAAAGGGAGATTGATAGCAGGTGGGCTGTCCCCCTTGCGGGGACGGGGTTAAGTCTATCATGCCACATTTCAGGTCCACTACAGCAAGGGAAGGGAAGCTAAGCTAATCTAAGCTAAAGTAGTTTACGGTGTTGGGGAGGGGGCCCTCCATGTCCTTTGTGTCTGTTGGTTTTCATTTTGTATATATTAGTTCTGGTTCTGTGTTGTCATATGCTATGCTCTTTGGCCACCAGTTATGTGTTCTGGTAATGTCTTCTTGCATTGATTGTTAGAGTATGGGGTCTTCTAGTTCTTATAGCTTTTCCCACATTGCTAATGCTTGATTATGTGCTCTTATGTTGATTGTGGTTAGGTTATGTTCTGTGTGTAGCTAGCTGGATTTTTTTGTTTATGGTGGTCTGAGTTTTGCTGCTCTTCTGAGGGCTACGTTTTGGACTGCTTGTATTTTGAGTTTATTTGTTTTGTTTTGTGCTGAGTGGAATTGCGGGATATTCCAGGTGTGGTCTGACTAGTGCTTTGTTTAAGTTGCGGTATCTTCTGAGTTTAGTTAGTTGGATCTTGGCTTTTGCAATTCTTTCTGTGATATGTGGTAGTATGCCGTTCCTTGTAATTTTGAGGCCATGGATTTTCGCATTTTTTGCCTATGGTATATTTTGATTGTTGACCATGATTGGGTAGGGTCTGGTTTTATTTATATGAATTATCTTCAGTTTTTGCGTGCTTGTTTTAATTTTCCATTTCCTTTCAAATGATTTGGGTTACGTCGTCTGCGTTTATGCTATGTACTCTGAGTTTCTTGGTTGAGCATGTCCGCTGTATATATGGTGTATAGTGTTGGTGATATGTTGCTGCCTTGGGGTATTCCACTATAAAGGGTGAAGTTTTGACCTATGTAGTTGTCGATGGTCAGTTTGCATTGTCTGTTGTCAAAGAAGTTGCAGAGGAGAACCGTGATGTTGGGTGGCATGCTAAGTTGGATGATCTTATATTTGAGTCCCACGTGCCATACTTTGTCGAAGGCTTTACTGACATCTCTGAGTACTATATTGCATTGATTTCTGTTGCTGGCTGCATTTGCGATGGCTTCGTATATTAAGGCCATTGCAGTGTTGGTGCCTCGGCTATGGTTTAGTATTTTTTCTAGGATTTTGCCAGGTGATTTGAGAAGTGATATGGGTCTGTAGTTTTCTGCCTGTGTTGGGTTCTTTCATTGTTTGGGAATGAGTCTTATTTTTGCCATTTTAAATCTGGATGGGAATAATCCGTTTGCTATTGAAGCATTGAAGATGTCTGTAAGCTGTTTGATCATTGGTGGTGGTAAGTTTTGCAGCACGGTATTGTTTATTTGACTTGTTCCGGGCGATTTATTCTTGATGCTGGCAATTGTTTTTGTGATGTAGTGTGTGGTTATTGGAGCACTTAGTGAGTTGTTAATGTCTAACGTGTTGAGGTTGATTGTCCTGGATTTTGTCATTTGTTTGTGTTTTGTTTAAAGTGTGTTATCACCAAATGTTCTGTTTCTCTGCAGAAGTTTCGGTTGTCCCCATCCGTGATTTGGTAGATGCTGCTCCAGAATGTTCTGAATATTGGTTCCTTGAGTTTTGGTCCTGTTTTCTTCTGAGGTGGTTCCCATGAGAGTTTTTATTTTAGTCCAGAAGGCTTTTGGGTCTTTGTAGTCTGCTTATGCGTTGGTTATTAGCTGATTCCATTTCTCGTTGTGTTTTATTTTACATCTTTCTAGTAATTCCTCTTTGAGATTTCTATACAATACAGTGATGTGTGGGCTCCAGCCGGGTGTTTTTATAAATTCATGTAGATTAATGAATCTGGTTTGGATGATTTTTTCTTCGTGTGTTAGTTGTACCTATGATAGTGTGCGATATGTGTTTTTGGGGATGTTGTTTTTCATGGCTGTTCTGATTTTTGAATGCCAGGTTTCTAAGGCAATATCGACCTCGTTGGTGTTTTAGTTGTGAAGTGTTATTGTTTCATCGGTGTTGAGGGCTGTTTTGAAATTTTCCCAGTTCGCTCTATTAAATGAATATCTTAGTGTCGAGGAAATTTGTATTAGAGATGTGGAGAAAGTTGCTATTTTTGGTATGTGGTCACTGGTGCTGGCGGGTCCAGGTTTTATGTGTGTGTGAAAATGGTGGTGTCTGTTTGTCAGAATTATGTCGGGATTCCCAGAGTTTCCCGTGTTATGAATGTTTGAAATTCTGGGCCTAAGTGTGTAATGCTGCCTTGCTCGATTAGGTTGTGCAGTATTACTCCAGCAGGGCTTCTGTTGTGATGTCCAAGGGTTGTGTGTCGAGAGTTCAAATCGCCTAGGAGTATGCCGGGCTGCAGCCCCGCCCTTTAGGGGGGGCGAACAGGGGCGACCGCCCGGGGCCCCGCGAGTGTGGGGGCCCCGCGGGGCCAAGCACTAGACCTAGTGACCTCGGACACATTACCTGTTGACTGGTTAATCTGACCTGACTGCTTAAGCCACCATCGCAACCGTGACCTTATCATCCATAGCGACAGTCCTATGGGGGTTGGTGGGGGTGGGTTCCTCTGACCGCATAATCTGACTCCATATACATATTTTCTGGGGCCCCGCAGTGGCTGAGTTGCCCCAGGTCCCTCAACCTCCTAGGGACGGCCCTGCCGGGCTGTTTTGCCTGGTTAGCTTTAGGAGGTGCCCTGTCGGGAATATTGGCCTTCTGAATGGTCTTCTGAATGTTCCTATTGTTATTGGTCCTTTGGAGGTGTTTATTTCTACTGTCAGGAAGTTACATTGGAAGTTGTCAATTATTTTGTGTTGAATCGTTCGTTTAATTGCTATTGCTGTCCCGTCATGTAGTTCTTCGTTGATGTTTCTTTGGTATACGTGATAATTAAATATTTTGATTTTCTCTTTGTCTTTTCGTCCGTGTGCGTTGATAAGAATGACGTCTGGGTCTAGTGTGCTGTATATGTTAATGAGTTCTGTTTTCCTCGCCAGGGTTCAGGCAAGAACGTTGTGTTGGATTATCTTTAATGATTTGTTTTGCAAAGTCGTGAATCCCGAGAACTTGGTGCAGCGTGTTTGCTGGCTCGTGCATCTCCTGGCGAGTGTTTATTTTTTCTTCACTTAGTCCCGTTCTGATTTTCTTGAATTTAGTTACGTCTACCCTTTCAATTTTGTTATATTTGGTGTTTATTAGTCCTGCTTTTATCAACGTTTCTATGTAGGCTTCTTCTACCCTGGCATCCGTAGGTGAATTTGATTGCGCCTTCCTTGATCTGCAGAAGTCTATCACGTGATATTGTACGTGGTGTGTTAACTGAGTAGAGTTGGATCCCGATTTCCTCGCCTTGGTCTGCTGCCTGCGCTCTGGTTGGTGAAGATGGGAAGGGGGGGGGGGCATGATGGCCAGTGTCGGTATCTTTTCTTGTTTTCACTTTGGTTGGGTCAGCTTTGGCAGTTTGTGGTTTCTTTGTCTGCTTAGTTGTGGTATCTGATAATTTGTGATGTGGTGTGATTGGTTGGCTGATTGGGTCTATTTCCATTACGTTTTCTTCTATGACAAGTTTGGTTGTTTGCTCCTGTGTCTTAGTTATTCCCAAGCTATTCTCGGTAATAATTTTAAATATTTCTGTTGAAGGGACGTCGTCTGGGAATTTCACCTCCGGCAGATTATTAGCAGCAAACATTTCCCTGGTCGTTTTTCCGAAGGATCCTGGCTTTGCAATGTTGTTGGTGTGTGCATGAATAATAGTCGTTAGTATTGTGAATGGTAGGCCTTCGCTCAAATTAAGATAGGTTGTATGGGGGGGGGGTTCTTCAGTTTTTCTGCGAATGTCCCCATTGCAGTTCAGGCATTTGGGGTTATCTTTGTTACTGCATTCTCTGAATGTGTGGCCCTCTGCTGCGCATTCAGAGCAGAGCTTCTTATCTTTTTGGGGATACGGTGTTATTGGGTAGAATTCCTCTTGTTCAATGTTGTTTTGTTAGGTGGTAGTGGGAGATGCAGAGGCCATTCTCTAGGCCTTTTTGAGCCATGGTGATCTCTCCAAACCTTATTTTCATCATGGTAGGAGCCCCGGGCATTAGCACCACCTCCTCAACTCTTGCCCATGGGTTCTTCTCTTCTATATTGTTAGCTATGTAGTTAAGTGTTTCCTTTAGTATGTTCCTGTCTTCCCTTTTAATGACTACATTTTTTTTTGCACGAAGTTGTGGTGGTATTACTATTTCAAAGTCTTGTCATTTTAATTTCCTTGTTGAATCGGCGGAGAGCATGTTGTCCACGTCCTTTCTTCAAGGCAAAGGCCTATGAATGAGTCCTTTGCTTCAATCAAGGCGGCGAATTTGATGTTTAACTGGGCACATAATAGTATGCCCCGTTCCTCCTTGTGTTTTTTGGGTACGCCCCCCCCCTGGAGGGAGCGTACCCGGATCCTGTTTCCAGTTGTCCTCGCCATTTTGCTTTGGTCGTTCTCCGTGGCTTCAGTCTTGTAGCGGTTTGGTGAAAGTTACAGGCAACCTACCTATTCCAGGAGAGCAACCTAACACAGGAATTGCAACACTCCCCATCGCCACTTGCTGGTCGAGTGGTCGTAGAGTGGTTCCTATGCCACTCCCAGAAGCCCCGTTAGGGGAGCCTACTTCCCTAATGTTGATAAGTGCTCACTTATAGGCGTGAGCTAGTGTATCTATTCAGAGTGGAGGATTCATGAATGCGACCCCTTAACCAGGAAGGCTTGGCGGAGGATGGAGTTCTGCTCCTACCCCTTTCGTGTTCTAGAAGCACTTGCGGTGGAGGTGAACAGTTGCAGAGCAGGACAAGTACCTCTAGGATGCAGGTCCCCAGGCCAGAGCGAAAAAGAAGGAAGATCAAAGGGAAAGTAGCCACTGGTGAAAGAAACACCAGTGGGATCGCTGCCCAAGTCCGCTGGAGGAATCCGTTATAGAGCACCCTATCTGGGCCGGCTCTGATCAGGAGACACCCCTGATCAGTGGGGAGGCACAGAAAGGGCGTTGTCTGGAACAAGCTTCCCAAGTGTTTAAGTGGTGGTAAGTGAGGTGGTCGTTTGAGTTCCAGTCGTCAACGGTTAGAGACAAAGGCTGGTTGGCCTTAGCAGTGAAGGGTCTGGAGAGAGGTCCTACCACGGCGAAGGCTGGCTGGCGAGTGAATTGGAGTTGAGGAGCGGTAGTTTGCCAGGTGTTGGACAATATAACAATACAGAGTAATGGTAGCAGCACATACATAGAATATATATATGTAACCGGTCGGAATTTGCTGGACTTTAATTTCTCACTTGACTTGGGGGTTATTAAAATTTAATAGATGGTAAAGGCAGTGGAAGCGCCCCTTTGAGACTTGCGCAACAGTATCACTCATGGCGGGGCATTTGAAATTACTCTGAAATTTCTGGATATCACATATACATACATACATACATACATACTTGAACACCGAAGGGTCAAAACGTACCTGGCGCTGCTCTGGTAGCAGCCACGTCAACTGTTATGTTGGCCCATACCAACTCCCTCTCATGAACCCTCCTCCCCATCGGAATATCAACGAGTTCTCGCCAGAAATTATTATTTCATTTAGGAAAGGAATGGAACCAGTGTTGAATAGTGGTGAACAGTGCTTAAGTCAAGGAAAAACAACTCCACAGTAACAGCTGAGTCGTACCCAAGCTAACCTTCACACAGTGAGGTCCCAGGTACCCAATGTGTTAATCCGTCCACGATAGGGAGGCCTGATACCACATCTCACTCACTTCAGTGAGTGAGGTCCTGTGACACCAGACCACGTGGTGTCCACATTTGCTACGACACCACGTAGTGAATGAGTTGCTACAGCATCATGTGAGATTCCTCATAACACCATTCGTGAGGGAATTACTACACCATGTAATGCCCCTCATAACACCATTTGTGAGGGAATTACTACACCACATCAGGCCCCTCATAACACCATCTGTAAGGGGATTACTACACCACATCAAGCCCCTCATAACACCACCTGTGAGGGAACTACTACACCCGTGATGCCTCTCATAACACCATCTGGGAGGGAGTTTCTACATTACGTGTCTGCTGTTCAACACCTCAGCGCATATGATCTACGTGACCTCCACTGTAAACATTAATCTGTATGTTCACTGTATGTTCTCTAATGAAGGCTTTTGTTAAACCACCAATGTCAATGTATGTAATAAGTCATATATGTCCAAAGTATATTTTCAGCCTTCGGGCTAAAGAACTTTTTCAATAAACCATTAATTATTATTATTATTATTATTATTATTATTATTATTATTATTATTATTATTATTATTACATACACGCGCAACAAAAAGTGTCGGTGCATACTGTAGTGTGAACAATTTGAGACCAGTGACGATAGGTTTTGGGAAAGGCGAGTTGTTCCAGCCGTATGTTGGCAGCTGTGTAATCCTGCTGAGCTGCATCACAAGCAGCTTCTATGGCCTGGTCAAGTGAAACAAACCGTTATAAATTAGGTCGGAAAGTGATAAATAGACAGTATGAAATATGAGGAGCTCCCTGTTAAAAAAATTATTTGTGATACTTGTGAATATTGCCACATTAATTTATGCTACCAAATAAACCACTCAACCTGGTCGTGGACGGCCTCTCCGAGAACTGTCGTCTTTAGCACCAGTTTCGAGGTATCGCCGTATCCAACGTGCAGCGGTGTTCCTGTGGACACCAACCCGCCGGCTAATATCTGTAACGCCGAACCCTTCGTTATGAAGGGCAATAATAGCTCCTTGTATTCCCTCTGAGGTTTCCATGTCGTCTGGCATGTGTAGATCTCTAGTGCTTCATATTGCCTCTGTTTTATACCCACGTTCACCTAAACCGAACCCTCGCTCATCATTCAGTCGACACAAAGCAACAATCCGAAAAGAGGAAACAAACACACTGATTGTCAGCCATATGGCAACACCTAGTGGAGGGGGTGGAGGGGTTATGAGGATACACTTACCAACCTTCCCGACATATTACAGTGTATACGTATCGTTTCGGAAGTCGTCGATCTCACCCTGCACCGATACTTTTTGGTGCGAGTGTACATACATACATAAGTTCAAGACAGCTATAGAATGTGTTAGGTCTAAGGGAGGGATCCCTATCATATGTGGTGTCCTGCCTAGAAGGAGAGTTGGCAATGAATGGTTGTCAAGGGCAGTTGGTGTCAACGGCCGTCTTGAAAGATATTGCAAGTCAATATCAGTCCCATTCATTGACAACTTGGACAACTTCTACGGCAGAAGGGACCTTTATGCTAAGGATGGGGTTCATCTGTCTAGGGATGGAGTAGCAACCCTGGCTGGGACTCTCGAAAGAGCAGTCCAAAAGATGTCTAAGTCTTTAATCAGCTAGGGGAACATGTGAGCACGGGGGTGGAGGAGGCTGCAGTGGGAGAGGGTAAACAAAGTGAATGGTTACAGGGAAGTAGTGTTAGGAATGATGACAAACCTAAATTAGACAGTGAGTTAAAACCTAAACGCGGCAAAGGGAGGACTCAGAACACCACTAACTTAAATGTCTACTACGCGAACAGTAGAAGTATGAGAAACAAAATGGATGATATTAGGGCCTTGGCATGTACCGAAAAAATCGATATAATAGCATTCACTGAAACATGGATAAACCTAGACTCACGTGAGTTACCTGTCGAATACCAAATTGCAGGTGACAAAATATTCCATTCCGATAGGCAGATTAGGAAAGGAGGCGGAGTAGCAGTCTATGTCAGGGCTAATCTGAAGTGTGAAATAAATAAGGAAATAAAAACTGAGCGGAATACAGAAACAATTTGGATAGAATTAATCGACGGTAGGGATAAATTAATCACAGGGGTAATATATAGACCTCCCAATCTTGATAGAGTTAATGAGCGACTTATCTGGGATGAAATGCGCAGGGCTTCCGTACACAACAAATACTGTATAGTAGGCGACTTTAAACTTGGCCAAATAGATTGGATTGACCTTACGGGTAACTCAGAATCAGAGGATTTTCTTGAAATTATCCAGGACTGTTTCCTAAGTCAACATATAACCGAACCCACCCGGGATAATAATATACTCGATTTAGTTCTGTCGAACAGAGTATAGTGATGGGTTGTCAGACCACAGCTTACATCTCAGAAACAGTCCAGACCTGACCCGACATTAGGGATGTCAAATGTAAGGGGGCCCCTCGCAGCCCAAGTCAAGGGGTTACAAATCACCCGGCACCCAGTCAGCAGAAGTGGCCACCTGCCTCCAATATATACAACAACTTAAGTCTCAGAAAAAGTCCAGACCTGACCCTACATTAGCGAGGTCAAATGTAAAGGGACCCTTCACCGTCCCCCAATATATAGGACGGCGCAGCCCTCCCTCACGGGAGTCAAAGAGTCGAGGGAGGAGAGTCGAGACAGTCAGACAGAGAGCCGGAGGCAAGCCCTCCTCCGGTCGGGAGCGAGACTTCCCTCCCGACACTCCGGTGTCCCAGCTAAGCAGTCTCCCCTAGAGACAACCCAGAATCACCATCTAGGCCTCCCCCAGGTCACGTGAGTTTTTGTCAGAGTTATCCATGGGATGAGTTACTTATGTGGGAAGTGTATTCATTTCATGTTCGTGCCCGAGAATCAGTGTCTAGTAACGTAATATGATGTCCTAGTAACGTAAATATAATGTCCTAGTAACTTCGGGAGAAGGTGTTATTAATGTGTCAATGCCATTGTCATAATTAATAAATAGTTGTAATGAAGAGGTGTTTGAGAAGTTGTCCTTAAGAACGTAGTAGATGTGTATTGACATATAAGATAAGATAAGTGTATTGACAGAGTAAATAACTAACACGACCACGCTACCAAATTCGTCCTCTCTTTACTCTCTTACTAAATATTCTACCTATATATACATATATATATACATATATATATATATATATATATATATATATATATATATATATATATATATATATATATATATATATATATATATATATATATATATATATATATATATATATATAAATATTCTTCATACAAGATCCGTCTTATTACAAGAGAAAACCTCATTAGCAATGTCGAGGTAGGGAACGAACTTGCAAACAGCGATCACAAAGATATTAGATTCCAGTTTGATTTTCACAGCAGCCATAAGGAAATTTCCACAAAAGTCCCAGATTTCAGAAGGGCAAACTTTGATAATTTGAAGAGGCAGATGAGAGAAGGGGCATCATGCTTGGGGGAGAACTACATGGACCTGACGGTTGAAACCGACCTCATAGCGAGATCTGAGGTTGCTGAGTTCCACGACAATTTAAGTAATGAGTTACTTAATGCATAAAGGCAGAACATACCATACAAAAAACTCAGATCAAACAACAATGACCCTAAATGGATAAATAATTATTTAAAGAACATTATTGGTCAAAGGAAGGCTATAGGTAGGAGGATAAATCGTGGCGAAACTTACCTCCGGGATTTTTATAAGGTATTGGCCGGTAGGGTTAAGACCGAGATAAGGAAAGCAAAGAGGAATAATGAGCTGAGGATAGCAAGGGAGGCGAAGACAAACCCCAAGGGATTCTATCAAACATATCAAACTAAAACACAGGAAAAGATTGGGCCAATACAGTCAGATACCGGCGAGCTAACTGATAACGACAGAGAATTGAGCAAGAATTTGACTAAATATTTTTCAACAGTTTTCACCACCGAAAATTTAAACATGATACCCGAGGCACCGACTCTATTCAGAGATAGTGAAGAAAACAAATTAAGCGAAATAGCAGTGACTAGTAACGATGTTAGTAAGCAAATAGACAAACTAAAGCCTAATAAGTCACCTGGTCCCGATGAGATATTTGCCAGAGTATTAAAGGAATGTAAAGAAGAGCTTAGTATGCCCTTAGCAAAGTTGTTTAACATGTCCTTAAAAACAGGTGTAGTACCAGAATCCTGGAGGATAGCTAATGTAATACCGATTTTCAAGAAGGAGGACAGATCACTATCCTCTAACTACCGTCCAATCAGTCTAACATCAATTGTAGGCAAATTACTGGAAGCAATCATTTCAAACTCTATTCGAAACCACCTGGAGAAGCACAAATTGATCAATGATCCCAGCATGGCTTCACAAGCGGGCGTTCATGTCTAACTAATCTATTAACATTCTTTTCATCAGTTTTCGAATCTGTGGATGAGGGGCACAACTATGATGTGGTATATCTCGACTTTAGCAAAGTCTTCGACAGAGTCCCCCACGAAAGAATAATAAGAATGGTAGAAGCACATGGCATTAAAGGTAATATTCTAAAATGGATTAGGGCGTGATTACAGGACAGGAAACAGGGAGTGAGCATTAACCCCACTAAATCCCATTGGAGCAACGTCACTAGTGGAGTTCCCCAAGGCTCAGTACTTGGACCATTATTATTTATTATATACATAAACGACATAGATATCGGCATAGACAGCAACATAAGTAAATTTGCTGATGACACTAAAATAGGACGTGTAATTAAATCTGACGAGGACTCCGCAAAACTACAGGAAGATCTAAAAAAAATTTTCGAATGGTCTGAAAAATGGCAGATGAAATTCAGTGTGGACAAATGTAAAGTACTCAGTATAGGAGATGTAAACAGGGAAACAAGATACCAGATGAACAACGATGCCATTGTGAAATCCGACTGCAAGAGAGATTTAGGAGTAATGATAAGTAGGAATCTTAAGCCAAGTAAACAATGTGTTTTTGCTCGTAACAAGGCTAATAAAGTACTTGGGTTCATACAAAGGAGTGTTAGTTACAAGACTAGCAACGTCATCTTAAGATTATATCTTGCGCTTGTGAGACCTCACCTGGATTACGCAGTTCAGTTCTGGTCACCAAATTACAGAATGGATATAGAATCCTTGGAAAGAATCCAGAGGAGAATGACAAGACTAATCCCGGGCATTAGGAACCTTGAGTACAGTGACAGGTTAAAGTATCTTAATTTGCACTCCCTCGAGAGAAGCAGAGCGAGGGGCGACATGATAGAGGTGTATAAATGGAAGTCAGGGCTAAACAAAGGGGACATTACAAAGGTACTCAAACTATCCAACCAGGAGCGAACTCGTAACAATGGTTTTAAATTACACAAATTTAGATTTAGGTGCGAAATTGGTAAACACTGGTTTGGAAACAGAGTAGTGGATGAATGGAACAAGTTACCAAATATCATCATTAACTCGAATACGCTGGATAGCTTCAAACATAGGTTGGATGCTTAAATGAGCAATAGGGGTTGGGTGTAAATGGGACTGCCCAGTATGGGCCAATAGGCCCTCTGCAGTTTCCTGCATTCTTATGTTCTTATGTTCTTATACATACATACATACATACATACATACATACATACATACATACATACATACATACATACATACATACATACATACATACATACATACATACTACTACTACTACTACTACTAATAATAATAATAATAATAATAATAATTAACGGTTTATTGAAAAAATTCTGCAGCCCGAAGGCTGAAAATATACATTGGACATAAATGACTTATTACATACATTGGTGGTTTGACAAAAGCCTTCATTAGAGAAAGGTAAAGGAACATTCAGTGAACATACAGATTAATGTAGGTGTTGAACAGCAAACTCGTAGTGTAGTAACTCCCTCCCAGATGGTGTTTGGAGGAACTCAAGTGGTGTAGTAGTTCCCTCAGATGGTGTTATGAGGGACCTGGCGTGGTGTAGTAATTCCCTCGCAGATGGTGTTATGAGGGGCCTCACGTGGTGTAGTAACTCCCTCACAGATGGTGTTATGAGGGGCATCACGTGGTGTAGTAATTTCCTCACAGATGGTGTTATGAGGGGCCTGACGTGGTGTAGTAATTCCCTCACAGATGGTGTTATGAGGGACCTCACGTGGTGTAATAATTCCGTCACAGATGGTGTTATGAGGGACTTGACGTGGTGTAGTAATTCCCTCACATATGGTGTTATGAGGGACATGTGGTGTAGTAATTTCCTCAAAGATGGTGTTATATGAGTGAGGTGTGGTCTTAGGGCTTCATATCGTAGACGGATTAACACATCGCTGGTTGTTGTTGGGTCTCAAGGGCCGTTATCACTGGGTACCTGGGACCTCACTGTGTGAAGGTTTACTTGGGTACGACTGTTACTGTTGAGTTGTTCTCACTGACTTAAGCACTGTTCACCACTGTTCACCTCTGTTTAACACTGGTTCCGTTCCTTTCCTAAATGAAATTATAACTTCTGGCGAGAACTTGTTGATATTCCGGTGGGGAGGAGGGTTCAGGGGAGGGGGTTGGTATGGGTCAACTGATACAACATGCGTAGGCTTTATACATATATACCTAGCTAACTGAAAACTCTCCATCTCCCCCTTCTGAGGGAGTCCAGGGTAGAATCGAGGATTCGTATATACAGTCAGTGAGGGCATCTGCGGTGGTGTTTGCTTCTCCTGGGAGACGAGACAGGTGGCAGGGAGAAACTGACGTGGCGCTCTGCTTGTTTAGTAGACTCCGAGGCTGATGATGCGGGCACTATGGGATCATCAGCAGCAGCGCCGACGTACATTGGAGTAGGTGTTGGTGTAGGGGATGGCACCTGGTGAGGACGCAGGAATCGGTGATTACGCTAATACAAGCGACTGCTAGGAAACCTGACGAGATAGTACCTGTGGCGACCAACACCAGCCACCGTCCCGACGGATGCGGACAGGCATGCCAACCTTCAGAAGAGGAGGAGGAGAACGAGCAGAGCGGTTGTAGTGTTCTTCTGCCTTTTACCTTGGTGTGAACTGCTGATTGCCATACTCCTTTGCCACAGTTTGCTACTCGGGAGCGAAGGATCATCAGTGGGCCAGCATTACTGTCCGTAATGATCGGCCAAGGAGTATCTGGGATGGGGATTTGCCATCCGTACCTCCAAAATCTTCATCATCTAGGTTATCACCCTTCATGGTCTTCATGATCAAATGCTTTACTTGCTTGACATAAGCTTCAGCATGACCATTAGACTTTGGATAGTGTGGCGATAAGATGTCGTGGTTGACTCCTCATCGCTTGAGGAAGGACCGGAAGTCATGACTGGAGAACTGTGGTCCACCATGGGTGCGAAGGCGGACAGGAACACCAACATTCATGAAGAAGATGTGTAGAAGCTTAATGGTGCTTCGTGAAGTCGCATCCCTACCGTAAGTACCGACGTGTGGCCACCCAGACAAGCGATCTGCATAGAGTAGATAGTCCTTTCCAGCGTGGGAGAAGTATGTGTGTGTATGTGTGTGTGTGTGTGTGTGTGTGGGTGGAGTATGCTTGTATGTTGAGTGAGTTTGAAATGTGTGTAACTTAGTTTATGATTGTACCAACTGCTATAACTGTATAAAAGCTGCAATGAAAATGTATACAGTACAAACTACTTTATATATAAACTGTTCCAAGCGTGTAAAAACTGTTATGCATGAATTTAATAACGTGTGTAAATAAACTGCCACTATAGTGTATAAACTGTCAGGTACATGTACTGCCGTGAATGTATACAAACTGCAAAGAGTGTATATAAACTGACTTGAAAGTATATAACTACCGCGGTGGATATATATATACTGCCATGAGTGCGTATATACTATTGTGACTTTGTATAAACTGCTTTCCATGTAAAGTCTATTTAACTGCTTTGCGAGTATATAAACTGACGAGATTATAAACTGTCAGAAATTGTAAAATCGTTTGTGCATAAAAACGTATATGAATGTGTCATCGAAAGTACCTCAACTGTTTATCGGATGGCTCGATGTCAGTGTTACGATCTGGGGCAATATGAAGTGCAGTACTTTCAATCCAGTGGAAATATTTAATGTTCCTAGAATATTTCTGAGAGAGGGAGAGTGAGTTACATACATACATACATACATACATACATAGAGAGTCGATGGCTGGATGAAAGTGGGGGGAAGATGAAGGAGTGAGGAGATGGAGGGACCTTCTTCCGTTTTCTATATATTCCATAGGGTCATAAAACGTGTTTTATTATACTGTAATGCACGAGTATGGTGTCGTGATGTGCTCTTACTCATACGGATAGTAACATCTGACTATCATAAGCAAAAAATAGTCACATACTTCATATCTGACTATTCTCAATAAGAGAATAGTCACATACTCCACATCTGACTCCTAAGTATGAAGAAAAGAACCACACAAAATTATGTTCGGGATGACTTTACACAATCCTCAATAATTTTACTTCTTCGTGCCTGGAATATACTGCGTTATTAACTACACTTCAAACACACTTACAGCGGTGTGTAGAATTTCTCGTGACCAACTAAGTAACTGCACGTACACAGGACACAATTGGGGGTAGAGAGAGTTTCCAGTGTACACAAGGGGTGTAGGGAGCCAAAGGAATGAAAGGGTGGGGGAACCTTGTTTAACCTGTAGATGTTTTTAAGCAGAATGTTTGCCAAACGTCCTGGTACACGGCGGTACGAGCGCTTGGCAATGAGATTTGAGATATATCTTTTGTCCAAGGAGCTGGAAACTTGGCGTGCAAATAGACTGTGTTGATCTCCAACATACAGTGTGGATAGATATTAACGGAACTCAAATACTACCTAATACAGCAAAAAAAAAATATTTTCTTTTTTATATCAGTGAACTCGTGAGCGAGGATAGTTGACGGAGGTACGAGCTTGAGATGTGTGCGTATGTGTGTGTGTGGATGTGGGGCAGCCGAGGTAGTGTGTGGAGACATTAGTGGGCTGTTGGTATTATTGTATGACTCTATATGAGTGAATGGCTTTATGACTATTACTGTGTGACTAAGCATGTCTGTATAACAGTATGCCTGCATACCTGGTGAGGTTAAGGTTAGGTTAGGTGAGACGAGCGGAAGGGGTAAGAGGAGAGAGAGAGAGAGAGATGAACTGATCTCCAAGATGCCAGTCTTCTCATCACGGTCATAACTTCAGATGGAAGTTTGATAACATTATCATAATTAACTAACTGCATCAGCCTAGCGTCAGAGGAGGAGGGGGGGTGGAGAGGGACGGAGTAGGGAAGAGGAAGAAGGAGGAAAGATGAGAAAAGGAAGAGCAGGGTGTGGAAGAAAGGGGAGGGTGTAGAGAGAGAAGGAGGGGGGAGGATTAGGGAAGACGTAGAGAGGGAGGGAATAGGAGTAGAGAAGACGTAGAGAGAGAGGGAGGAGGAGGGAAGACGTACAGAGGGATGAGGAGAGAGGGTGTAAAGAAAGAAAGAGGAAGGGGAGGATAGAAGGAGAGTGTGGGGAGAGAAGGAGAAGGGGGGAGGCTGTGGGAAGCCCGTAAAGCGTGGTAAGAGTGGGGCGTTGTGATGGGAGGGAAGTGATGGAAAGAGAAAGGTCAAAATAAGAGGTCGTGATGGATTTTATGCGACTCAAAATCAACACGGAATTAGACAAAATAAGGAATCACCATCCATACAGTGCGTGCTGACCACCAAACTAATATACGTATAGAGCGTGAAAATTAGGTTAGGTTAGGTTAGGTTAGGTCATTTTTGGTTAGGTTAGATTAGGTTAATATGAGTTAGGTTCGGTTATAATTTATATATTCTGGCACCAAAAGCACTGCAGGTCTCGTTCTGGCCGACTTCCAGTTCTATACCAAGTTGACGGATATCGGTCCAGCGTTGACTGAGTTATTGCGCTAACAAGCACTTAATTATGAAATAAAAAAATGCAAAGTAGATTTCCAATTTGAATAATTTTTCAAGGAAAATGGTGCTGGAATTGTTCAGGTAGACTACCAAGATTGACGAAAAGTGGTCCAACGTCGCAAAGCACTGTCGGAGAAGCAAACTTCTGTTGAGCGGGGCTCTGGGTAGATTTGGCCAGCCCCAGTCGACCAAACTGTGAATGGCTACAAGATCCATATATATGCACACACATACATGATCACTCGCACATTCACGTAACAAACTTGTCCCCCCGTGTTGACCAATGAGTCTCTGGTGGTGGAGCTGGTCCGTCTGACAACCCCCTTCCCTTCCCCGTGTTGACCAACGGGTCTATGGTGGTGAAATTGGTCCATGTGACACAAGAATATTATAAGAAACTTAAATTCTCTGATATTTTCTTTAGTCCCCCGACACTGGTACCATCTATTGGAGTAGACAGAAAACATAGAGAATTGTCTCTGGAGTGCTTGAGAAAATAGTTATGTATTTAACGGTAACTCCAATATTTCACGCTGATTTGAATTTCTCTACCAACGATAATCATTTAATTACTATTTTGTATATATATATTATTTGACCACATATCAGCTTATTAGCCGTTCGGGCAGTTTGTCTATTCTTTATTAGTTTTATTATGACCTTTATTGCGCAGTGTTAGTACAAGAGTAAACTATACTGTAGTGCAGTACTGTACCTGGGGGAAACCTTTCATGTTTGGAAGTGTCATACTGGGTAACACCCTTCTCATATGTGTCTAGTGCAAACAGGACCCGAATCCATGGCAGAGTGGTGAAAGATATATGCATTATATTATCACTGTACCACCAACACCCTTCAAATTATTTAATGATTAAAGTTACAGTTCAACTCATTTAACTATTGTTATCATTGTTTATGGCTCAATTCTCACACAGTAAAGGTTGTAACCGCCCATTGAGCGACTGTGGGATAATGAGAACCTTGCACGTAGGACTCGATTGTTCTTTATTCGGTCAAAACCTGCAGAGTACAAATTACATATGTTACGTTTAAGATAATTAATTCACTCGTACGTTTCTTCACTATTAACAACTACATATAACATATCTGAGTAGAGTATGGTGCTAAACCATATGAAAACTTACGTGTTTTGGGTCTAATGTAGGACTTATTAGGTCCCTGACTTGTTAGCTCACTTGACGTCTAGAGACAATCTTCTGAACTACGCAGGGAGCGAGTTAGTCCCCGAGGCGAGGGCCATCTGTATAACATTTAACAACTCAGCAAAATTCGTTGTCAACACTCCCTCTGTCTCTCTCCTGTCTCCCTTTATCTCTTTCTCCCTTCTAGTTTTTCCGACTGTGGCGGTAACACTCCCCCTGTTGAGCTTGTTCGAAACCCATTGTCTGCCGGGAGTCTCACTCTCCAGTCTCACTCTCCGACTCCCTCCAATAGGCACGCGACACCAGGTCGTCATCACCCTGTACCGCCTCCAATACCCTTCCTAGCATCCATTGGCTCCTTGGGAGAGGATGTCCAGATATGATGAATGATGACGATGTCCCCAGTGCGGAAGTTACGGTGCGCCCGGAAGTGCTTCTGTCGCCGCCGGAGTGTAAGGAGATGTTTCTTAACCCACCTCTTCCAGAATTGGTCTGCAATGAATTGGGCATGCTTCCATTTTCGTCGGTACGCTTCTGCTATGGCCTGATCGCCTCCAGTGGGCAGGATTCCCACGTGCATTCGCAGTAGGTGAAGCGGTGTGAGTGCTGCTAGGTCTCTCGGGTCGTCGGATACTGGGGTGATGGGCCTCCCGTTGACGATCTCTTCCACGGCACAGAACAGGGCGTTGAGTCGTTCGTCGTCTAGTACCTGTGTGCCCATCACCCCCTGGAGAACTTTCTTCACCATGCAGATCTGACGCTCCCATACTCCACCCATGTGAGAGGCAGTTGGAGGGTTGAACTCTCATTCTATTTGTCTCTGCAAGAGTGTGTTCCTAACATTGTTACTGCTGTTCCACTTACTCACCGCCTCCTGAAGTTCTCTGTTCGCTCCAATCATGTTGGTTCCATTGTCGGAGCTAATGCGCTTGGGAGGTCTTCTGCAGGATGTGAACCTCATCATGGCGTTGATGAATGAGTTTGTGTCCAGTGAGGTGAAGACTTCCAGGTGTATAGCTCGGGTGGCCAGACATGTAAACAAGCATCCCCATCTTTTCGCCAGGGCCCGGCCTTGTTTAACCATAAAAGGACCAAAACAGTCGACTCCGCTGCAGGTGAATGGCCGATCTTCTGGATGTACACGGTCCTCTGGCAGGTCAGCTTGGCGTTGGTGGGTAGGCTTCCAATTGCTTCATAGACAAATTACACACGTATGTAGTACTCGGTCGATCAACTTACGGCACTTGGGTATCCAATAAGTCTCACGTAGCACAGCTAGAGTGTGCTTGCATCCTGAGTGGCCAGCCCTGGTCGAATGTCCCCTTGTACGATAAGTTCTGTGGTTTTTTGTCCCTGGGGTTCTTTTGGTCTGGATGAAGAGCAGCACGCTTCAGTCGGCATCCTACTCTGATCAGGCCGTCTGCACCCAGGTAAGGTTCCAGTCTGCTTATGTCATCAGTCCTGACTGAGTGTCCTCGTTCCAGCTTGTCCATCTCGTAGGGAAATTCCTCCCTTTGTATCAGTTGCAAGACAGATAATCTTGCCTCATCCAACTCGTTGATCTTCAGTCAGTTCCTTTGATGACGTTCTTCCTTTAGATCGCTGAAGCGCCACTGTATGAACTTCCTGAGCCACGCCAAACCTTTCAGTAGCTGGTGCCATGAGGAGCACCTTACCCATAGCCCTTTTAGGGTACTCTCCCCCTGGTCAGTGCCTGTTGCCAGTACTGTTGCATCTCCTTTTACCTCCGGGTCTCCATCTGCAAGGTTAGGAATCTGCTTTGGGTTCTTCGGCCAATTGTTTTCTTCCAACAGGAGAAAGAGGGGTCCATGAATCCATTTGCAGTCCTTGTTCAATTCTGCCTCATGCAGTCCACGGCAGGTTATCATCAGCTGGGTTTTGGTTGGGGCTCACGTGTCCCCATTGTTCTGAGTCGGAATTCTCACGTATACTTGCAATTTGGTTTGCCACAAAGGTATGGAAGCGCCGTTCAGTGTTTCGTATGTATTGAAGGGTGTCAATGCTGTGTGTCCAGAATACTGATCTGTCGATCTGCAACTCTAGTTCTTCTCTCAGTTGTTTGTCTGCTTTGGCCGCCAACACTGCCGCACATAGCTAGAGCCGAGGTATGGTTTGCTGTTTCAGAGGAGTTAGCTTGGCTCTGCTACACACAAAGGAGGTAAAGTGGGCTCCGTCTCTACTTGTGATTCTGAGGTAGGATACAGCCCCGTATGCTTGCTGGGAGGCGTCGCAGAAGTGATGCAGTTGTACCGTAGTTATTGGATTTGGGTGGTAACATCGAGGGATACGTACTTGAGAAAAGTGAGGAAGATCATTTAGCCACTGCCGCCAAGCGGCTCTGTTGTGTTCGGTAATTTGCTCATCCCACCCAATGCCTCGCCTGCACTCGTCCTGGAATGTGATTTTGGCTCGTATGGTGCTCGGAACGATGATTCCTAATGGGTCGTATATGGAGCTGACCATACTCAGGAGACCTCGCTTCGTTTGTGGCTTTGTTGAGATCTTGATTCGGACTGCAAGTTCGTCATTCTATAGATCCCACATGATTCACAATGCTCGCTCAGCTGGGAGCCTGTCATCCTTCAAAAGTACTTCTTTCACTTGCATGGCTCTTTCCATTTGTGGGACTGCTCTGAGGACCCCTTTGTGGTTGCAGATCCCTTTTGTAAGTCTGAACCCGCCCTTCTTCATCAACTGCCTCAGTTGGTGAGTGACTATCGCTGCCTTCCCTGGTGATGCTACTGAAAGAAGCAGATCATCGACATAAAAGTTGCGACTTGCTTTCTTAATTTCTTCATGAAGCCATTGCCTGTGGTCTTGGAATGTTCGTCGTAGTGCATATCCAGCACATGATGGGCTCCACACTTCCCCGAAGATATATACCTTCATCCGGTAAGTGACCGGATCTCCCGATAGTTGGTCGTCTGTCCACCACAGGAAGCGCAGGGCGTCTCGGTGCTCAGGCAGTACTCGTACCTGGTGGAACATAGCCTCGATATCAGCCACGAGTGCCACCATTTCTTGTCGGAACCTAATGAGGACTCCCACCAATTTGATGTTGAGGTCTGGTCCTTGCATCACTTGGCTATTCAGGGATACTGACTCATACGTTGCTGCACAGTCAAAGACTATTCTCAACTTCCCGGGCTTATTTTGGTTCGATACTGGGTGATGTGGGAAATACCAGGTTTTCCCCGGAACAATGGTAAGCTCACGGTGTGGGACTCTCTCAGCGAGTCCCTTGTTGGTCAGGTTTTGCATCTCTTCTCGATATCTTTGACGGAGGTCTGGGTCTTTCAGGAGACGTTTCTTCAAGCTCGCTAACCGTTGCTTAGCCAGTTTTTCTGTTATTCGAGAGTCCCGGCTCTTCATGACGGAACGGAATGGGAAGTTGATAGTGCCCGTCCACCCTCGTCATTGAAGTTGACCACAGCACCAGGACTCTTCTGTCTTCAACACAGATGGGGTTTTCATTGCAGTAGGCTGAGTCACATTCCCAGAAGTGTCTAACCTGTTTCTCTAAACATGTCTCCAGGCTCAGCGGCTTTTCTGAGATGAGGTGGTTGATTGCTAGGTGGTCACTTATTGCAGGTCCAATCGGTCCATTTATGGTCCGTCTTAGAAGTGTGCGTTCCACAAACGGCTCTCCGTTCTCCCCGGTCCTTACTTCTAACGGTGTTAGGGCTTGTGGTACATCTAACCCTATCAGGAGATCCACTCTTTCCTGTGCGTGGAGTGTTGTGGTTCCTTGGAGGTGCCTCCACTTGGCAACAGCTCTGATGTCCGCAACCGATGCTTTCAGTGAAGAAGGCAGGTCCTTAATAATGAGGATTCTGGGAATGTTGATGGATCGACTTCTTCTCATTCCGACACTAGTCACCTTCAGATCGATCTTTGTGGCCTTCACGCTCTTCGTCTCCTTCAGGATCGTGCCTATGGAGATTGAAACAGACTTCCCTGTTATTTGTAGTCAGTTGGCTAGGCTCTCGGTGCAGTAAGACCTGTTGAGGAATGTTTGGCATCTCTGCAGAGGGTGATATCCACTGCACAACGGGCAAGGGCGGTCGTCCCTTCCTCTAACCTCCTCTCTTCCCGAAGTCACTAGGCCCACAGGTATCCTTCCTAATGAGGAAGGGTATGGGTGTGAGCCTGTTCGTCTCCCGCTCGGTTCTTCTTGTCTTTGTCCCCTCGAAGCCCTCCTTGTCCTGTCTAGCATCTCCAGTACAAAATCCTTCATCCAATCGACCCCTGAAGAATTCCGTGTCTCCTTTCATAGTCATATGCTCTATCCTCGTATCGCTCTCTGATCTTTCCCGTGAATCTCTTAGCCAAAGTATTCAGTGATTCTTACGTGTCAATTTCTTGCGGTTTTCCCAGTACCTTTAAGTTGTTTACGCAATTTCCCAGATCGTCTGCGAGCTCCTGAAGTCCTTTAATGTCACCTGTTCTCACGGCTGGGCCACATAGGACCTTGCCTATTAGTTCTTGGACGTAGATTTGCTTGTTGCCATAATGCTCTTCTAGCAAGGCTAGAGCTAGTTCGTATCCTGCCCTGGGGTCTTCTATTTGCAGGCACGCTCTTAGAGATTTCTTAGCGCGGCCGGTGTAGGCTGAGAGAAGTGTTTCCAATTTAGTGCATAGGGTATGGACGCCTCCCCAATGTGTCTTTGGAAGACATGCTTGAACTCCCAATACTCCGCTGAACCTTGGCATCGGACTCTGGGGAAGCCTCATAGTGGCCATTAACTCTTCCAGTCTCTGGGTTGGTAGCATCGTGTCCGATGGCCTCCCCTCCATCCGTCCTCGGCGTTCTCGCTGTATACCTTGAACTTGGTTTTCCTTCTCCTGGGTTCCTGTTGGTGTCACTGCTTCAGGAAAGTGGGTATGACGGGTGGAAACATGTTCCCTCTCCCCCAAATTAAATGTTCCCGACTCTGAGGCGTTGAGTGTTGGGAACCCTCCTTGGGTGGGTGTCGAGGTGTAGCAGCTAGACACTCCTGGTTCCGGCGGTTGACAACGTGTCTCGTGCATACCTCGTCGTGGCTGTCATTCCCTCACTCGTTTCCAGAAAAGGCTTTCCTCCAGGTAATGACAGCATCTCACCAAAGTCCTCCGTATAGCCAAAAGTCTGCAGTTGCTCCATATGATCTTTCATATTCTGCATCATTGCTGTCAATTGGGTGAGCGACTGTTGATAACCCCTGATTACCCTATTCAACCGGCCTGTTGGTTTCATCCTTCTCTCGGGTGAAAGGGTTTCTCCACTTCGCCCTGGCTGTGTGAGTGACCGGTTAGCATTTCCGTTGTTCAGGGTCTCCTGGTCTTCTACGCTGGCTAGGCTTATCTCCTCTGCCTTGTTCCCTTCCATGACAGATAACACAGTGAACTCGATTTGGCTCTTTCGGTTGACAGTTATAGAGACGTTCGGTTAAGCAAGAATGCTCTTCAACTGACACGACTGCTCGTTTATAACAATGTCATATAACTGAGGTCATACAAGCGATGCCATACAACTGAAGTCATACAAGCGATGTCATACAACTGAAGTCATGTAAGCGATGTCTAACAACTGAAGTAATATAAGCGATGTCATACAACTGAAGTAAAATAAGCGATGTCATACAACTGAAGTCATATAAGCGATGTCATACAATTGAAGTCATATAAGCGATGTCATACAACTAAAGTCATATAAAAGAATGCATTAAGCACGAGCGATGTCACACTAACACAACAACAGAGGCACCCCAATCAGTGTAGGGATTCATTACACAACTGCTAAGATCATAAACTGATGCCACAAACACTACTGCGCCCTTACTCACAACGTTACATATCTGTTACAACTACTATTTTCTAATAGAAAAGGCCACTCACTCGTTCTTAAATTTTATTTACAATTGGCGATCCAGTCTGGCTGTTCTCTGTGAACAATATCTCTCCCGCGTGTACGCACGAATGTTATTGACACAGAGTCCACTCCTTCCTGACACGCTGTCCTCGCGGCGGGCGGCGTGCCTGTCCGGAATGAACGATAACACTCCTGCACGCCTGCACGAACAATTTTGTCACCGAGACCAGTTCTTTCTGACACTGAACCCACATACAGAGGCGTCACACTTCTCTACGTGCACATACGAGTGCTATACACACACTCAACCCACAACTCCCTTTTTGCTGGGGTTAACTATTATTATATGCATCACACTGTAGTCGATTATTCACAAATTCACACAAAGGCGTCCCCGCTCTCCTGCTGCGTAGCTGCGGGGTGTCGGGTGCCGGAGGGAAGGGCCCCGATGAAGGTCCGTCGACGGTCGAGTCATTCGCCAGTTCTCAGTAGACTGTATAGGCAGACTTTAGGACCCACGTTTTGACTGTAACTGCCTAATGAGCGACTGTGGGATAATGAGACCCTTGCACGTAGGACTCGATTGTTCTTGATTCGGTCAAAGCCTGCAGAGTACAAATTACATATGTTATGTATGAGAAAATTAATTCACTCGTACGTTCCTTCACTATTAACAATTACATGTAATATATTTGAGTAGAGTAGGAGGGTGTTAAACCATATAAACATTTACGTGTTTTGGGTCTAATGTAGGCCTTATTAGCTCCCTGACTTGTTACCTCACTGGACGGCTAGAGTCTAACTGACTATCTGCTCAGCAAAATTCGGTGTCAACAGTCCCTCTGTCTCTCTCCTGTCTCCCTTTCTCTCTCTCTCTATCCCTCTGTCTCTCTCTCCCTTCTAGTTTATCCTACTGTGGCGGTAACAAAGGTAAATACAAAAGTGTGCATATAAAGTTTTTGTTTAACTATAGATAAAAAAACAACACCAACAAAAAGGCATCAATAATAACCAGAAGCTTAACCCTTTAGAGGGCGAAGTATTCTTTAGGTATTTTATTCTGGCTAACGCCAGCCTGTTTTAGTCAGCAAGGATCGGGTGGCCATTTGCAATAGGTGTCAGACTTTGGCTTCTTCTATTGTGCATCATCATCAAAAAGTTGCACACTATCTCAGGTACAAAAAATGATGATAGTGAACCAAAAAAGACACATCAAACAAAACAGACAAAACAAATATAGACACAGATGGGAGACTGGCAACTGGCAACCACAGCTGACATATGTGGCAGCAACCTTCTCCTGTCATGGCCTAGACACATACCTATGTCAAGAATGGTTGTCAAACTCCCAACACAAATACAATGTTAAGAAAAGCACAGCTATAATTAGCACAATTATAATTCACAAAAACATGCACAGCAGAGAGAAACAATCATAAAGCACATTA
>NW_024749779.1:14361644-14388627 GCF_018991925.1 Homarus americanus | reverse complement strand
AATACAGTAACCTTCATGGCGCAGTGTCTAGGATCTGTGGACTTACAAAGTGTGTGAACAATGCCGACAGTTACGTCTGCCGGTGATCGCGCGTCGACTCATAGTGTGTTGTGTTGTGTTGCGCTGTGTTTCGCCCGCGATGTGCAGTGTTGCGCCGTCAGATAGGGTGTGTCATACGGAGGCGAATTTTTTTTGTTGAGTTTGAAAAATCGGCCCTCCTACACTCAGCTCTTGGAGAGTGTGAGGACTGGGTTCCCTCGACCGTTTTGACCTCCACAACGCCCTCGCCCGTGTTGGAAGATCGTGAGGACCTCTACGCAGATGGGGACCTCGTCCTGTACGGTGCCGTGTGGTCGTCCTGCAGCTCTCCGTCGTCGCGTTCTGACCCGCTTACGACAGCCATCGTGGGCAGGGCACCAGCGCCCGGCATAAGGCAGGCTTTATCTGGCCGGCATTGCTGGCGGATATCATCAATCGGTCCGTGCTATGAGCCATGCCAGATCATGCAGCCCAGTCAACAGCAAGAGCCCCTCTTGTGCGACGACGAACCACCAGGCCCTTCGAGTCCGTGTCGGCTGATTTCTTCAGCACAGCTGGGAAACATTTCTAGTTGTCCCGACCGACTCTCTGGCTGGCCTGTGGTGGTAATCTGTGGCTCCGGACACGACGTCCATGACCACCATTCACACTTCGGCACCTCTTTCGTGACCTGGGCGTCCCCGTACGTCTCGCGGACGGACGGTGGCCACAATTCACCACCAGGGACTTCACAGGATTCCTGGAGCGTTGGGGAGTCCGCCACATCATCAACACCCACTACCCACAGTCAAACGGCCATGCTGAGGCTGCAGTCAAGACAGTCAAGCACCTCATCCTCAAGGTGGCCTTCAGGCAACATAGACTGTGAGGCGTTTGACAAAGGACTCCTGGAGTTACGTCTCCCACCCACACAGGGCGCTCCCTGCCCAGATCCTGTATGGTCACCCTCTCCGCTCTTGCGTTCCTGCACCGCCAAGGCCTTTGCGAAGGTGGCAGACCAGAGCCGAAGCTCGCGACCGCCCGCGCCCGCTTCACGTGCCCAGGGCGTAAGGCTCAGTATGACGACCGTGCCCACCCTCTTCAGCCACTGGAGATTGGTGCCCCTTGCCAGCGTCCGAGGCCAGCAGTTGGGACAAGGTGGGCATAGTGATGGGCGTCGGCCGGTCGCGGGACTACAAGGTCAGGATGCGGCGGCCGTGTCTGGTGGAGGAACCGCCGCTTCCTCCGCCAGTCCACCCCGCTGCTGGCCCCCTGACCCCGAGGACGAGTCACCTACACCTCACGAAGATCCGCCCCAGTGCACCTCGGCTAGGCGACTTAGGACTAAGAAGTCCCTCAAGACAAAGACTATGAGCGTGAGGGGAGGGAGATGTAGGTTATGTATGCATAGCTACTGTGCCAAGTAGCAACCCTGTACACTACTGTGCCGAGTAGCATTTATATATATTATCACGATATTATCACGTGGCAACACACGTGTTATGTAACATTGCCCCAAGGCTGCCATATGAGGCGCCTCAGTCTGACTGTGTGAGCCGCGCCTGGCACATGGTCACCACCATGTTCTCTCATCCAATAAACGGACTCAGTGTTACTCAGTGTTTCCTAGCCATCACTGCATTCTTCAGGGCACACTTGTAACCTTCAGACCCAGCTGCTGTCACGAGCCTAATCCGCTTCTGCTGCAGCCGCTGCTCCTGACCCAGGCCCACACACACCCCAGCAGGCGCATCTGACGACCCTGTACCTGTCGAGGGAAGCACAACATTCATCGCCTCCACACACCCTTTTTCTCCCTTCTCCACAGATAGTGTGTATCTAGACAGTTGTATTTCAGCGATCGGCTCATCACGCCATCGCCGTTGTCTCACATGAGGCATGCACCGCCCGGTCTGCCTCATGTGCTAAACAACTCTACAAACAACAAGTCTCCTACACCGCCTGGAGGGAGGGAGTATTGTAGTGACGTCTCCCCACAAACTGCGTATCGCATCCAATGTGCCGCCTTCCCTAGCAACCAACCAGATGTTACCGTATCTTAGCAAACGGAACCAGTCACCGGCGACTTTCTGGGTTTTCCCAACATGACTCATAGCGGCTGCTGCTGGGTATATAAGCTCTGTCTCTCCATTGAGATTCATTCTGACCATTCTTCCTGAACAAGCAACACCTCCTCCTCCGCCGCTGCCTGGCTCCTCGCACATCTCGTCGCCTGCCTGGCGGTCCTCGCTCCCGCCAGCGAGCAGGCGACCCACCAGCTGTCCCTCTCTGAGCTTCCTCACCAACCAACTCTCATTCTGCCCATTTTCCTGAACAAGCAACACCTCCCCAGCAAGCTCCTAGCTGTTAACATTTATTCAACCAGGAGGCCAGCAACAGGCAACATCTTCTCTAACGAAGCTCCTGCACATCTACTCCTTCAAAGCTACTCACCGAACGTCTCACTGACCAGCCTCACCACACGGCACCTCCAGCACCAGACTGTCTACTATAACTTATATATATAAGAAAACCACATTAGAGTTTCCTTCCATCCTGAGTGCTAGACAACATTAATATCTCGATACCCCTACTAGGTACAGTGATTGTAGGTGTTACAGATTTAGCATTGCCAATACCTGATGCAACCCTACTTCTGGGAAATGACATGGCTGGCATTTTGGTTGTTCCCAGATTGAAGGTTCAGAACTCTCCCTTACCACATAACAATTCTGTAGACATTGAGAAAGAGCAACCATATTTGTTTCCTATATGTGCTGTCACTAGGTCTGAAGCCAGGCTAGACATAAATGAGGAGATAGATGATCCTCCACAACTAGCTATTACCACACAGACTGGTTCTGGGGACCTTGATGGTAACGCTGCACTGCCTGCAGTACCTCAGAACCAGAATGGTGATTTACTCACTCAACTCATGACCCCTGAAAAACTGATTGAAGCACAAAAGACTGACCCAACATTGGTTAAAATTCATAACGAAGCTGTTGATGAGGAGGACATAGAAAAATTCCCCTCTTTCTACTACAAGGACGGTATTCTGTTTAGGTTCTAAAGACCACCTAATCTGTCGATTGACGTCACTTGGGCTGAGACCCATCAGGAAGTATTGCCAATGTCAGTTAGGAAGACTGTGATGGAGGTCGCTCATGAGGGGTTTGGTGTACACTGTTATGCTATTTCCAAGAGAATAATAGGGTTGGTATTAACACAGTGTAAGGATGGATTTAACTATTTAATAATTAAAACACACAACACTGGTATGACACACTGTAGCACTTCCACGCTACATGGCAGCACTCCCACGACGCACGGACGCACTCCCACAGCACACGGCTCACTGCAGCATTCCCACAGCACACAGTTCACGGCAGAATTCCCACAGCACACACTGCACATGGTAGGACTCCCACAGCACTCGGCTCACGGCAGTACTCTCACAGTACACGGTTCACGGCGGGACTCCCATAGCACACAGCTCACGGCAGTAGTTCCACAGCACACGGCTCACGGCAGTACTACCACAGCACACGGTTCACGGCAGGATTCTCACAGCACACGCCTCACGGCAGAAGTGTTGACTGGGCCAGGCGAGAAGTCCGACTCCCGGAGGTGAAGCTCGGCAGCGGCTAACTCACCCTCGTCACACCACCTCATAGTCCCGCCTCATTGGCCAGTCCCGCTATGACGCGCTGTGACGTTAACTGACGTCAGTAATTGCTGCTTGAACCAGCCCAACGAGTTCTTAACCAGCTGGTCCACAGTCATGGTATGACAGACACCTCGGCGTTAATAAGACCTACCGCAAATTGTTGCAGAATTTTTATTAGCTTGGAATGAAGAGGGATGTATTAGAGAACCTTATCGGAAGATAATAATAGACAAGAGGAAAGCAGGTCCCCGAATCCACCTGCCATCCTCGTTTAACTCTGCTCCATGTAGTCTACGACTAGCATTGTCAGCTGGGTTCAATGCCGAGTTCACGTGGCGCCATTGCTCTGTATTGGAGTCCTTGTGTATCGTTGCCACTCGATTGGCCACGAAGGAATGGAAGCGTCTTTCGGTGATTGGAATGTACTGAAGGGTTGCCGTACTAACTGTCCAGAACACTGATCTCTGTATTTGTAATTCAAGTTCCCGCCGTAGTTGTTCATCTGCCTTGGCACCCAGTACTACCGCGCAGAGCTCGAGTCGAGGTATGGTCTGCCACACACGAAGGAGATATGGTAGGTTCCATCTTCACACGTGGTCCTCAGATACGATACAGCTCCACACGATTGTTGGGAGGCGTCGCAGAAGTGGTGTAGTTGCACGGCAGCTACTGGATTTGCATCCTCGGATCGGTAACACCGTGGAACGTGTACCCGTTTTAGGTGAGGAAGTTCATCTAGCCATCTTCGCCATGCCACCCTGTTCTGTTCAGCCATTCGTTCATCCCACCCAACACCTCGTCTACACTCATCTTGGAATATGATTTTGGCTCTTATGACGCTCGGAGCGATGAGTCCCAGTGAGTTATATATGGAGCTGGCCATACTCAGAAGGCCTCGTTTCGTCTCCGGTTTCTTAGGGATCTGGACTCGGACCGCGAGTTTGACTTTCTCCAGGTCCCACAAGATTCCCAGCGTTCGTTCAGTGGGGAGCCTGTCGTCTTTCAAAACTACTTCCTTTACTCCCACGGCTTTCTCTGTCTGTGGAAGTGACTTGAGGACTTCCTTGTGATTACAGACCTTTCTTCATCAGCTGTCTCAGTCGATGGGTAATCTTCTTTGCCTCCCCCGGCGAATCTACTGAGAGAAGTACATCGTCAACGTACAAGTTACGACTCGCTTTCTTGATGTCGTCATGGAGACTTTCCTGTAATCTTGGAATGTTCGTTGCAGCGCATACCCGGCACATGAAGGGCTCCACACACCCCCAAAAAGATGTACTGTCATTCAGTAAGTGGTGGAGACTCCTGAAAGCTGGTCGTCCGTCCACCATAAGAATCGTATGACGTCTCGGTGTTCGGGTAGTACTCGCACTTGGTGGAACATTGCCTCGATATCAGCCACGAGTGCCACCTTTCCTTGTCTGAATCTGGTGAGGACTTCCATCAATTTGTTGTTAAGGTCTGGCCCTATGCATCACCTGGCTGTTCAATGACACCGACTCATTCTCGGCTGCACAATCAAAAACTATTCTCACCTTTTCTGGCTTGTTGGGAGATATCAGGTCTTCCTGGGCGCAGCAGTGAATTCTTGACATGGGACTCGCTTAGCATGTCCCTCGTCGATTAAACGTCTCTTCTGTTCTTGATACCTCTGAGAGGGCCCTGGGTTCTTCAGGAGACGCTTTCTCAATCCGGCCAATCATTGTTCGGCAAACTTCTTATTGTCTAGGAGTCCCGATTCTTCATGGCGAAACGGGATGGGAAGTTGGTAGTGTCCGTCTACTTGAGTAATTAACGTTGACCACTGCATCAGGACTATCTTGTCTTCGACAGAGACGGGATCATCATTACTGTAGGCGGAGTCGCATTCCCAGAAGTCTGACTTGTTTTTCCAGACTTATCTCCGAGCTTGGTGTTGCCGTCCTTACGAGGTGGTTGATCACGGCAAAATCACAGCTCACCATACATACATAAAATGCTAGTGACAAGGGGGAAGGAGGTTCAGGGGAAGGATAAAGGGAGGATTGAAGTGAATTTTAGGAGGAAAGAAAGGTGCCGTGGCTAAACACCGCTTGCGTGAGGGAGTTTAAGTTGGAGGCAGCAGCAACTCGCCTGGACGCGGCGAGGAGGCGGCAGGACAGAGTCAGGTTAGCGTCAGGTCAAGCGTCAGGTGCGTGTTGGGTTACATAACATAAGACAATAAGGAGTCTGCAATAGGCCGGTTGGCCTGTGCATGGCAGCTCCTGTCGAGAGTTACTACCACTCTCTATCATCCATGAATCTATCTAGCCTCCTTTTGAAACTTTCCAGAGTTCCCGCACTGACTACAAAGTTGCTAAGCTTGTTCCACTCGTCCACTACCCTATTTGTGAACCAGTTTCTTCCTATCTCCCTCCTAAACCTAAACTTATCCAACTTGAATCCGTTGCTCCGAGTCCTGTCCTGCTCGGATATTATAAGAACTTTATCTATATCCCCTTTATTGATTCCTTTCACCCACTTAAATACTTCTATCATATCTCCCCGCACTCTTCGTCTTTCTAGAGAATGCAAGTTAAGTTTCTTTAACCTATCCTGATACGGAAGGTTTCTAAGTCCCGGAATCATTTTTGTCATTCTTCGCTGCACCGACTCTAATGAATTTATATCCATTCTATAATAGGGGCACCAGAACTGAACCGCAGAATCGAGGTGCGGCCTGACTAGCGCAAGATGTAGTTGCAATAAGACCTCTGCACTCTTGTTACTTACACTTCTAGATATAAAATCCAATACTCTGTTGCCTTATTTCGAACATTAACTCACTGTTTTCTAGGCCGTAGGTCCGGGCTTACAAGTACCTCTAGGTCTCTTTCACAAGTCGACTTCTCTAGGTTGATGTTGTTAAGGCTGTATACATTATAAGTATTTGTTCTTCCAATATTAAGTACGCTGCACTTGCTGGTGTTTCATTTGCCATTTTTCAGACCACCCCTGTAATGCATTTGCATCCTGCCCTGAATTAATTTGCCGCCTTATTTTGGTGTCATCCGCAAGCTTGCTTATGTCACTGCTGATCCCAGTATCTTGATCGTTTATGTAGATTATGAGCAAGAGTGGGCCTAGTACTGACCCCTTGGGGAACCCCACTGGTTACACGGCCCCACTCAGATTTAACACCATCTACGCTGACCCTCTGCTTTCTATCGGTGAGCCATGATTTTATCCAATTTAAAACTTTCCCCTCGATACCATGAGCCTTAATTTTTCTCAGAAGCCTCTGATGCGGTACTCTGTCAAATGCTTTGCTAAAGTCTAAGTAAATAACATCGTAATTTTCGTCATTATCTACTACCTCGAATACTTTCCTAAAAAACGTTAGCAGATTTGTTAGACAAGATTTTCCCTTTGTAAACCCATGTTGAGAGTCGTAGATTAATTTGCTTTTCTCTAGATGCGATCGGATGCTATCTGCTATAATTGATTCAAGAAATTTCCCCACTACTGACGTCAAACTGATCGGCCGGTAATTTGACGCTGATGCTCTGTCTCCCTTTTTGAATATGGATACTACATTTGCCTGTTTCCACAAGTCTGACACAACTCCAGTGTCTAATGATTTTGTAAATAAGTTTACGAGGGGTCCGCTAATCTGTTCCCGACACTCTTTCAAGACTCGAGGGAAAATTTCATCCGGCCCTGGGGATTTTGTTTTCTTTAGTTTATTTATCTTCTTAAGAACATCCTCTTTTCTGATAGTGATACTCTTTAATTTCTCTTCTTTCTTTCCCTTAAATATCAGTTCCACCTCTGGAATTTCATCGCAAATTTCTTCTGTGAAAACTGATAAGAAGTAGCTGTTCAATGCTTTGCATATTTCTTCACTGACATTTATCACTTCTCCCCTCCCTGACTTTAAAGGCCCAACTTTGTCCTTGACCTTTGTCCTATATACCTGGAAAAATCCCTTGGGATTCGCCTTGGATTTTCTTGCTATTTTGATTTCATAGTCTCTCTTTGCTTTCCTTACATTTTTCTTAACATTCCTAGATACTTCATTATACCTATTTCTGAGCCGCTCCTCCCCTCCCTTTAATTTCTTATATATTCCTTTCTTTATTCCTATGTAATGTTTAAGTTTTCTGGTCATCCACCTTGGCTCTTCTTATTTGGGCCATGGTTTCTCAGTGCTTGGTCGGCTTGATTGTGCGTGTTGTTTTCTTGTTTGGAGGAAATGTCTTGGTCTTCTGTCTTGGTATTCTTCTTAGCTTGAAGTTGATTTGCTTTTAACTCTCGTCCTCTTCTTGCTCTCTTGAAGTGTTCATTAATTCGTGTTTGGGTCTTGTTGTTCGTCTTCCTTGTGTCTTATGTCCTCATAGGTGTGGAAGAAGTCGGAGACGGTGAGGTTGACCACGTGGGCTTCAGCTCCACGGGCCTCGTGGTGTTCTTGATTCTGTGTGGTGGGTGTCTTTTCTTGAGTTTTCTTTTCTTGGTTTTTCTTTTCTACTATTTTTTTCTTGTCTTGGGAGCGTACAGCAAGGAGGGCCTCTTTGTAGCTCAGTTTCTTGTCGAGTCGAGCCTTGGCTATCCTGCATTCCTCCTTCCATTTCGGGCAGGTCCGATCGGCGGAGGAATGTGGGCCGCCACAGGCAGCGCATTTTTTTTACTGTGTTGGGGCAGACCGTGTAGCGGTGTTATAGTATTTTAAGTGTTTTCAGTTGTAGATGGTACATTATTTCTTTTTCTTGGAGGGTTGAAGTTGAGGGGGTGCTCTCATTTCGTTGAGTCCCAATGATTTCCTTTTAAGATCAGCTGACGTGATTACAATAAAATCTTTAGTGCCGAATTTTATTTTGTCTTTTTTAATCATGTTCCATACCGTTTCTTTGTCATACCGTTCGTCTGTGTATTGCCATACTATTTCGTTAGCCGTTACTAAGTCTTCGATAAATTTTCAAATGGTTTTCCTGTGTGGTGGGTATGGTAGTCTTGTGGTTTGATGAAACCTTAGTCTTATATCTGCTGCGTCTTCGGGCATTAGGGGGGGGGGTGGGGTGCAGTTGTTGTTGGGAAGTCAATTTTTATTTCATTTTCATTCTTCTTGGCCGCTGATTTCCTTTTCGCTCCAGTTCCTTGTGTCAGTCTTGGGTCTCTCGCCCTCTCATTCAAATCTCCAGGTCGTTCCGCTTTTTCCGGTATGTTATCCTGGTGTTGGTGATGTTGTGTCCTTGGGCGTGTTTAATCGTTGTCTGAAGTGTTTTGTAAGCTCTGGGTGCTGGTGGCGTGTAACAAGTTTGCTGAGTTTGGGTTGTCAGGGAAGTTCATTTGTGGCATGTTGTTTATTTCAAGCATGATATTGAGTTCGTTGGCATATGATCCTGGGGCTATATTGTTATGATGGTGAGCATATAGCATGCTCACCATTACCTAAAAATGAACAGTGTCACTTAATTTGATTATGGTGTCAGTAGTTGGCTTTGTTGCCTCTTTCACGGCCCTCTGCTATTTCAGCATATGAGCCTTGGTCTTTTATCCTTTCTCGTTGGTTTTCCTGCTCTTGTTTTATACTTGATGAGGGTCTTTATGATGGGACAGGATATCGCTATGGTTGGGTGGGTGTGGTGCACGTCCCCGTTCCTTTTGCAGTTTATGCAGCCTTTGTTGGTGTTGCTGCACTGCTTGTAAACATGTCCTTCTTCTGCACAGTTGGAGCAGTATTTCATTTCCTTTTCAGGGCAGTCCCTTGTGGTATACTCTTCATATTTATAGCATGTGAAACATGTCAGGAGACTGGTGTATTTTTCCCTTTTTATCTGATGAAGGGATATCGACATGTTGCACGCTAAGAAGCCGCACTGGAGGACATTGTCTGCCATAGCCTTTTCTTCGAAACAAATCTTCATTATGTGCATGTAGTCTTTTATCTTGATTATTTATTATACTTTAAGTCCTTCATTGTTATTTTTAATGTCTGCCTTCAGAGAGTCTGCCGTTTGTCCTCCTACTTGAGAAACAAGTTTTCTTACGAAAACACATCTCCTGGCTCTTTGCTCGGGAGGCATGACCCAATAAATCTATTTTTGGATTACACTCGGAGCTTCTGCATTTCACGGGAGTTCTGTCGAGCGGTGACAAAGCACAACAGGGCAAAGTTGAAAGAGGAGAACACCAGGCCAGTTTCCAAAGGGTGAAGAGAGCAATTATCGGCGGAGCCTACTAAATGGACATTTCACCTGACCACAAGCGACCAAAAATGAGTCAACGTAAGGCCATTATGCCCCCACCAGAATCGACGAGCAGTGGTTAAACAATGGAAGAACGAAGCCGGTACAAGCACCATGGGGAAAGGGACTGGGAGTAGACAGAAAGTGCTGGTGACCACGAATAGAGGAAATTCACATAGATAAGTCAGGGAAGCCATAACCAACAACGGATGCGATGATCGGCGTGAAGAACCCAAAGATTGCGAGTTGTGACCACAAGGGTCTAGCAGAGTCGCACTTCCAAAAGTAAAAGTTAGGGTGGAGGAGAAGAACCAAGAGGCGAAAGGAGCAGTGGTCACCTGAGTTTTCTTGGATTCAGGCAGCAACCGATCATACTGCACGCATAGCCTAGCTAAGCGGCTGCAGGCAGAGGGAAGGCCAGTTTCCCTGTCCATTGGCACGATCATGAAAGAAAGATATAGTGTAGACACCGAAGAGATCATTCTAAGAGTGGCTAGCGTAGGTGTAAGAAAAAGCCGTTCATCACTATCCCCTAAGACGTCGCCAGGTGGGAACACCTCCGAGGAACTGCACTACGCCAAGCAACGAAAAGAGTGGGACCCTGGATGTACCACAAGCACTAGCACCGTTAGAAATAAGGACCAGGAAGGACAGAGAGCCGCTCGCAACACACTCCCTTCTAGGCTGGACTATAAATTGACCGCTTAGAACGGTGAGCCGTGATTTTGCCATGATCAACCACCTCGTAAGGACAGCAACACCAAGCTCGGAGACAAGTCTGGAAAAACAAGTCAAACTTCTGGGAATACGACTCCACCTACAGTGATGATGATCCCGTCTCTGTCGAAGACAAGATAGTCCTGATGCAGTGGTCAACGTTAATTACTCAAGTAGACGGACACTACCAACTTCCCATCCCGTTTCGCCATGAAGAATCGGGACTCCCAGACAATAAGAAGTTTGCCGAACAACGATTTGCAGGATTAAGAAAGCGTCTCCTGAAGATCCCAGGGCCCTCTCAGAGGTATCAAGAAGAGAAGAGACGTTTATTCGACGAGAGACATGCTGAGCGAGTCCCACGTCAAGAATTCACTGCTGCGCCCAGGAAGACCTAATATTTCCCAACAAGCTAGAAAAGGTGAGAATAGTTTTTGATTGTGCAGCCGAGAATGAGTCGGTGTCATTGAACAGCCAGGTGATGCATAGGGCCAGACCTTAACAACAAATTGATGGAAGTCCTCACCAGATTCAGACAAGGAAAGGTGGCACTCGTGGCTGATATCCAGGCAATGTTCCACCAAGTGCGAGTAGTACCCAAACATCTAGACGTCATACGATTCTTATGGTGGAAGGACGACCAGCTTTCAGGAGCCCCCACCACTTACTGTACTGAATGACAATACGTCTCTTTGGGGGTGTGTGGAGCCCTTCATGTGCCGGGTATGCACTGCAACGAACATTCCAAGATCACGGGAAAGTCTCCATGACGTCATCAATAAAGCGAGTAGTAACTTCTACGCTGACGATCTACTTCTCTCAGTAGATTCGCCAGGGGAGGCAATGAAGATTACCCATCGACTGAGACAGCTGATAAAGAAGGGCGGATTCAGACTTACGAAGTGGGTCTGTAATGACAAGGAAGTCCTCAAGTCAATTCCACAGACAGAGAAAGCCGTGGGAGTAAAGGAAGTAGTTTTGAAAGACGACAGGCTCCCCACTGAACGAGCACTGGGAATCTTGTGGGACCTGGAAAAAGGCAAACTTTCTGGCTGGGTCCAGATCCCCAAGAAACCGGAGACGAAACGAGGCCTTCTGAGTATGGTCAGCTCCATATATAACCCACTGAGACTCATCGCTCCGAGCGTCATAAGAGCCAAAATCATATTCCAAGATGAGTGCAGACGAGGTGTTGGGTGTGATGAACGAATGGCTGAAGAGAACAGGGTGGCATGGCGATGATGGCTAGATGTACTTCCTCACCTAAAACGGGTACACGTTCCACGGTGCTACCGATCCGAGGATGCAAATTCAGTAGCAAATCCACAGACGGAGACCCAGAGGTGAAGAAGGAAACCACGGTGCTGACGACGAGCGCTGACCAGGAGGAGGGTATCCTCGATAAGCTATGGGCCGAGTTTTCTTCGTCGCACCAACTTTTGAAAAGCGTAGCGTGGATTAGAAGATTTATAGAATTGCGGCTTTGGAAGCGAAAGAACAAAGAACACCGAGAAAATTGTCTCAAGGTGAGCGAATTGGAAGATGCCCTCTTTTGCACCTTTTCTAGGTGTTTGCGTTGTGTGGGAGGAAGACCAAATAGGGAAGGCATAGGTGAGCTTGGGAAGTATGAATGTTGAATAAACGTTGAGGAGCTCGGGCACAGGAACTCCGAGGGACTTAAGTCGGCGGAGGAGGTGGAGACAGAAACTGGAGGATTTGATAACTTCACTGACATGTAGTTTCCACTTTAGTTTGTTGTCTATGGTGACGCTGAGGAGCTTAGTGGAATCTACACCCTGGAGTGTGTTGGGACCTACAGTAACGAAAAGGGGTGGAACAACGTCGGAGGAGAGGTTGATGTGCATAACCATGGTCTTGGGATGGTTAATGGTGACGTGGTTGTTGGTGGTCCAGTTTTGGAGACTGTTCAATAAATCCTGAAGGTCGGTATAATGTAGTGGGGAGCAGAATTGTTGACATTGATCCCAATATTGGAGTCGTCGACACATTTCCAGCGAGCATGGCTTTCTCTTTGGGCATTATTGATAAGCATAAGGAAGAATAGTGGTCCCTTCTTGGTGCCTTGGGGGACGCCACAGGTGAGTGACTGAAAGGTGGAGACATTCTCTCGGAAGCGTACAGCTTGGCGTCAGTTACTGAGGAAGTCTGTAAGCCATGGTATAAGACTTCTTCGGAACCTGAGATCGATAGCTTTGTTGATGATTAAATTGTGGTCGACTAGGTCAAATGCCTTAGTGAAGTCAATGAAGGCGACAGGTACAGACCTTTTCGTTTTTCCAGATGGCGGTATGTGTAGTCGAGAAAGCTGAGTATCTACGGCGCCTGCAATATCAGCATAAGCCCAGTCAAACACAAAACTTTCACAGATTAAGCTGAATATTGGGGTGATTGCAATGGGTGGTAGATGGTTTAAGGATTGTGTACTGGTTGACTTGGGCAGTGGTGACACATAGGAAGTCTTCCAGTCAGCTGGGGATCTAGCTTGGCTGAGGGAAGCATTGATAATGGAGCAGAGGGGTTTAGCTAGCTCCGGGGAGAACTCTTTGAAGAGTTTCATTGGTAAGTCAATGGGGGTGGTGGAGCGTTTTAACTTCAGTTTATCCAGACGTTTTGCGACTTTAAATTCTTCTACAGTCAGTGGGAAAGGGGGCTGGTATTTAACCATGGAGATTGGTTGTGTCAAGCCTGAAAAGGGTCTGGCAAATAGTAGCGAAATGGTTATTTGATTGCTCGGTTGCGTCAACATTAGTGAGATGGCTAAGGAAGGGGAGGTGGTGTGTCTTATTGTTTAGTCCACAGGGTTCTTTCAGCTTTCCATACCGCTGAGTGATGTTGGTCTGCTTCAGGTGTTGCAATTTGGTTGGGTAGTGAGACTTCTTTGCAGTGCGTATTTCACGGATGACTCGGTTGCGAAGGGACCTGTTACGGTTTTGGTCATTGAAATAAAAGGCTCTTTCTCTCTGTTGTATAAGTCGTTTGATCCAAAGTGTGATCCAGGGCAAGTCAGCTGGGTGAGATCTGACGGACTTCTCGGGGAAGCAGTGGTGGTGAGCTTCTGTGGTGGTGTTGGTTATAATTTATTCATTTGGTGTCCACGTCATCCACACTAAGTACTTCATTCCAGGGATGGTAAAATATCCATTGCCTGAAAAGACGTAGTGCAGAGTCAGTAATCGGCCTGTATTTCTTGATGTAGGGTCTCTGTACTTGAGTGGGAGTGGCAGTTGGCGACCAGAGCAGTGATATGTGTGTGCTACACCCGATAGGAGGGATTGGTTGAGGTAGTTGGTACTGGTCTGCTGAGTCGGTTAAGATAAGGCCAAGGGTATTTTTACCGTGTGTGGGGAAGTTCACAACTTGTGATAGTGACAGCTTGTCCTGGATATCAGTGGTGTCAATTTCATTATAATCCCCGCATAATACTAACTTGGTATATGGGCACCTAACTCTGAGGTGATCTGAGGTGGTAATGAGTTGATTGATAAGAGTGTCTCTGGTGGGTGAGCTAGTTGGGTGATATGACACGCAGATTATGATAGAAGCAGTGTGGCGTGGGTGGGCTCGTGGCACAACACGTACCCATAATGCCTCCACATCTGCTGGGACTTGAACATCCAGGCGTGATGGGCGTAGGTCATCTTGACAGAAGAGGGCAACGCCGTCCCCCCCTTTCGAGTCCACGTGAACGAAGTTGATGAAATACTTGATATCTCTCAATATGACACGTCTCAGGCACAATTTGCCAAGCCTCACATATGGCAACAACGTTAGCAGGCACTGACCTGACTGTAGTTGCCAGCTCGTCAAACTTTAGCTAGGGAAGTGACGTTGGAGAGCAGTGAAGACGTGAGATCATACCATGTCCGCAGAACTTCAATGTAATGGTACAGGGGTGGGTTTCTCCGGTTTCCTAGTGGAGGTTATGTTCCTAATGGGCTTTTGTTTATGACGCCTCTGTCTACAGCTGCGCGCATGGAATATGTTCACTGACTTGAGTCGCGTTATAATTCTGCCATCAGGATAACCATTCCCACGCTTTAGAAGGTACAGAGAGCGTCGGGAACAAGTAACTGGTGGCCATCTGTTGATATCTGTTGTTGTGAACGGACGCAGGTGTTTGTCCCCGGTGGCCATCAACTCACTGGCGGCACTTTGAGAGCCACTGACACTCGTAGATATCTGTTAATATTTTTCAATCGTAAACACTGTGAGTCCTTGTCTCTGGCGCTTAGGGTCGCCGACACAGTAGCCACGATATATGTAAACACCGCGGTGGTCCTTGTCACTGGCACTCTGAATGTGACTGACAAAGTGCCCACTATCTGGCATTACACTGCTGTGTTTTTGTGCTTTTACTTGGAGTGCACTATCGGAATCACTGTTTGGTAATCAATCACTGATCACTTGAATGTTTTTCTGAATAAATCCCGGTGTATTAAGGCTGGTAGGGCGTTGGGATATAGCAGGGGGGCAGGGTCAAACAGACTTGGCCTGGCTGCCAAAACCGGGAGTGCCTTCAGGGCACGTTTTGTCTCACTGATGGTAAACAAGTGTGTGTGTGTGTGTGTGTGTTGGTGGGTGCACCACAAGGGGTTCTGGTGCGTCTAGTGCGGTAACGTTAAGTTAGTGTTTAGGTGCATTGCTGAGGCTGTGGCCGGATAACACTAGCCCGAGTCCTGCACGCAGGTGGCATAGGAGTGATGGTCGTTGGCTGGATGGGACAAGGAACAGCATCCTCCTCCGGCAATTTCCTTTGCGACTGAGCAGCTCTCTTCAGGGAGCCCCACCGCTCACCCCTGACGGGGAAGGGTCGAGAAAGAGAGACCTATAAATTGCCTGTTCCGTCAATTCCTGGGTGGCTCACCGTGGCTGTCAGGGCATCTCGAATTGCGGTCGAAATACACACAGTGAAGAGCGATAAGTGGAACGCGCCTCTCTGGTGAGGACTCACTGACAGATGTGGGAGAAGGCGACATTTTTTCTGAAAGGGTAACTAGAGGTCCAACGCCGACTGCACGGCGTGGGTTTTGATGTCTGTAATACCATCCTGCGCTATGCAACCCTTTTCAGCATTTTCGCATCAACATTAGACGCTGACAATCTAGCCAATTACCCATTATACGAGTCATTGGACCTTGCTCTCTGTAGAACACCTCATAACGACAAATTCATATTTCTCTATGAATTCAATGCATGAATCGGTACAGACTCTCACCTATGGGACGGCGTTCTGGGTCGCCATGGCATCGGCAACATGAACAACAATGACCTAAAATTCCTCTCCTTGTGCTCAGAGCATAATATAGTCGTGATCAATACTTTATTCCAACTTATAGACAAGCATGGAACCTTCAGGGTGCACCCAAGGTCGCAGCACTCGCACCTACTCGACTACATTATTGTCAGGCAACGTGACCAGCGAAAAGTTCTCCAAACCCGGGCCACGAGAGGTGCAAAATGCTCCACCGACCATAACCTAATCCGTTCCAAGATGAGATTCGAAATCCGTCCCCAAGTGCCATTACGACCTAAAAAAAAAAATAACTCAGTTGCAACGCCCTCAAAAACCAAACAAAAGTTGGAAATTTCCGCAGCACCCTAGCTGAGCGTCTGTCTTCCACAACCACAATCGATTTAAGCAGCAACACAAAAGATGTGGAGAATGAGTGGAACAACCCCCGCTTGCCCATATATCAATTTTCAAAGGACATCCTCGGCACAATCAGGCGATGTCACCGGGACTGGTTCGATGAGTACGCTGATGGCATATAGAATCATAAATCTTTAAGAGCGGAGGCTACCTTCTCCTCTAGCGTCTCCACCAACTCATTCTTGCCACCTGGTCTACTGAGAGTGTCCCAAAGAATGGCGCAACTCGAACATCATCGTAGTCTACAAGAAACAAGGTGACCATTCCATCTGTGGCACTTGGCTGTGGCAGGTAAAGTACTTGCCAGAATTATGCTCTGTAGATTAACTCAACACATCGCTGAGTCCACTCTGCCTGAGACGCAATGTGGCGTCCATAAAGATCGCAGTACAAATGATATGATCTTTACTGTGCGTCAACTACAAGAAAATGACATGAACAGAACCGTAACCTCACATAGATTTCATCGACTTAACGAAAGCTTTTGATACCGTCAATGAAGAACTGCTTTGGACAGTTCTCTTTAAGTTTGGTGTTCTTCTAAAATTTCATAAAATCCTCAAGAGCTTCCATGAGGATATGCAAGCATGTGTACTTGCAGGAGGCACCAAGTCCAAACCCTTTAGTATTGAGGTCGGTGTGAAACAGGGGTGCATTCCGGCCCCCGTCATCTTCAATCTCTACCTCACAGCAGTGACCTTGATCAGTCATAACTTCATGAACGACGAAGACGTGTGAAAATCCATTTCCGCTTAGACTGTTCAACCTCTGCCGCTCTCAGGCAATGACAAAAAAGTCGACCTCCCACCTCCTGGAGCTCTAATATACTGACGACAGCGCGCTCCTTGCTGACTCTCAGAGGTTTTTCAACACAGTCTCCCAGTTGTATCCACAGTATATCAGGCCATCGGTCTGCAAGTTAATAACCAAAAAACAGAGATAATTGCTCAACACAGAGGCGGAGACCCACCACTTGCATTCCTGGTCAGCGGAGAACCTGTCAAATAATTAGAACATTTTACTTACTTCTGTAGTGTTCTTTCTCCCAAGCCCAACATCGACGAGAAGATCCAGGCTCGGATCCATCTTGCAGCTGCCTCCTTTGGTCGTCTGCGCGCCAGAGTGTTCGACAGTAACAGCTTCAAAGTTCCAACCAAACTTACTGTTTACCAAGCTGTCTGTATTCCACCATCTTATTTGGTTTTGAGGCGTGGATTACGTCCCAAAGGCACATCAGATCTCTCGAGGCCTTCTATTTCCCTTGTTTGCAGCGGCTTCTTGGTGTGACCTGGCAGAACAGAGTCCCTCATACTGACAACCTCCTGCGTGCCAACTACACCAGCATAGAGGCATTTCTGGCAAAGCGACAGATCCAATGAACGGGACACGTCACCCGCATGCCAGAGCACTGATTCCCCTGCCAGATCCTCTACGGGCAGCTGCCCGAGGCAAGCCACAACCCCGGAGGACAATGCAAAACTTACAAAGACCAGCTCTGAATGACGTTAAAAAAAAGTAACATTTCTCCAAAGGGTCTTGAAACCATTGCAGTCGACCGTAGTCTATGGCGCTCCACCTGTACCCAAGGTGTCAAACATCTCTGGCCCAGATGTGCATGTCGAGAAAGGAGACACAATCTCCCAACCCAGAGCTGTCCTGCCCAATGTGCCACATCCAGTGGCACCGGCGACAACATCCCTAGTTCACTACTCATCATCATCGATTTCATTATGAAGCAGATTCGTCATCGGCTACGACGGACAGCCTTAAAGAGTAAGTGTTTGTGTGTGTGTGTGTGTGTGTGTGTGTGTATGTAATAATAATAATAATAATAATAATAATAATAATAATAATAATAATAATAATAATAATAATAATAATAATAATAATAATAATAATAATAATAATAATAATAATAATAATAATAATAATAATAACAATAATATTTAACGGTTTATTGAAAGAGCATGGCAGCCGGAAGGCTGAAAATATACTGTTACATAATTGGGGAATGGGTCTCTTGATTTACAAATAATATACAAGTAACATAAGTGATACAAATATGATATATAATAAATAGGTGGGGAGAAGCTTAAACTACAGGACATTTCAACTTAGAGACAGTGCAAAAAATAAGATTGACTGGGAGTGAATTCACTGGTTGATTACAAGTTATTGATAATTTTTACAATGGTTGGGACTGGGCTGTTCTTATGGCGTGCTCGTATGGGCTGGATGCGCTTGTGGTGTGGAACAGGAATTCTCGGACGAGGGATCTCGGGTTGTAGTAGGAGCCGGTGTCGAGGATGGTGCAAAAGCTTCTCACGAAATTTGCAGATGAGGTCGTGGTGATGGTCAGAGAGAGCCGAGAGGGTCAGTGTGTTGAGCGCTTCTTGATATGTATTTGTGTGTGTGTGTGTGTGTGTGTGTGTGTGTGTGAGGGTAGTGTAAAGGAGTGATAACTTAACAAGAGATATAGCCTATTCGAAAGGAACTAAAGTAGCGTTTAGGCAGTGGACGTAGGGAGGTGAGTTGGGTAACGAGGGAGATGATGGTAAATATGAGAAAGTATTACATTTGTACAAAAGCAGATATATTCAGTAGAGTTGAGAGCTTTGGATATTCTTTTAATTGTTTATTTGTTTATTTTATATATACCATACTTTTAACCATGCATTTTATGACAGACCGAGTTTGACTCCTGACTCTTGACGTACCGATTTTGACTCTTAATATCCGCATTTGACCATATTCTAATCCTCGCTCACCTCATTTTAATCTCTTCTTTCGCTACCTTCTTCCCTTATAGTTATACACTATGCATCTGGTGGACGCAGATAGCAAGGTTGACACAGTTGCAACAGAAACTCGGTTGAAGGTGACAGCTGTGGCCTTTTGAAATATGTCACATCTGTCTTCTACCAAGGATGTGTGCATAAGTCTTTTTGATTCAACTCTTTCACATGTGTGTGAGAGAGGATGGGGTGAAGGAGTGTGTATGTGCATGTGTATATGTGCGTGTGTGTGAGTGTGTCTGTGTGTGTGTGTGTGTGTGAGAGAGAGGGAGATGGAAAGTGTGGTTGAGAGGTGTTAAAAGAAGGAGAGTGTGCATGAGAGGAAAGAGCAGGGGAAGTGTGTGTGAGAGAGGGGCATGAGGAGGGAAAGCGCGCGCGCGCGCGCGCGCGTGTGTGTGTGTGTGTGTGTGTGTGTGTGGAGAAAGGGTGTGGACACGGTGATGGGGAGTGTGAGTGGGAGACAGGCAAGAAGAGGGAGTTTGTGTGTGTAAGAGGCAGGATGAGGGAGAGTGTGTGTGTAAGATGCAGGGAAGGTTGGTAGTAGGTATTAGGCAGCTACCAAACAGGAACATACTACCGCCTGGAAAGATATTGGAAGCATAATGTATTGTCTAATGATGGACCTTGCTGCTTAAGGCATCACAAAAATTGTAACCAAGTCCCAGGTTGCTCATCTGACTTTCTGCCTCATTTACACACAATTGTTTCTCTTACTATTGACAACACAACATACAGTACATATATTGTTTCTCACTTTGGATATTTTTTTTTTATTTCTTTATGGTTCATTATTATTATAATTATTATTATTATTATTATTACATTTTCGCCCCCAGGCCCCGATGTGGGTCAGTGACATGTGCCTGGGTGGGCTAATCCCTAAAAAAAAAAAAAAAAAAAAAAAGTGAGAGAAGTGTGTGTAAGAGGCAAGACGAGGGAGAGTGGTGTAAGAGGCAGGGTGAGGGAGAGTGGGTCTAAGAGGCCGGATTAGGGAGAGGGTGTGTAAGAGGTAATAGGAGGAGAGTGTGTGGAAGATGCAGGGTGAGGGAGAGTATGTGTAAGGGGTAGGGTAAGGCAGAGTTAACGTAAGAGACAGGGTGAAGTAGATTTAACGTGAGAAGCAGGGTGGGGGAGAGTTCATGTGAGAGGCAGGTTGAAGGAGAGTTAACTTGGGAAAGAGGGTGAGAGAGCGATAACATGAGAGACAGGGTGAGCGAGATTGTGTGTAAGAGGCAGGGTGAGGGAGAGTGTGTAAGGGGTAGGGTGAGGCAATGTGTGTAAGAGGCAGGGTGAGGGAGGGTGTGTAAAAGGCAGGATGAGGGAGAGTGTGTAAAAGGAAAGGTGAGGGAGAGTTAACCTGAGTGACAAGGTATGGACGAGCTCATGTGGGAAGCAGGGCGAAGGAGAATAAACTTGGGAGACAGGGTGAGGGAAAGATAACGTGAGAGACAGAGTTAACGTGGGAATCAGGGTGAGAGAGAATATGTGTAAGAGGCAGGGTGAGGGAGAGTGTGTAAGAGGCTGGGTGAGGGAGAGTTTGTGTAAGAGGCAGGGTGAGGGAGAATGTGTGTAAGACTCGGGGTGATGGAGAATATGTAAGAGGCAGGGTGAGGGAGAATGTGTAAGAGGCAGGAAAGGTAGTGAAAGAGGCAGGGTGACGGAGAGTGCGTGCAAGGGGCATGTTAAGACAGAATTAATGTGATATTCAGGGTGAGAGGGAGTTAAGTGAGATATAGAGTGAGGGAGAGTTAACGTGAGAGACAGGTGAAGGAGAGTGGTGATAGGTAGGCAGGGGAGAGTGGTGATAGGTAGGCAGGGAGAGTGTTGAGGGGTAAAAACGGAAGAGTTGTGAGAATTAGGTCAGGGGGAGTGGTAAGGGGTAGGCAGGGGGAGAGGGGAGTGGTGAGTGGTAGGCAACCTTCTCACCTGGTTACAAATCTTCTTAATTACAAAATTGTCCAGTTTGTACATGCCATTACTCAAATTCATGTTGAATGCTTCGGTATGTTTAATGAGACTAGATTCTATGATGTTCCTATTGTCAATTGAATTGCAAGGTAATATTGAGGAAGCATTATCCCAGTCACTGCAATGCTTGTTATCCCTCAAATGAACAAACAGAGCATTGGATTACTGGCCTTTCTAACACTTGTTTTGTAATTCTCCTTATTCTGTACCCACCCCTGAAGATGTGAATTACACGAAAGAGCTTGGGAACTTCGTGTTTTCTTCTTTCCTTGTGGTTATCAGCATATATATATATATACATATATATATATAATCAACGACCTCACCAGCAAAGACTTGAACCCTCGACCTACTGCGTGGGACCAGGGAACGTTACCGACCATGCCACAAGGACACTAAAAGCAGTTCTAGACTATGTTATATTTCACACAAAGCCTGTTCATCGAGCTGATGGCGCCTTGAACCTCCCGTTGAGAACTGTCCGTGCCGCTTATGTGGATGTCAGTAGCATTTTGCCAAATCCAGCTGGTATGAAACACGAGGTACCATATATACTTCATTTTTAGTCCATATAACACGAGGACTTTGAACATATAATCAACGACCTCACCAGCCAAGAATCGAACCCTCGACCTACTGCGTGGGACCAGGGAACGTTACCGACCATGCCACAAGGACACTAAAAGCAGTTCTAGACTATGTTATATTTCACGCAAAGCCTGTTCATCGAGCTGATGGTGCCGTGAACCTCCCATTGAGAACTGCCCGTGCCGCTTAATTGGATGTCGGTAGCATTTTACCGAATCCAGCTGGTATGAAACACGAGGTACCATATATACTTCATTTTTAGTCCATATAACACGAGGACTTTGAACATATAATCAACGACCTCACCAGCCAAGACTCGAACCCTCGACCTACTAGCGGAACTCTTTCGCTAGGCCATGGTAGGACGCCACCATCCGAGAGGCTCCACTGTAGTGCGTTAAGGTGTCTGCTCTGATCCTGACTTTGCACTCGTCATAAGGCATGTTTTCCAGGGAATTTTTAAATGACTCTACATATGTGTTGCGTTCATGCAGCATTTCTTCGATAGATAGGGCAATGTCATGTCTGACACCGTAAAGGTTGCCACATCTGATAGTAGTCTGCTTTTCATGATCTCCCATGAAGTAGATTTGGAGGAACTTTGCCTGCTCATCTTCCAGTATTAAGAGGGATCCTGCTTTGTGATAGACTTGACCCTAGACTTTGAATGTGGGCATATATCCGTGCTCACGAACTACTCTGGTAGCTCCAAAGGATGTCATCTGGAAGCATGAATTGCACTTCCGTATATTTTCCAAGAAGTGTTTTGACTCTGGTGTTGTTCCCAGCATGAGAGTCTTCAATGGTTGTGGTGGTTTTTCCAAATTTGGCAGTTGTACTTTCCTATGAGAGCATCACAATCCAGCAGATTCTCCTTTGAACTTCTTTGCACCTCAGTATTCACATTTCTTATCCATGTTGCCAATGACAACAGAGGGAAACTTTTCATATTCTATATATAAAACATCATCCATCATCACTACATATAACACCATCCATCATCACTACAGATTGGTAAAGTAGTTCCGAGATTCTCGTGCGGACGCATGGACAAACAGACAGACTTCTTTGTTTTATATAGATATAGATCATCACTACATATAACATTATCCATCATCACAACATACAACATCATCCATCATCACTACATATAACACCATCCATCATCACTACGGATCTGTAAAGTAGTTTCTAAGATTCTCATGCTGGCATACACACAAACAGAAAGACTTCTTTGTTTTACATATATAGATAGCAGACACGCCGCCCTCTGGGAGGCTCTTTCTCTAGGCCACTTTGTGAAATATAGTACATTTCGCATATCTCGTTAGAATGGTCTACCTACCTACCTACCTTGTTAGAATGGAAAGCCTAGAAAAGTTAGAGATGAAATAAAAGTAAGCTGTAATGAGAGAGAGCATAAGGATAAAATTAGCTATAATACGTGGGATGGGATACGACTTTTCAAACTCTGTGTGGTGCAACGGATGGAGGTTAGATGTAGAGAAAAGTAAGCCATAATGAAAGAGAACCTAAGGATCAAAATACCTGTAAATCATAGGAGGGAATACGACTTTTCTACGTGTGTGTCTGATCCGGTTGTTTGGAGTTTTTTTGAGAGCACTACATATAACACCATCCATCAACACTACATATAACACCACCCATCATCACTACAAATAACATCATCCATAATCACTAAATATAACACCATCCATCATCACTACATATAACACCATCCATCATCACTTCATATAACACCACCCATCATCACTACATATAACAACATCCATCATCACTACATAACGCCCTCTGGGCTGCTCTTCCGCTAGGCCACGAAAGGACGCCACCCTCAGGGAGGCTCCACATTGTCTCACTAGTGCATTAGGGTAGACCACATTTTTGGTTTTACCATTAGGAGAAAATAAGTACAGATTTTTGCCAGTTCCCACTCTGGAGCATCCAACATAGAGCTGTCCATGAGAGAAGCAAGGAAACACCAGGTTTAGGCCAACCATCTTTAGGGACTTTCCACGACTTTTGTAGATGGTCATGGCAAAGCTCACTTTAACTGGGAACTGAAGTCGCTTGAACTCAAATGGCAGGTCAGTGGTGATGAGAGGCATCCTTGGTATAAACACGTCCTCTCCTTTAGCTTTTCCTGTCAGTATTGTAGCTTTCAGTACATGTGGCATCATGTTCTTCACCACCAGTCTTGTGCCATTGCAGAGGATTGGTGGTTTAAGATTTCTTAAGAGCATTATAGGAGTTTCAATCTTGAGAGTGAGGTGGTGAGGAAGCATTCCAGCGGGTTCCAAAGAATTAAGGAATTCTGCAGGGTCGATTACTGTATCAACAGATTTGAATGAGGTCTCACTGCCTGGAAGCTGTCTGAGTAGAGTCATGTTGATTTCAGCCACTGTTTCATTCTTTGGTGCCAGAATTGCACGTTCACGCAGCCACTTGTGATCCTTGTAATGGTGGATAATGTTTGGGTAGACCATTTTAGTGAGCTCAGTTGAGGACTTTACAGCATTTCCACATCTTTGAGGAATTATTATTTGTCCTTCTGATTCAACAGGGAAAGTTCCATTCCCAATCTGTAGTAGAAGGTTGCGAAAACCGTCCAGCATCCTCATCTCCTTGTAGATGTACTCTCATGTTTGTGGATAGGGTGAATGTCTGAACACTTCTCCAAAGGTATGATGCCTTGAGGCACGCATGCAGTTCATCAGCTTGAGTGCTTCGAGTAATGACAGGTAGGGTCTGGCGAAAGTCTCCAGCAATGACCATTGTAATGCCACCCATGAGCTGGTAATTTTCTCGTATGTCTTGCAAAGTCCTGTCCAATGCTTCAAACGCTAACTTGTGAGACATAGTGCATTCATCCCAGACTATGAGGCTGCATTTTTCTAAGAGTTTTGCCTTTGCCGATCCTTTTTTGATGTTGCACACTGGATTCTCATTATGAGCGAGCTTGAGAGCAGTTTAAAAGTTGAGTGAGCAATACGTCCTCCTTCTAGTAGTGTTGCAGCAATGACTGAGGATGCCACAGCAAGAGCAATTTTCCCCTGATGACGTACTTTGGCCAACAAAAGGTTGATCAGGAATGTTTTTCCTATCCCGCCAGGTGCATCGAGAAAGATCATACCTCCCTGCTCCGCTTGTATCGCTTGCAATATATGTTCATAAGCATTTGCTTGATCAGGCACCAGGTGAGGGTCATTTTCTTCAAGAAAATTCACCAGAACTTCAACTGAGTAGTCTGTCTCTCTGAGCAACTCCCTGTTTGCAACTACTGGTTCTTCTCGGTTTGGGGAAGGCATTCGAAATTCAGTCAGGTTTTTTTTCGCATCGCTCCATCACTTTGTCTTCTAGCATGATCAAAGCCCTGTTGAACATTTCATCCATGAACTCAATCTCTTGACCAGGATGTTCCCTTCTTGCTTGATGAAGCAGATCTTCTGAAAGACTTTCTTGGTGGTTTTTCCAGAGCTGGCTTGGGTTGGAAAGTCCACATATAGCAATCATGATGGCAAACAGGTTCCTCATTCTCATTGGCGATTGAGTAGCTGCTGCCTCTTCTAATGTGCCATTCCAGTGACCATTATCTTCCAGTAGGCCAAGGAGATTGCACGCTTCCTGATAGGTTCTGCAGACTTGTCCATTCACTGTCTTGAGTGTTGCTTATGATGTTGGGCCACGGATTTGGTGCAAAAGTAGTTACAAACAATAGCATTCAAAGTTGTTGGGGTGAAGCGTGTAGACACGTCCCAAAGTATTGCCTGTCTTTATCCCTGGATATCCTACAACATCGGATCCTAGAACTCTTCTCTGGAACTTTTTCATTGAAGCCTGCCATATGTAGAATTTGGGTATGTCAACATACAGGAGTATTTGAGCAAACTCATCTTCCTGTGAAACCTTGAAGAATGCAGTGAGGGTCATATCGCTACATATAACACCATCCATCATCACTACATATAACACCACCCATCATCACTACATATAACAACATCCATCGTCACTACATATAACTTCATCTATCATCACTACATATAACACCATCTATCATCACTACATATATCACCATTCATCATCACTACAGATTGGTAAAGTAGTTACCGAGATTCTCGTGTTGACTCACACACAAACAGACATACTTCTTTGTTTTATATAGATAGATTGTCTAATCATCATTACATATATCACCACCCATCATCACTACGTATAACATCGTCTATCATCACTACATATAACACCATCCATCATCACTACATATAACACCACCCATCATCAGTACATATAACAACATCCATCATCACTACATATAACACCATCCATCATCACTACATATAACACCGCCATCACTACTACCACCATCATCATTACCACCACTACTCCCACCATCATCTTTACCACCACTGTCAGGATGTAGTGCACTAGAGACGTAGTTAGATCTAGCCTTCTCCCCTTGTCATGATCGTGATGACGCATAACCTGAAAAACCTTAAAGATTCATATTACGCTCAAACGGCCACAAAACCTTCTGAGTCCCCAGTGGAAACGTCCCGTTTCTCTGTTTCCTTTGATGACGTCATCGATAGGCCGTCTTTGTCTAAAGGGAATTTTGAATATAATCCGCGGATTTCATAGCAAGACGCTGTATGTTGGGACCTGTTGCCATCCAACCCTTTGTATTCAATTTAATTTTGCTTTTGATAGCTCAGTCAGAGCATTGTTAGTGAAGATAATAGGAATGAAACTGAGTTCATAGTCTCAGTTTCAACGTCAGAGTGCAGCAAATTAATTCATCGAAATAGAAGTAGGTGGACTCTGACCGATTTGAGTGAGGGTGCCATGCGGGCATTTCAACCGTTAGTAAGTGCTCGCCCTTCACCCATACAGGTAGGTCATTCCACCTGTGTTGTAATTCGCCCTTCTTCTTTAAGTGATTTGACCCAATTAATGATGACCATTCACTCTGTATTTATAATGCCTTCTTTAAGTGATTTGACCCAATTAATAATTTGATTGTGATGTTACAGTAACATGGTGTTTATACTCTGATGAAGTCACTCCAATTTACGTCTTGCGTCCCTGAAATGTGATGTCGTTGTCACTGTTAGTAAGTGCTCGCCCTTCACCCATACAGGTCCCTAACGCAACCTAAACTGTGTCTGGCGAATGTGGATGTTGTATCCACCGTAGAGATGTCCGAGGTCAGTAGGAACCAGTTACCTTCTAGAGACAACCATCCAGACACTTCCAGACTACCTATAGCCCCCATAGCTGGCTCGTCTGGCCTAACGCTCGACCTGCGAGGTGACCCCAGTTCTGCCAAGCCACACAC
>NW_024749779.1:14349210-14361544 GCF_018991925.1 Homarus americanus | reverse complement strand
TCTCCAACGTGGCCTCTCAATTTCTAACTTGGCCCTCATGATTCTTCAATGGACCACTCCAGTTTGGTCAGCAAACTCCTCATACCCAAAGACCGCCCAGATAGCACTGGCCATATCTGATAATTATCCTCGAGGAGCTAACCCTGCTGTGACCTTTCTAGTGAGGTCAGGGAACACAACTGGTGAGGTTAGCTCTATTAGGCTGTGTAATTAGTTGTTTCAAAAAATTGTCTGCACTCGTCTAGGGAAGTCTTCAGATTCGTAGTCTCACCTACAATGTTGTCCCCAGTCAATATTTCTGAAGTTAAATCCCCATAATACTGAGCTCTTGTATTTTGCTGCCCTACTCATTTCCTGCCATAGGCTGAGCTGATTCTTTTCCAAGACTTGGGGGCCTGTAAATCACTCATAATTAGTTTTTCTCTTCCTTCCACCCTTATTGAATTATTTATACAACATTTTAATATATCTGACGAAGAGTGCAACCCCTCCCCCTTCCCTACCTTCCCTGTCCTTGTCTGAAAAAAGGTTGTACCCTTAGCTCTATTAGGCTGTGTAATTAGTTGTTTCAAAAAATTGCCCTGCACTGTGTCTAGGAAGTCTTCAGATTCATAGTCACCTACAATGTTGTCCCAGTCAATATTTCTGAAGTTGAAATCCCCCATAATGCACAGGCTCTTGTATTTTGCTGCCCTACTCATTTCCTGCCATATGGGCTGAGCTGATTCTTTCCCAAGACTTGGGGCCTGTAAATCACTCCCATAATTAGTTTTTCTCTTCCTTCCACCCTTATTGAATTATTTATACAACATTTTAATATATCCCTGACGAAGAGTGCAACCCCTCCCCCCTTCCTACCTTCCCTGTCCTTGTGAAAAAGGTTGTACCCTTCTATGTGGTACTCTGATACAAAGTTCTTGCTCGGCAGATTCATCCAAGTTTCGGTGATTGCTATGACGTCTACATTCTCGGTATATAAAACCTCTCTCAGCAAGTCTATTTTATTTCTAACGCCCCTACTGTTTGTGTAGTATACATTTAAACCTACCCTTCCCTGGTCCTGTTTTACCCCTTGTCCTGAGTAACCAATTTTACTACCCAGGACCTGCTTGTTTTTTTACTCCCACTTACCCCGACCTCTCTCTTTATTGACGAAACCCCCCCTTTGGATTGACAAAATCACACTCCAGGGATGCAGACAACGTCTTTACCCCCACGCGAGACAAGTGTACTTCGTCACGACTGTACAGGTAGTCGTTGCCATAGAATGGTTGGCAGTTACCAATGAATGCCTAACCATTGCTTGTACAATGTTTTTCCAGTCGGCAATTTATAGCAATTGCCCAGGACAGCCATTCACGACAAATTCCTCGTCTAAGCAAGGCACCACATAACATCGGGATCCCTCCCCTATCTCTAATCTTCCCCAGCGCCTCCCTATACCTCTTGAAAAGTTCCTCACTCCTAACCTTACCTATGTCGTTTCCTCCCACACTAAGACACACTACTGGATTGGTACCCTCCCCTGATAAAACCCTGTCTAACCTCTCGGCTACATGTCCTATCCCAGCCCCAGGAAAACACACCCTAGTCCTACATTTCCTATCTCTCGCACAAAAAGCCCTATCCATAAACCTCACCTGGCTGTCACCAACTACCACGACCTTACCTGTGGGCAGGGTTTGTACAACTGCCCTTTCCTCTCCTTGATCCATACCGTCCTGCCTCTTCTCTTCCTCGCCAGCTTTCTGTAGCACCTGGTAAGGGTTACTACACTCCACACCCTGGTCAGCTTTCCTGAGCCTGACGTTCCAGGTTTTCAGTTGTATAGGAATTTGAGATAAATTTTTGTTAAATAGTAATACTACGATATTCTTACTGTCTTGGGGAGGTTTAGGATCAGTTCTATAAAAAGATTCCTTAGCGATGTTAAGGCATTTGTCGATAAAAGAATTATGGTATTTTAGTTCAATCCAATTTTATAGATATATTCCTCACTAATGAATTCCGGACCGTATATTCTAAGAGCATGTAAAAACATTGATGAGAATAATGACTGTTTGACTCTATTATGGTGGGCAGAATAATAATGAATATATGAGCACACATTAGTATGTTTCCTATAAATACTGAACTTAAAGGTCTTTCCTACTCTGTGGATGATCAGACAGTCTAGGAATGGTAATTTGCAGACACTTTCTAATTCCACAGTGAATTTGATCGAGGGGGCTAAGTTGTTAAGTAGAGGTAGAAAGGCTTTTAAATCCTCATTACATGGCCAAAGACATATTACATAATCTAGATATATAAACCAATCTGCTGAAGGTGGTAAAATATTACTTCGTAGTTTCTTCTAAAAAAAATACATATATAAGTTGCGCAACACTGGTGAGAGTGGATTACTCATCACCATACCATTTTTTTAGCATAATATTCTCCATTGAATTCAAATTTACAATCCTTACTACACAGTTTGATAAGCTCAATGAAAACATTTTTTGAGACTGTTACGAACCCCGCCACCAATTGTCATGATCTACCTACCCAGCACTACGAACCACGCCATCTATTGTCTTGATCTACCTACCCAGCACCACGAGCAACGCCATCTAGGGACGAAACACGAGTATGACTCGTCTTAGTTACCACTCCCGGGTTTCCCTTCTCCATATCCTGGTTGTTGCGTCACCTCCTCAAAGTCTTCTTTGTCAGCTCCAGTTCGAGAAGAGAGCAGTTCACTCTGGGAAGTGACCACAGGATCACCTATCCTGGAAACCTACGGCACAGTGACTACCTACCGTCTTCTACAATACTCAGCCTTACTCGTCAGCCATCTCAGCTCCGCACTTAAGTAATTGTAATCTTATATTGCCTCCCCCACGTCCACTTGCTTCAAAATTGTTTATGTTGTATAAATATGTATATACTGTTAATGTTTAGGTTAAGTATGGTTAAGGGTAAATTATAGGAAGCTGAATATTTTGTCAAGGAATTTATGGCACTTTATTATACACAACAAAAACTCGCATCCCTTGTCTACCCTTTTATAGTCCGATTGTCTTTGTTTTTTTGTTTTTTTGTTGCCTGTTGGGATCTGGGTAGACTTTTAACTATATTCTAAATCCCCAACTCGTAACAAATGGCGACCGTGACAGGACACGACCTTAAGTACCATATTCCTTCCTCCCTTGTAACTCCTTGTTAATTATTCCTCCCAGTCACTTCTGTTCACAATTGCTTTACGGTGGTTTAAAGTTTCCTTCATATGTGTGTGCATATATTGGTATTATCGTACAGTAAGAGTGACAGACGTAGGATATTAGGTTCCAAGTGTCATAAGGCTTACCTGTTATTACACGTGGCAGTCGTGTAGTAAGTCTTATCGAGTGTAGGGAAGAATCCGGATCTGTTTAATGCCGTACCTTCGCTCCAGAGTAGGCTGTTCCATAGTCCCTAGTTTAGGGTGAAGGGATATCTTGGGACGCCCCGCTCTACCAGGACCCCATAATTATAAAGTCTCAATTACTGTTCTTCTCATTATCTCATTCGGGGTCAATAATTCAAGTATCTAAGGGTTGTTAATCCGGATCAATATATAAATGCCGTAATACGCCCTTCCTCTTTCAAGTATCTCAGGGTTGTTAAACCGGATCTTTATATTAATGCCGTAATACGCCCTTCCTCTTTCAAGTATCTCAGAGTTGTTAATCCGGATCTTTATATAAATGCCGTAATACGCCCTTCCTCTTTCAAGTATCTCAGGGTTGTTAATCCGGATCTTTATATTAATGCCGTAATACGCCCTTCCTGTTTACTCAAGGGTTGTTAATCCGGATCTTTATATAAAATGCCGTAATACGCCCTTCCTGTTTCAAGTATCTAAGGGTTGTTAATCCGGATCTTTATATTAATGCCGTAATACGCCCTTCCCTTTCAAGTCTCTTATCCTTATCTAAGGATCTTATCAGAAGAACAATATTCATAAGTGTAATTTCCCTAGGTATAACTTGGGTAGTTTCCGGGACTTTTTGGTTATCTACTGCCGTGATATTTTCTAGGGTAATCCACTTCTCTTATATTTTGACCATTAATTAATTTATCTAGGTTTTCTTAATGGCCACCTCAGGATTTGTTAAACTTGGTAGTCCTGGAGGAGTGGAAGAGCAAGATACCATTTCACATCTTGAAGCATGTGGAGGAGCGTGGAGAGGTTAATTTGGGACGTGCCGCTGAGCTGGCTGTTGAGTATGCCTTGCTGGTGGAGTCACTGTGCCGTAGGGAACGTGGTACTTTCCGACATGTTAGGTCCTCCTCTGATGATAACCTTGGGGACGTGAGTGGTAGGTCGAAAGGTCCCACACCTACCCCCCCCTGATGCAACCAAGTTTACTTGTTCTTACTGTAAAAACCCAGGCCATACGATCCAGATTTGTAAACACCCAAAGTGTCGAATTGCTAAAAGTAGTTTCCTGGATCCCAAATCCAAACCAATAGCAACCACCAATGTGGAAAGGTCCCATCAGGATCTCTTCTCTTCATTCACCTATGAGGGAAAAATTTCAATCATAGAGGGGTCTTGTTCTTTCCCTATTCGTATACTACGTGATACGGGCGCAGCACAATCTATCCTCCTGTTTAACGTCATTCCTGATATATCTACCGCATTTACTAATGAGTGTTCTAATTTCAGATCTCTCATCCCATTCTTCCTATCCTTTAGCTAAAGTGCACCTCCAATGTCCCTTGATTACTGGGGAAGTGCAAGTAGCCATTAGGAAAGATCCAATGCCTGTGAGCGGCATTCATTTATTATTGGGTAATGACTTGGTAGGAGATCTAGTGGTTCCCAACATAAAGACAGTCGACTCTCTCTTACCTGTCAACTCCACCACTGACCTTGTAGAAACTATTCCTCACCTTTTCCCATCTTGTGCTGTCACCCGGTCACAGAGTGCGCGAAATGGGCCCTCTTCATCTAAAACTACCTCCAATAACTTCCTACCCACAGAAGATCTGTACAATAAGACCATTAGTAAGGATGAGCTCATTAAAGCCCAACAATCTGATCCATCTTTTTTCAAACAGGTGATGAAAGACCTCAGTGTGGACCATTGTACATCTTCGGCTTACCACCCACAATCCCAAGGTTGCATGGAACGGTTCCATCAAAATTTTCAAATCAATGCTAATAAACTATCTCCCCTCAACTATATAGTCCATACTCCTGATCGCAGGAAAGATTCACAACTTGTTCACCTTAATCTTATGAAACTTTACCATTCCAGGCAGTCAGAGGAAGACATCCCAGAGGCTATAAGCCTACCTGTATTGCATACGGTTTTGTCAGGGCCGGAGCCGGAGACAGATGACATGGATCTATTGGAGAATTTAGACTTCCTTCTACCTAAAGAAAACCCTGCTAACAGTCACATACTCAACAACTTGGATGAGTATTTTTCTGTTCTGAATCCATCTCAAGCAAAAGATCTCACTAAGTTATTATCAACATTTCCTAAAGTCACGTCAGACCTCCCAGGGTTTTGCAATATACTTAAACATGATATTAAGCTAATCTCAGATGATGTACAACCCATTAGGCAATCAGCATATCGACTAAATCCACAAAAAAGAGAGATTATGAAAAAGGAGGTAGATTTTTTGTTAAAACATAACTTAGCTGAGCCTAGTACCTCCCCCTGGGCTTCACCTTGCCTTCTCATTCCAAAACCCGATGGCACTTTTCGTTTCTGTACCGATTATCGTAAAGTGAACCAGGTCACTGTCTCAGACTCCTACCCTTTACCTTTGATTGAAGATATAATAGACAGCATAGGCTGTGCCAAATTTATCAGTACGGTGGACTTATTGAAAGGATATTATCAAGTGGGACTCACGGATAGGGCAAAAATAATCTCGGCATTTATAACTCCATTTGGTCTTTTTCAATATTTGGTTATGGCGTTTGGCTTTTCTAATGCTCCGGCCACATTCCAGAGGGCCATCAACTACCTAATTCAGGACCTAGGTGGGACGTTCGCCTACCTGGATGACCTGGTGGTGGTGTTGGACGGCTGGGACGAACATCTGGTGCGTTTGGAGATACTGTTCGCACGACTGCAAGAGACTGGATTCACCATAAACCTGGCTAAATCTGCTTTTGGCCGGGCCTCAGTGACTTACCTGGGACATATCGTTGGGCATGGTATGGTGAGACCCAAGGACGCAAACGTTAAAGCCATCTTGTCCTTCCCCACTCCAAGGACGAGGAAGGAACTCATGCGCTTCCTGGGGATGTGCGGCTACTACCGTCGGTTCTGCAGTAACTTCTCCAGCGTGGCCGACCCCTCACAGACCTTACCAGTTCTGCGGTCCCTTACATCTGGAACCAGAGGTGCGACCAGTCTTTCCACCGCCTCAAAGCCTTCCTTGCCTCCAAGCCTGTAGTCCACCCCCCTGACTACACCTTGCCCTTCCATCTGCAAATCGACGCTAGCGGTGTCGGAGTGGGGGCTGTGCTCCTACAACCCGACCCAACCACTGATGTCCTTCACCCTGTGGCATACTACTCCGCCAAGTTGAAAAAACATCAGACCAACTACTCGACCATAGACAAGGAGGCCCTGGCTCTGGTGTTGGCAATAAAGAAGTTTGAATATTACCTCCAGTCTTGCCCACAAACAACCCTCGTCTTCACCGACCATAACCCACTCACGTTCATCCAAACCAACAAGACCTCCAACCAGCGAATCCTCCGCTGGGCTCTACTCACCCAGCCCTATAATCTACAAGTCCGGCACATAAAGGGGGTGGATAACATGATTGCGGACTCCTTATCCCGAGCTCCAGTGGAAATGCAGCAGCTACTCTCCAAACGCACCAGGTGATCACCGCCTTCGCGCCCGCGCTACGGAGGTCTTTGGAGGGGGAGTGTGTTACGAACCCCACCACCAATTGTCATGATCTACCTACCCAGCACTACGAACCACGCCATCTATTGTCTTGATCTACCTACCCAGCACCACGAGCAACGCCATCTAGGGACGAAACACGAGTATGACTCGTCTTAGTTACCACTCCCGGGTTTCCCTTCTCCATATCCTGGTTGTTGCGTCACCTCCTCAAAGTCTTCTTTGTCAGCTCCAGTTCGAGGAGAGAGCAGTTCACTCTGGGAAGTGACCACAGGATCACCTATCCTGGAAACCTACGGCACAGTGACTACCTACCGTCTTCTACAATACTCAGCCTTACTCGTCAGCCATCTCAGCTCAGCACTTAAGTATTTGTAATCTTATATTGCCTCCCCCACGTCCACTTGCTTCAAAATTGTTTATGTTGTATAAATATGTATATACTGTTAATGTTTAGGTTAAGTATGGTTAAGGGTAAATTATAGGAAGCTGAATATTTTGTTAAGGAATTTATGGCACTTTATTATACACAACAAAAACTCGCATCCTTTGTCTACCCTTTTATAGTCCGATTGTCTTTGTTTTTTGTTTTTTTGTTGCCTGTTGGGATCTGGGTAGACTTTTAACTATATTCTAAATCCCCAACTCGTAACAAGACGGACAAGGACAATCATCAATGGGACTTTTGTAAAGAGTGATGTTACATCAAAACTGACCAGTTTAAAATCATAATTAATGTGTAAGCTATTGAGTTTATCAACTAAATCCACATTATTCTTAATATTAGAGTTTGATATGTGGCCAACTAGGGAGTTTAGTAAAAAATTAACCATTTAGACAACTTATAAGTGATTAACCCAACTGAGATAATAGTGAGGGGGTTGCTGGGTTATTTGGCTTGTGAGTCTTGATAAGCCCGGACATGTATGACAGTGATGGGGACATTGAAGAAAAGTGTTTAATGAGATTATATTCGCCTTTCAACAGAGACTCAAGTTTTTTGTTTAATTGAATGTTAACTGCGTTGAGAGGATTATTTATGAGCTTAGAATTTGTTGCAACATCACATAAAAGGTCAGCCATTTTATGTAGATAATCATCTTTGTTGGATTTATCTGATTTATTAACATGTAAATCCATATTTTTCTTCAGGGCTTGGATTGGTTTGGTGAATCTTTCCGGACAATTTGGAACACAAGGCTTAGACATAGTAGGAAAGTCAGCACCACTACTCAGCAAACATACCTCTACCTTCCATTCATCAGCTGATGTTTGTTTTGAAATTCTCTGAAACGAATAGTTTCCAGGTAAGAAAGATTTTGGTTACTGAATAAATTATGATGATGTGTTTCAAAAAAATTTTAGGGTTCATGAAGATCAAGCGAGTAAATGTTAAAAATGGTGCGCTTCTTTATTTCGAGCATTTTTTGGGGGGGGAAACTATTTTGATGTATTTTCAATATAATTGAATCAATACTAAGTACATTTTTATTTTAATGCATTAATAAAGGATAGTATTTTCTTAACATTACTAAACAGGGGAAATGTGGGTTTAAGAGAACAGAAATCAACCTAACCTAACCGAACCGAACCGAACATAATCTAATCTAACCTAACCAGGTTACTACACCTTGCATTGATTCATCTTGCTTTGGTTATGAATATTGACACCTGTCCCGGATTATATCTATAATTTGTATGTATAATAATTCTTCCTCTATGAGCTTTTAGTTATCATATAACAACACAGCCACGATGTAACACAGTACTATAAATCATTATAATTTGATCGTAATTTGATTGGAAATATAGTAACAAAAGTAACTTATGAAGTGCAAGGAGAGATTTCTCCTCCTCTGTAAAAACTCGAGTCATAGTTGCCGTCATAATCATGTAAACATGGCTGTCGTAATGGTGTAATTGAAACATGATTGCCTGAAATTTCAGTGTTCGAATCCTTACTCATAACTGAAGAAAATGCAACAGATTACCCGATCCGGGGTTCAAGCCGATGTTCTGAATATGGGTAATCCACTGCAGGAAATCTCGGATCGAGGAATCGTGATTGGCTCGTCTGAGCCGAGAGCAAATCCCAGGCTCAAATCACCGTTCTGAATTCAGGCCTTAGTTCCCGAGTTGCCCTCACCAAGCTTGGTGTGCTATTGAAAAAGGCTTTGCATAGGCCTGCCCACACAGTAAGAATACTCATGACTGCCCCTCCCCCCCTCACCCCACTTATGCTTCCCTGTTCATTAAACCAGGAATTTTCGTTCAAAATTTTAAAAATATCACAATTCCCCGAAAATGAAAGCACTCTTCTCATGTGCTGAGAGAAAAATATAGGTATATAACTCCCCAGATGAGTCCCGTTATATTAACTATTCTCTCTGCCCCCCTGTAACACCCTGGAGACAGCCTAGCCGTCTACACCATCCGGCACCCGTTGCCTGCAGCTTTGGTTAATGTTAGTCTTTTCATATGACAATCTACCCCCCCCCCCTAAAAAAAGACAGCACTGTCCTCATGTGCTGAGAGGAAAAAAAAATAGGACTACCCTTCCAGTATGCACCATTGTCACATCCTCAACCCAACAAATTTCAACTTTCCTAGAGCTATCTTTCAAAATACCCTGGTATTAGTAAAACCCATCCTCAGCCATCAAGCTGCCCTTTTGCATGGTTCTTTTTTCCTAGAGGACCAGTGTCAAAAATAATGCCCGACTCACTTTCAAACGTTCTCACGTCTGCAGCTCCAGACACTGAAACAATCGACTCATTCCATACCTCCGACCTTCATGTCAAGAGAAGAACCCTCTGATAAATGCACCAGTCCATATGATTGAGGACCTGGCCTTATAATCATTCTCGATACCCAGCTCTGTCTTGACACCAAACTCACAACCCAACTCACATCCCTGACATATCTATCTCTTGTTTCCTCTCCGTCCCAACCCATGACTCCTCCATTACTCATCTTTTTCTAGTCCCCGCTATGCTCGCTAGCGTCACCCTCGGCAGCCTGTCTGACTCTCGTCACCATGCTTGTCTGCTGAGGAGGCTCCTAATCTTCACTCTCTGGCTCAGCCACCACCGGGTTTCCTAAGGGCTTCAGGGGTTAAGCAGCCTTCAAATTGTTCCGGTGTTCCACCCTCGCGGCCAGCTTTTCCCCATCACTCCGCTCAGTGTGGTACAGACCTGGCTTAGAGTTGAAGACATCGACAATATGCCGCCTCGTGTTGAACCAGTGACTCTGCATCTTGCATCCCTCTATACTGGAAAACTTCCCAGTCACTCTCCTGAACCCTCTCCTCTCCCTTCCTTCTGTTGATTTCCTTGTGCCTCTGCATATTGTTCTTCACTGCCTCTTAAAACCTCTGCTGCCTGTCCCTGATTACCATAACCCACTCATATACCGGCTCCGGGTCTACTTGTGGTATAGGGTCAAACCGCAGCTTCAATTTCCTTCCGTAGAAGAACAGGTATGGGGAAAACCCTGTCGCGGCATGCGGAATCTCATTGTACTGTGCAACTACCGCCGGCAGGTACTCGGGCTACTTCTTCTTCTCCTCCTCCTCCTATTGGGTGGCTAACAGTTCACGAAGGGTCCTATTGAACCGTTCCACCATGCCATTTCCTGCAGATGATACGCAGACGTTCTGATCTTCTTCACCCTGAATGTAGCACAAATTTGTCTGATACGTGCACTGCTGAAATTCCGGCCCTGGTCACTCAGTAGCCGATCAGGTTTACCAGCGGCATAGAAGATTTGGTTCACAAGGATCTTGGCTATTATCGAGGCTTTCTGGACCCTTGTGGGGAATGCCCAAGTATATCTGCTGGACACGTCAGTCATTGTCAGCACGTTCTCTATTCCTTGTCACTTGTCAAACAAGGTGAAATCTGCTACCAGCATCTGTAGCAGCTCAACAGCATCAATTGTCCCTAGATGCAACTGTGGTTTGGGAACCTCGTCGTTTGCCATCCTGTACCTTTCGCAGCTAGCTAGATAGTCCCGCACAGTCGCCTCCATTCCTGGCCAGAAGCCTCGCTACCGCACAAGCGAAAGGGTACGATCCCACTCCTGGTGCCCGAACTCATCATGGCACGCTCTAATCAATTCCCCCTGGAACCTTGGCGGTAACGCTGGCACCTCTCCCCATAGATTCGTTCCTTTACGCCATCTGAACCACACGGCATCCTCCTCAACTATCAAGGGTTGCCTCACTCGGTACAACTTATGAAACTGGATTTCCACCGAGTGACCTCTTCCTGAAGCTCTCATGCCACCCATCTCAATTTCTCCTTTAAACACTTTGTACCTTCCTGTTCCCTGTGCATCCCATCTACCGTTCACAGTTCACTCCTCCCAGCCACATTCTCCTCCACTACATTCATTGTCGTGTATGCCTCTTCACTCTTTTCTATGTTGCTTTTCCCCGCCTTGTATTTGATGGTGAAATCAAACTGCTCTAGATCAGCATTCTACCTGTACTTTTCGCTGCTCCTAGCTTAGCGTTCTCTCTATGACTCATTGGGTTGTTATCCGTGTAGACAAGGAAATGTTTCCCCGCCAGATAATCCCTGAACTTATCCACTACTGCCCATTTGAATGCTAAACATCCTTAACTTACGGGAGCTATAGTTTGCCATATTTCTCTCTGATTTCCTAAGGAAGCAAGAGATTAGAAAACAAAGTGGGGAGAGAAACCATTAGGGAGGTGTTTCGAAAGCAAAGACTTGAGCCATACCCTGTCAAATGCCTTGGAGATGTCGAGAGCCATGACGAAAGTTTCCCCATAATTCCTGAGAGAGGATGACCAAAGATGGGTGCAGTAGGAGAGCAGATCACTAGTTGATCTCGCCCAGCGAAAGCCATACTAGTGATCCGACAAAAGAGAATGGCGTTCAAGGTGACGGAGAAAATGGGAGTTCAAGATAGTTTCGAAAATCTTGGAGAGGGATTAAGTTAGGGCAATGGGGCGATAGTTAGAGGGAATAGAATGGTTACCCTTCTTCGGGATGGTATGAACCAAGGCATGCTTCCAAGAAGAAGGAAAAGTTGGGGTTTTGAGGCAGATGCGAAAGAGGCGAGCAAGCACAGGAGGAAGAGCTTCAACACACCCCCTCAGAACACGAGGGGGTATTCCGTCCGGTCCATGCCCCTTACTCACATCCAACCTGGATAACACACCGGCAACCGTAGCAATGCATAAACTCAGCGTCCCACCCTTCTTTCTCACTCCTACAATGAAGGTAGAGTAAGGACTCTCACTATGCTGGATTACTCTCTACTCTAACAACTAATAACGTGCTTTTTCACCTCCGGTACCTGGTTCGGAGGGATCCTCCTGTACGGCACCCTAACTGGCCTATCTGTTGTTAATGGGACCTCGTGCTGAACCCTGATGGCATTTCCTATAGGTTGGC
>NW_024749779.1:14301710-14344210 GCF_018991925.1 Homarus americanus | reverse complement strand
TACTCTAAGTTAGGACGAATGACTCCCTTATAAACTTGAAGCAACTGCTGTGGCATATGTACAGCAAAATTTAGGGTGTGTCATACGGAGGCGAATTTTTTTTTTGAGTTTGAAAAATCGGCCCATGGTATTAATGATGTAGTTCTATGTGCAGAATCATGTGATATCTTCAGATTTGAAAAGTTTTCATTTTTTGCTAGGTAAATTTTAACTTGAAATCTTATGAAAATTCAGTATTCCCACCCTTTTACCAACACCACTAAATAGCTTATTTAAAGTAAAGTAAATGTATCAAGTTAATTTATTTGGATGAAAATGATCCAGAATAGTGAAACGAATGATCTTGACACATTTATTAAATTTAATATTCCTTTAGAAAACAAAATCATCAAATGCAAAAACCGGTTTTACTACTACGACCCGGTGTTGCTGCACACCATAGAGAACATGTCTTTCTTGCTTCTGTTTCTACTCATCACCTCCCTGCTGACCACCTAAGCTCGGATGTAGCCTTCCCTCCTCTCCTGGCTGTACACATGACTGCTGGCCTCGCTCACTTGCTGTACACAACGCTCTATACTCTGGGTGTGCGAGGGCCAGGCAGGGACATGAATGGGGTTGTCCAGGAAAGCTCTGACTTGAACATTGGTGAGGCTGCAGGTAAGAGGGGGCTCACTGCCAGCCTGGATGTTATCCAGATCTATGAGATCAGTGAGGGCCTTGGCACCTAGATTGACTTCAGGAGTCTTCCTGACCCTGAAGGAATCGTCACCAACTGATTCGTCATGCCCAGATCCTCTCATAAGTCTCATATCCAAGATCTTTTTGACTGTCACTCTTCTCTCCTCCTCATCCTTACTGCAGAGCATTGTCTGCAGAACTGCCTCGGGATGAGCATACCAGGAAGATCTCCTCACAGTCTGCTCCACAATCTGAACAACCTTCCTTGGCTGACTCCTCAGGAGCTCAAGCTGGAAGAGAACATACCTCAGACCTTCGGAGAACGATGACTTGACCTTGGTGTTGAACCAATTTGGCAAGTAGACACTCACGATGAATTGGACAATAAGTCTCAGGTTGTGAAGCTGGTTCCCTTTCAGTTTATGATAAGCGACCCAAATTCTGCAGAACCTGAGAGCCGTTGTGAGCCACATAGAATGTGAGACTGGACATATCTGCAGGTAAGCAAGTCTATCAGGCATGACCCAAGTTTTGATGGCACTGCAAATCATGTAACCATAGTACTGGTCAGTACTCAGATCGTCAATGACAGTATGTGCAAGCTCAACGAGTGGAGGGCCAACAGGTGATTTTTTCAAAGCTCGGATTTATTTCTAACTCAGTGGCAGAGTCCAGCATCTTGCCAAGAGGACCAGACCATCTGTTGTTTGAAAGAGTCTTGCCATCCAGCTCCTGGATCAGATGTCTGAGTGGCAACTCGTTGGTGTGGAGGTCACAAACAATCCAGACCAGCTTCCTCCCAATCTTCCGCTCTATCCACTGTGGCAGACTCCTTGCCACCCCTGTGTGCGTGTTGGTGCTGTCCCCTCCAATGGCCTGTGGTAGGGTCTAGTCTGATGTCTTCTCTGAGCCAGTTCACAATGTTATCTGCCACTATCTCAGCTGGTTTCCTGATGTCATCTTTCTCTGGAGTGAAATGCCACAAATACTTCCCTCCTGGTTCACTGCAGCAGAAGTAGTGTTCCTCCTTCACCTTGGCAGGGAACAACTTGTCAGAATCTCCAACTTTCATGAACACTTTAGTGTCATCCCTTCTCCCATCAAAGAACAAACAATTGATTCCATTTTCTCTTATCCCCTTATCAAACTCCTCTTCTAGGTTACTGACAAGTTTCTCCTGAGCTCTCCTTACTTTGTTATGATCTATCACCAGGTGAACATCATCAGGTTTTATCAAACCACCGTCAACCCAGGCAGCTGTTGCTATCTCTGCAGTTTCTCTGAGACCAGTGTGGTGTCGCATGCTGGCCAGAGCTATGCTCGGGATATCTTTCCTATTTCGAATCTCATGCCTGGAAGGTTTGGGATCATTATTTTCTGGGTTAGGGACAAAGTCACCATTCTCCTGGTCAGCACTCGGATCAGCCATGGGGAAGTCATTAAACTCTGAATCAGCTTGACTCCAATCATCGGCCTTTTTTACCTCACCCTGGGCCTTCTCAAGTCTCTTTTCCTCGGCAACTCTTCTCCTCTTCTGTCTCTCTGTGGCAGCCTCCTGTCTCTTTGACTCCGGAATATCTTGGCTAGAAATCATGAGAGCCCCTATACTGTGATCTTCTTTCTCTCCAGCAGCACAGCAAATACCAGTTCGATCACAGGAATCTTGATTTCGCTTCCAAATACAGAGGAGATGTGGGCCTCCAGTTTACAGTCACGATCGCACATCCAAACTCAGGACAGAGAAACAATTGTAGGCCTTACCAAGTAATTATGTCAAATAACTGGTCCGATTGTGGGAAGCTGTCCTTAACTGGGTTTTCCTCTCTGAAGAGATATCTCTTGCACCTTTTTCTAACTGGCTGTGATCTCTCACTATTGTGACTTGTTAGCTGGGCTTGAACTGGGCGTTAGCCAGAGTGTTTCATGCCAGACAGCTTTGGGTCATCCATCACTGGCAATGTCTTTGTTTGTATAAGTTCTTTGGTTCTTTTTCATAGTTGCCTGGTTAAAACACGTATCTCAAACTCTCTCAATGAAATATCACGACTAGGAGCTCTCTGAACCCAAGATAGTGACTGAGATGGCTGGATTTTTTAGTTTTCCTCGTCTGGCACAAGCAGCCATCACATAAGCCTTTATCAACTTACTCGTGCATCAGAATCTAAACAGAAAAAATGTATTAGTGGGTTGTTAAAAGATAAGAGTCAAGCAATGTTCACTGTTTAATTTATGATGTGCACTAATGCGGCTGTACGTTAGATTTCCGATAAATTTCACGCTAAAATTTACCTAGCAAAAAGGTTGCAAAATATTGAAACGCGATATTTTTTCTGTTTTATATACACTAAAATCTACAAAAAAGTGATAGAATATGTTTAGCTGATCTTCCTCCTATGTACACCTAATGCAGCATTCTATAACTTTCAGGAAGCATCTTGCAATGTTGTGAGTGTGCTTCCTTGACGTAATAAGAGAAATGATGCGTCCTAGCATATATATTTTAGAACTTGGCAGAATGATTGCGTCCTGAAATAATTGGTGGGAGATCATCCTAACGAAGGGTATAATTAGTAATTACTAGGTTTTATTACTATTAGATTTAATAATTTATACCTCCCGATTAGGAGATACTGCACAGATCCGCATTGTTATTTGGCTGAAATGATATCAGCTCCCCAAAATAGATCTAGTCTGAAATTAAGGGAAAGAAGTGTGAAAGAAAAGAGTGAAGGAAGTAGAATCATCAGCATTAGAATGGATAGAATTAGTATGGTATGTAAACTAAATCATTGCCATGGATCAGTCCTCAAGGAAGATAAAATTAGAGAACAAAGTGGGGAAACCATGGAGGAAAGGTTAAATAAAGACTTGTGCCGCCACCCACCATCAAATGCCTTAGAAGATATCGAGAGCCACGACAGAAAGTTTCCACCATTAAGAGAGTTGCCAAAGATAGAATTGCCTGATAGGAGAAAAAGATCACCAGGCGTTCAGGTGACGGAAAATGAGAGTTTAAGATAGTTCGAAAATCTTATAGAGGGATGAAATTAGGGTGATAGGGCGATAGATGAGTGATAAGAATAGTCACCTTTCTTCAGGATGGGCTGAACCAAGGCATGCTTCAAGAAGATGAAAAAAATTGCAGGTTTTAGGGCCAATTGCTAAAGGGCGAAGGACAAGCACAGAATTTCAAATTTCAGCACCTCCTTCAAGAACACGAGGTATTCCGTCGGTCCATTTTATACCATCCAACCTGGATGTACAGCAACCCTACGATTGGAGATTATGGGCAGAATTGCATAGGTTCAATAGGGAGGGAGCAGTAGTAGGAGGATAGGCAGAATCGTCCGAGGGTGGAGATTAGAGAGAATGAGTCTCGAAACGATTGCCTTTATCAGGAGAATTAGCTACATAGAGTTATCAGGTAGGAAGAGGGGAAGGAAAAGGGGAGTGAAGAAGTTAACAGATGCTTTTGGTTGGAACCAGAAAGGATTTACTAGAAGAAAGAGGGATTAGTGAGTTTGTTGCCAACTTGATGTGCCTATCTCTCTCCTACATGCAAGAACAGGAGCAGTCAAACCATGATTGTAAAGTGATTTGGTAGAAGATAGAATAAATGCCTCATACCATCCTGTATTGAGCAATGCTGTCCGCTTTATACAAGGAGAGAAAGTCGGAAGAATTCTCTGAGATTATGATTTGCCTCCTGATAATACCATTGATGGCATTTAGAAGTGGGGAGGTGGTGTGACCAATTGGATTTAATAAAATAAGATTGTCATCAGAAGATCCTTATAGGCAGTGAATGAATAGTGTGAGGAGGTTGGATGTAAAAAAATAAAGATCAAGAATGTTAGTAAGTTGATCATTGTACAAGAACTAAAATCATTTTAAATTAAAATTAAATATTATATACAGTATATATCTATATTCCTCATCAATGAATTACGGACTGCATATTCATAAATATACAAACATTGACTGTTTGACTCTGTATGGTAAATTAACTGATCTGCTGTATTCAGTGTTTTTAATATTCTATGAGTGTTTAGCCAAATCTGTGATAACATTGAAATAACACATGACTATATATATATATATATATATATATATATATATATATATATATATATATATATATATATATATATATATATATATATATATATATATTATATATATATATATATATATATATATATATATATATATATGAATATATGAATATATATATATATATATATATATATATATATATATATATATATATATATATATATATATGAATATATATATATATATATATATATATATATATATATATATATATATATATATATATATATATATATATATTTCATGTAGATCACACAATGAAAACAATGGACTGATGCAGTAAAATCACACGGAAAACCATGGAGCACCTTGGCTTTCGTCTTTATTTAAGACATCTTCAGAGACAGCTGGGATTACATATGGACAGAGAGCAAAATATACAGGGTGACCTTGTAAACATGAAGGTCAGGTCATAATAATATCAACCCACTAATCCCCACCCAACACCAGGCCTCGTAGAGCTTAAAGAAAGGGCGACGTGACTAGTCAGGACAGGTCAGGTCAAAATAAGGGACCCCACTAATAACTATCCTACATCTGGATCAAAAGGTTTCAAAAGCACTTGCCGCCTTGATGCTGACAAATAAATTTATATAACATATTATCAATTTGAACTGGCCATTGTAATTCGCCCTTCTTTGGCCCAATTAATAGTTGATTGTGCAAGTGTTACAGTAACGTAGTTGATATGCTCTGAGTGAAGTCATATTTACGTCTTTGACGTCCCCTGAAATGTGATGGTCGGGAAAAATTAATCACAGGAGTAATATATAGACCCCCCAATCTTGAAAGCGTCAATGAGTGGCTTATCTGGGATGAAATGCGCAGATAGGATTTTTCGAGACGATCCAGGACTGTTTTCTAAGTCAACATTTAACCGAACCCACACGGGGTAATAATATACTGGATTTAGTTCTGTCGAGCAGAGAAAACCTCATTAGCATTGTCGAGGTAGGGAACGAACTTGCAAACAGCGATCACAAAGAAATTCGATTCCAGTTAGATTTTCAGGGCAGACGTAAGGAAAATTCCACTAAAGTACCAGATTTCAGAAGGGCAAACTTTGACAGTTTAAAGAGGCAGCTAAGAGAGGGGGTGTCGCGCTTGGCCGTGAACCTGACAGATGACACCGACCTGATAACGAGATCTGAGATTGCCGAGTTCCACGACAATTTAAATAGTGAGTTACTTAATGCACAAAGGCAGAACATACCATACAAAAAACTCACATCAGACATCAATGACCCTAAATGGATAAATAATTATTTAAAGATCATCATTGGCCAAAGGAAGGCTATAGGTAGAAGGATAAATCGTGGCGAAATTCACCTCAGGGACTACTATAGGGTATTGGCGAGTAGGGTTAAAACCGAGATAAGGAAAGCAAAGAGGAATAATGAGGTAAGGATAGCAAGGGAGGCGAAGACAAACCCCAAAGGATTCTACCAAATGTATCAAACTAATACACGAGAAAAGATTGGACCAATACGGTCAGACTCCGGCGAGCTCACTGATAACGACGGAAAAATGAGCAATAATTTGAATAAATATTTTTCAACAGTTTTCACCACCGAAATTCAAACATGATACCCGAGGCACCGACTCTATTCAGAGATAGTGAAGAAAACAAATTAAGTGAGATAGTAGCGACTAGTGACTAGATGTTAGTAAGTAAGGAAGAGCTTAGTATGCCCTTAGCAAAGTTGTTTAACATGTCCTTAAAAACAGGTGTAGTACCAGAATCCTGGAGGATAGCGCATGTAATAGCGATTTTCAAGAAGGGGGATAGATCACTATCCTCTAACTACCGCCCAATCAGTCTAACATCAATAGTAGGCAAATTACTGGAAGCAATCATTTCAAACTCTATTCGAAATCGCCTGGAGAAGCACGGATTGATCAATGATTCCCAGCATGGCTTCACAAGCGGACGTTCTTGCCTAACTAATCTATTAACATTCTTTTCATCAGTTTTCGAATCGGTGGACAAGGGGCACAATTATGATGTGGTATATCACGACTTTAGCAAAGCTTTCGACAGAGTCCCCCACGAAAGACTAATTAGAAAGGTAGAAGCTCATGGCATCAAAGGTGACATCCTTAAATGGATCAGGGCGTGGTTACAGGACAGGAAACAGCGAGCATTAACGGCACTAAGTCCCATTGGAGCAACGTCACAAGTGGAGTTCCCCAAGGCTCAGTACTTGGACCATTATTATTTATTATATACATAAACGACATAGATATTGGCATAGACAGCAACATAATTAAATTTGCTGATGACACTAAAAAAGGACGTGTTATCAAATCTGACGAGGACTCGGCAAAACTACAGGAAGATCTAAACAAATTTTTCGAATGGTCTGAAAAATGGCAGATGAAATTCAAAGTCGACAAATGTAAAGTACTCAGTATAGGAGATTTAGGAGTAATGATAAGGAGGAACCTTAAGCCAAGTAAACAATGTGTTTTTGCTCGTAACAAGGCTAATAAAGTACTTGGGTTCATACAAAGGAGTGTTAGTTTCAAGACTAGCGAGGTCATCCTAAAACTGTATCTTGCTCTTGTGAGACCACACCTGGATTACGCAGTTCAGTTCTGGTCACCGTATTACAGAATGGATATAGAATCCTTGGAAAGAATTCAGAGGAGAATGACAAGACTAATCCCGGGCATTAGGAACCTTGAGTATAGAGACAGGTTAAAGCATCTTAATTTGCACTCCGAGAGACGTAGAGCGAGGGGCGACCTGATAGAGGTGTATAAGTGGAAGGCAGGGCTAAACAAAGGGGACATTACAAAGGTACTCAAATTATCCAACCAGGAGCGAACTCGTAACAATGGTTTTAAATTAGACAAATTTAGATTTAGGCGTGAAATAGGTAAACACTGGTTTGGAAACAGAGTAGTGGATGAATGAAACAAGTTACTAAATATCATCATTAACTCGAATACGCTGAATTGCTTCAAACATAGGTTGGATGCTCATATGAGCAATAGGGGTTGGGTGTAAACGGGACTGCCCAGTATGGGCCAATAGGCCCGCTGCAGTTTCCTCCATTCTTATGTTCTTATGTTCTTATGTCGTTGTCACGGTTAGTAAGTGCTCACCCCTTCACCCATACAGGTCCCTAACGCAGCCTAGGCTGTGTCTGTAGCGTGGATGTTGTATCCACTATGTCTGGGGAGATATCCGAGGTCCAGTAGGATCAGTTACCTTCGTGAGACCCGACCGTCAGACACTTCAGACTACCTATGGCCCCCATAGCTGGCTCGTCTGGCCCTAACGCTCGGCCTGCGAGGTGACCCCGGATGACCAAGCCACACACCACTACCAGCCCCCATCATTGGTGGATGAGTGTCTAACTCAGAAGGGCTATTTGTGTGGTGGGGTTAATCCACTGGGATCTTCAGAGTTCGTCGGGAAGTACCCCATCGTGGCAGGACCCCATGGCGGTTGCTTGAGTATCACTCCTGACGACTGAGTGTTGTAGTGGCAGTTGCCCCTGGTCTTTATGGTGCTAAGTGACTATAAGAGTTATGTGTTATTGAGTATGTCCACCCAGTAGTGGTGTGAGTGATATTGAGTATGTCCACCCAGTAGTGGTGTGAGTATGTTGAGCCTGAGGGCATAGTACCAGATTTCGTCTGTTGGTACATATATATTCTTTCTCCTACTTCCATTTTAATGCTTAAATAAATTTTGTATTTGTATATTGTGTCTATTAATTACCTACAGTATCTCCCGTTATTTCTTCCCTATTACTCGATACTATCATTACATATACCCACGAGCCTCCTCTCGTCACGCTACCAATGGTAATAAGTATTAGAGTAAAAAGAATTGTTACTGACACACAGGTCCCTGTCACTACGACCGTCACCACCACCACTACATATAACACCATCTATCAATACATACAACACCATCCACCATCAATACAAACAACACCATCCATCATCAATACATAAAACACCATCCATCATCACTACATATAACACCACCCATCATCACTACATATAACAACATCCATCATCACTACATATAACACCATCCATCATCACTACATATCACACCATCCATAATCAGCACAGATCGGTAAAGTTGTTTCCGAGATTATCGTGCGGACATACAAACAAAGAAACACACAGACATACTTCTTTGTTTTATGTATATGTACAGTAGATAGATATATTTCATGGAGATCCACAATGAAAACGTGGATAAGATAAATCTTGATAAAATCACACAGGGAAAAGGGAAACCAGCTTTCGTCTTTATTCAGTTGCTTCTGAAAATTTCTTGAATAAAGACTGCATCTGAAAGCAGTGCCTTGTTCGTTCATGTTAGGAATAATAATCACCCCATTGCTTGGGAAAAAAGCTTAGAAGTATTCAAATCATCTTGTGTCACAGAAAGACTTCTGGTTGAAGCTAGTTTGATTAAGGAATTAAAATCAATAAACCTTAGTGATGGTCAGTTCAAAACTGATAATATGTTACATAAATTTATTTGTCAGTGGCCCAAGGTTAAAAATGCTTTGAAAACCTTTGATCTTGATGTATGATAGTTATTTTGTGGGTCCCTTTTTTCTGACCTGACCTGTCTAGTCACGTCATCACCCTTCTCTTAAGCTCCTCTACGTGTATGTTGGTGTGGGGATTAGTGGATGTCATCATTATGACCTGACCTCATGTTTTTAGGTCACCCTGTATATTTAAGCCTCTCTCTGTCCATGTAATCCAGTTGCCTCTGAAGATGTCTTGAATAAAGACGAAAGCTAAGGTACTCCGTTGTTTCCATTTTCCCGTGTGATTTTATCAAGATATATATATATATATATATATATATATATATATATATATATATATATATATATATATATATATATATATATATATATATATATATATATATATATATATATATATATATATTCTGCCCACCGTAATAGAGTCACACATTCAGTATTCTCATCAATGTTATTACGTGCTCTACGAATATGCACTCCGGAATCGGAATTCATTGATGAGGAATGTAAATATATCTTTAATATTGGTTTGAACTTAAAAAACCCTAAGAAATCTTTTTATAGAACTGATCCTAAGCCTCCCCATGACAATAAGAATATCTTGATATTACCTTTCAACAAAAATGTATCTCAAATTCCTCTACAACTGAAAACCTGGAACGTAAATGTAACATTTAGTTAAGTCATACACTGTAAAACAAATGTTAATTAAGAACTCCCCCCAACAATGCAGGTGGCCGCATTTACAAGGTTCCTTGCAAAGAATGTAATATGTTCTACTTAGACCAGACGGGAAAAGATCTTATAACTAGACTTAATGAACATAAATATAGTATGAGGACATGCAGGAATCCAATGCTCTGTTCGTTTATATGAGAGATAGTAATCATTGCATTGACTGGGATAATGCCGCCTCAATATTACCTTGTAATTCAATTGCCAGTAGAAACATTATAGAATCTAGTCTCATTAAACATACCGAATCTGTCAACATGAACTTGAGTAATGGTATATACAAACTGGACAATTTTGTGATTAAGAAGATTTGTAACCAGGTGAAAGGGTTGGCTCACCTACCTTATGACCTGATTATGGTGGACACCTGCTGTCCCTAGGGATTTGACCTCCTTTACTGTATACATTAGCCTTGTCAATAATTACTCCATAGTCTGTACCCAGCCCTAAAGATGTGAATTACACGAAAGCGCCTTGTAATGGCATGGACAGTTTTGTAATTAAGAAGATTGATACCCAGGTGACCCGAATATGGTGGACACCTGTTGTCCCTAGGTACTTGATCTCACTCTCCTTTACTGTCTATATTAGCCTTGCCAATAATTACTCCTAAATCTATGGGAGAAATGATGCACTGCCTGAGGAAGTTTAAAGAAAAGGGCCCCAGTCTCACGGATATTACACGAAATATGATCATGAATCCACCGGAAAACATCTTAAAAACATTATTGATCATCTATAACGCACGCTTAATTACGGGTTACTTTCCAGACAAACTAAAATATGCTAAAATTATATTTATTTCCAAGGAGGGTAAGAACACTAAGGAAATATTAAACTACAGGACAATATCTTTATTAGAAATTAACGGGAAACTACAGGGGAAAACAAACAATAGACAACATGGGTTTATGCCCAATAGAAATACCCTAACTGCAATAGCTACAATAACGGAAATAATGGCAATAAAAAAAGGCAAGGGGAACCAGACCAATGTAATTTTAAGGGACGTTTCTAAGGCTTTTCATAAAGTTTGGCATTTGGGCTTAAAATATAAAATATTAAAATTGGGACATAACGAACACATGCTATGAATATTGTGTGACTATGTAATGTTCGCTGATGATATCGCTCAAATAGGAAAATCAACCCAGTTTATGTCATGCTATACGGCAACAGCGATATAAAAATATAAATGACTTTGAGAAAAAATGGAAAATCAGGACAAATAAGAACAAATTCAAGATAATACCAATAGCCAAGATCAAACAAGTCCAGTAATAGTCGACCAGGAACCATACCCATACAATACTCATGGCAGAATAAGAACATAAGAATGGAGGAAACTGCAGCGGGCCTATTGGCCCATACTGGGCAGTCCCATTTACACCCAACCCCTATTGCTCATATAAGCATCCAACCTATGTTTGAAGCTATCCAGCGTATTTGAATTAATGATGATATTTGGTAACTTGTTCCATTCATCCACTACTCTGTTTCCAAACAAATGTTTACCTATTTCGCGCCTAAATCTAAATTTGTGTAATTTAAAACCATTGTTACGAGTTTGCTCTTGGTTGAATAGTTTGAGTAGCCTTGTAATGTCCCTTTTGCTTAGCCCTGACTTCCATTTACACTCTCGAGGGAGAGCAAACTAAGATGCTTTAAGTGGTTCTTAACCTTTTTTGAGTCACACACACCTTTGAGTGAAAGCTATGGACCCCCTCCCTAGAAAAATGCACATAAGCACATAAACACAACTTTGCATGCAATGAATATACTTTATTTTTTTGAAAATTCATTGCCTCATACAGTGTATGACATACACAAAGTATGAATAAAGTAAACAATATTAACAAAGAATTATGTTTCACACTTTTTTATGCAAAAATTAATGGCCACTCCATACAAAAATGAAATACAATCATGTGCAAATTAAACAAAACAAAACTTTAATTCTGCTCAAAAGTTCATTTCAATGAGACGGTTGTTGTTGTTTGGCTTGAATAAGAAGAAGAAACTGTGGAGTGGTCTTTGACAATGTAACACGCATGTCATCTTTGACATGCAATCGATTTCGACATTTCGTTTTGATAGAAACAAATGCTGAAAACCCTGACTCACAAAGGTATGTAGTAGCAAACGGAATCAGAGCACCCATAGCTCACTTTACCAGACGAGGGTAGGCTTGTGTCAACGCACACCAGAATTCTCCAAGGTTCTTCGAGTTGAATTCATTTCGTAACATTTCCTTTGTCTTCAGGTCAATGAGGTCTTCTTTGGCAAGGTCTTCATCACTGATGTCATGATCGTGATAACGGCTAACCTGAAAACCTTAAGGATTCATATTACGCTCAAACGTCCACAAAACCTTCCGAGTCCCCCAGTGGAAACGTCCCCCGTTTTCTCTGTTCCTGGGTGACGTCATCGATAGGCCGTCTTTGTTTGTAGAGAACTTTGAACATAATCCGCGGATTTCGTAGCAGACGCTGTATTTTGGGACCTGTTGCCATCCAACCCTTTGTAATCAATTTAATTTTGCTTTTGATAGCTGAGTCAGAGCATGGTTAGTGAGGATAATAGTAGGGAATGAAACTGAGTTCATAGTCTCAGTTTCAACGTCAGAGTGTACAGTAAATTAATTCATCGAAATAGAAGTAGGTGGACTCCCTGGCCTATTTTGAGTGGGTGCCGTGGGCATTTCTACCGTTAGCAAGTGCCCGTCCCTTCATCCATACAGGTATGCCATTCTACTCTGTGTTGTAATTCGCCCTTCTTTAAGTGATTTGACCCAATTAATAGTTGATTGTGCAAGTGTTACAGTAACGTAGTTGATATGCTCTGAGTGAAGTCATATTTACGTCTTTAACGTCCCCTGAAACGTGATGTCGTTGTCACGGTTAGTAAGTGCCCGTCCCTTCATCCATACAGGTCCCTAACGCAGCCTAGGCCGTGTCTGTAGCGTGGATGTTGTATCCACTATGTCTGGGGATATGTCCGAGGTCCATTAGGATCAGTTACCTTCGTGAGACCCGGCCGTCAGACACTTCAGACTACCTATGGCCCCCATAGCTCGCCTGTCTGGCCGTAACGCTCGGCATGCGAGGTGACCCCGGATCACCAAGCCACACACCACTACCAGCCCCCATCATTGGTGGATGAGTGTCTAACTCAGTAGGGCTATTTGTGTGGTGGAGTTAATCCACTGGGATCTCCAGAGTTCGTCGGAAAGTACTCCATGGTGGCTGGACCCCATGGCTGTTGCTTGGGTATCACTCCTGACGACTGAGTGTTGTAATGGCAGTTGCCCTGGTCTTTATGGTGCTAAGTGACTATAAGAGTTTTGTGTTATTGAGTATGTCCACCCAGTAGGGTTGGGAGTATTATTGAGTATGTCCACCCAGTAGTGGTGTGAGTATGTTGAGCCTGAGGGCCTAGTACTAGATTTCGTCTATTGGTACATATAAATTCTTTCTCCTAATTTCATATTAATGTTTAAATAAATTTTGTATTTGTATATTGTGTCTATTATTTACCTACAGTATTTACCGTTATTTCTTCCCTATTGCTTGATACTATCATTACATCTATCCACGAGCCTCCTCTCGTCACGCTACCAATGGTAATAAGTATGAGAGTAAGAGGAATTGTTACTGACACACAGGCCCTTATAAAATGGTGGCAGCTCAGGCCCTCATACTGATACAGTCTATGTCGGCAAGGAAAGGATTACGAATCCATGTTTCAACTTTGAGGTCACCTGAGCAGAAGTAACCTTTGAAAGAGTTCTGCAGAGTATCCAGATGTCTGCAGAATTCTGCCTGCAGAAAAATTGACAGGGCCTTGTCACGCTCGATTCCATCCTGCAGAAGCACTTCCTCTAACATTGGAAAGTTTGCATAGTTGTCTGCCTCCAAACTCCTCTTCCACAGTGGCAGCTTGGCCAGAAAAGCTTGCAGTCTTTCAGCTATGAATGAACTCCTCACTGTCAAAATGTTCTGAGAGTGGGCTTTCTTTTTCTCTCTCAAAAAAAGTGAAACTTCTGCTCTAAGTTCAATCAAGCGCTTCAAGATTTGTCCTCTAGAAAGCCAGCGAACTTCTGTGCGGTAGAAAAGAACTTCATATTCTGCTCCCATTTCTTGACAAAACCTCTTGAAAACGCGATGGTTCACAGCCCTGGCTCTGATGAAGTTGACGACTTTCACGCTAGTAGACAAGACTTCTTTCAGAATTGCTGGCAGAGTCTTTGACGCCAATGCATGCCGATGTAGAAAACAATGGGTCACGATGACCTGAGAAGCTTCTTTCTTCACCAAAGCAGCAAAACCAGATGTGTTGCCAAAAGGGGCTCACAAAATAGGAATTCTTCTTTGATGGCATCAGCATGCATATAACGGACGAAAACCTGGAGCTGGCTGCACTGAGAGACGTCAGTAGTTTCATCCAGTTGCATGCTGAACGGAAATGGCGTAGCTGCCAATTCTTCCATTACTTCCTTCAGAATATTAGAAGAAATGTCAACAATTCTAGAGTGGATGACGTCATTTGACAAAGGCACTGCTGCAATTTTCTCCCTCTGCTCCAAGCCACAAACCAGCTCGACCATTTCCAGGGCACATGGCTTTACCAAGGTCTCTCCAATCGTATGTGGCTTCTTTCCTTGGCAATGCGATAACCAACCTTGTAGGATGCTTCAAGACAAGGCTTTTGTGATGGGGCAAATCCAAGTTTTGGTAAAGTTCCAGCTTTCTCAAATCGAGCCTTCTTTGCACGAAATGGATCAACACTGTCCAATGCATTTTCAGGATGGACAGACGTGAGGTGCTCCTTCAGCTTTGTTGGCTTCATGCTTCCATTGGCAAAAACCTTGCCACACAGGAAACACTGCGGCTTTTGTGTCCCATCACGTTCAGCGATGAAAGTAAAACCGAAGGATAAGTAAGCTTCGTTGTACTTCCGTTTCTTTGACATTTCCAAATTGAGCTAGGCCTGCAGAACAAAAAAAAATATGTAATTTATATGGAAAGCAGAAACTAAAGAACACAAATTAATTAGCACGACAGATTGACCGACACAAAGACAGATCGACAGATAGACAGGCAGACAGACAGGCCGACTGACGGACAAACCTTCACAGACAGACAGAGACAGACAATGGGGGTGCTGGTGGTAGAGTGGTACCGCTCTTGCCTTCGCAAGCGAGATGTCACGGGTTCGATTCCCGGGCCGGTGGAAGTTGTTTGGACACACTTCCTAGCCCCCATTAGTCCCTGTTCACCTAGCAGTAAAGTAGGTACCTGTTGTAAGTCGAAAGTTGCGAATTCGCATTCAGGGACAAGTTGTTGGAGCTTCCAATAACTTGATGACACAAACCATTGACTCTTCAGGCTTCTATGCCCTTGACTCTTCAGGCTTCTACGCCCTTAACTCATGAGACATAAAGGCAAGCATGAACTTAGCATGCTTCCCTGTTGGGCACTGTAAACGCTTCTGCGCTTCACCTTACACAAGGATGTAGGGGTGAGCCCAATAAAAAAAAAAAAAAAAAAGAGAGACAGACAGATAACCCTATTTTCAGTAGCATTATTACGGATTTCTCAAGGTTCCCCTCAGAAAATATATGAATGATACTGACTGATGACTTCGTGTTTTCCTACCCTACTGACGCACCCAGACCCTAACTTTATCCATTCTCCCTCTATTTATGCATCCCTACTCTAACTACGTGCACCCAGTCCTTAACTTTGACCCATAAATAAAAACAGACTTGTTGTAAATATTGGATAAAACAAATAAATACAGCGCACCAACCGTTCTTGGTTTCTCACAACACTCGCACGCGCCTTTCTCCATGTGCACCCACATACGCACAAACACATATTCACACACTGTACACCCATCACTCTTCAGCCACACTCTGAAATTGTGGTCAGAAGGCGGTTGGAGGTCTCCAACCTCGGCTGGTACAGCTGTAGTAATTATAACTAAGGCCCTCATTCGCTACCTTCACCAAAAACATAACCATAGGTAATTAATATATTTAGGAAAAAGTATGTATTTGAAGATACTATGGCCCTCAGTTAAGCCTTACCAGTATATGAGAAGATTCCCAAGCCGTGATAAACCGTGGAAATTAAAAATAAGCACTTAATATGGAGTGGCTCAAGATGGCGGTTGTGCAGAGAACGATGCTACCAATTTAAATGGTAAACATGGGCCACCAGAGACACTTAGCAGTCAGCGCTATAAGCAGTGGCAGGGTACGTTTTCTTTAATTTCTTTCAATGGGAAACCATTCTAGAAGTCAAAACCTGACGACGATGACGATTGTATGTTACCTGACAGTGTACAGTAGCATCCCATGCCACCCTACAGATTTACTGGTGTACTTCAGTAACCAAAAATACATACATAACATCTGGTATATATTGACAAAAATAGAACAACTTACTGTAAAAATATAATGAATATAAATGTTAAATTTTTATCTGACCTCCACGGAGCCCCTGAAGCCCATCCATGGACCCCAGGTTAAGAACCCCTGCTTGAGATTAACCTGTCTCAATACTCAAGGTTCCTAATGCCGGGGATTAGTCTTGTCATTTTCCTCTGAATTCTTTCCAAGGATTATATATCCATTCTGTGATACGGTGACCAGAATTGAATTGCATAATCCAAGTGAGGTCTCACAAGCGCAAGATATAGTCTTAAGATGACCTCGCTAGTCTTGTTTCTCGGACTAAAACTAACAAAAAGAGGATATACTATATAACATACATAAAAGATAAAGAACAACAGGCAAGAATAAGACTATAAAAAATAAAATGATTTAAGAACCTTAGCATAAATAACAAAAGAATGATTTATATAGCCCTTGTCAAATCAATTATGGACTACCCACCCATCCCATTGAACACCCTTAGTAAAACGAACATTAAAAGGATGCAAACAGTACTAAATGTACAGACCACATCAATAATTCCACTGGTCAACAGCCAAAATGGTTCACATATGAGATCATGCTCACACAACTAATTTCATATTGCTGAATTCGAATCTGATATTTGTTTTGTTCTATCAGACCAGGTTTTATAAAAAAATCAATAGGTACAAATATTTAATATTCCATCACGTGTCGTGCAAAAGATGAGATTATCTCATGTGACTGTGCTTTCATGACTAATTTCATATTAATGAATATTAATTGGATGTTTCATTCTACCATCAGACCTACTTTCTTAAAGAATAAAAAAAATAGTAAATATAGTAACATTATCGCGTCATGCAAGATACAATTTTTAACCTATCACAGATAAGGTCATAAAAAATTGTACCAAAAAACATAAGTTCAAATCCTTTATAATGACAATATGAAGTTCTAAAAGTGCTTCTGAACTTTACTCTTTCTCTTGTACAGCTTGCTCTGTTCTCGTTGCAGTGTCCAGCAATAGTCGCCCATCATGTTAGGACTGAATTGTCCCTGATATCTGCTCTCCATTATGGCGATATCTTGATGAAATCTTTCGCCGTGTTCATCACTAACGTCTCCAAGGTTACCTGGGAAAAATTCAATATGAGAGTGGAAAAAATGCAATTTCAAGGACATCCTTGCTCCCAATGCATGATAATTCTGAAGCATGGTTGTTACGATTTCTTTGTAGTTGTCAGCACGATAGTTTCCAAGAAAATTCTTTGACACATTGACAAATGATTCCCATGCTTTTTTCTCCAGTGGGTTCAATGTTTTGGTGAATTCGCTATCATTAACTAGTATACGAATTTGTGGTCCATTCAAGACACCTGCTTTCAACTTGGCTTCGGAAACCACACCACCTAGTTTCTGAAATAAGTATAGAGTCCCAGCACCGAATTCATCCATAGCTTTGATGAAATTTTTAGCCAAACAGAGCTTTAGATGCAGTGGAGGCAAAAATATCTTTTCTGGATCTACAAGCGGATTGTGAGCACAGTTAAACCTTCCAGGCGCATCTCTTGGTCTTGTCGGCCAATCCTTTCTCACATAGTGCTCTGCATCAGCTCTGCTGTTCCACAAGCACAAAAAGCACATGTGCTTTGTGTAGCCACTCTGAAGGCCCAGTAGTAAACTGATGACTTTGAGATCGCCACATATCTTCCACTGGTGTTTCTCATACTCTATAGCGGCCAACAGAATTTTCATTGTTTCATAGCTCTCAGTCATTTTTGTTGCGTGTGCTATTGGGACAGATGGAAGCCGATTGCCATTGTGTAAAAGAACAGCTTTCAGAGAGTCTTTTCCTGAGTCTATAAACAGCCTCCAATCCTCTGTCTTGTATGTTTCAGACTTGCAGAGTTGTTGCATGACAGATACTGCGTCCTCGCAATAACAAATGTTGTTTGCCATCTTGAAAAATGCAGACAGCTGTCTATGTCGGTAACGCGCTGTAGTGATATGCACTCCATCTTCTAGCAGGTTACGCTGCTTTAGTCTGGATCCCAAAACTTCAGCCTTTTCTTTTGACAAGTTTAGGTCCCTGATGAGATCATGAAGCGCTTCTTGAGTAAATAGTTTAGGCTTGGTATTTTCAGAGTCATCCTGGTAGTCGTTTTCCATTGAGGTAGAGGTAGAATCGGAATCACTCAATTCTTGTTCAGTCGGTGGATTTGGGACTGGAAGTTCAGCACTGTGCGGTACTGGTCGGATTGCAGAAGCAATATTGGGGTACTGTACCTTGCCTCGTGTCTTGATTTTTATTCCCTTAATATTTGTGAGACAGAAGTAGCAGTCACTACTGTGGTCTTTAGGTTCACGCCATATCATTGGTACAGCAAACGGCATTCCTGAACTTCGTTTACCACACATCCACTCGCCCAGGTGGTTAACACAAGACTTACAGGCTACATGAGGTGCCCATTTCTTGTCTTGGTCACCCAAATGACATTTGAAGTAACTTTTGTAGTTCAGTCGAACAGCTTTTGTGATTGGTTTCTTGAGGCTACCAGGAGTGAAGGCACCACATATGTAGCAAAAACTGTCAGCACCGTTCACACACTTGCGACGTTCCATGTTTTGTTAATTTCAGAGTAATTACAAATCATGCAGGTGTAGATATGCAATATCATGAATCAGCAAACTGAAACAAACAAAAAAGCACAAATCAGGACAAAATAATTGCATAAGTGGAGCCAATGAGCATATAAATTACTGTATGAATAGCATGGTACACTAAATATATAGATATGCTGGTTCTGGAAAACTGAGCCTGATACAGCTATACGAATGTCATAATTGAGTTCAGCACATACAATTACACTAGAATCAGACTGTTTTGATCCAGAACCATGAGAATGTTTTTTTTATGTTGACCAGTGTAATGAACAGCTACACAAGAGAGCAAACCTCCTAGAAATCAATGTAGAAATACACAACAAAGCCGCAAATATTTGGAACAAAGTGACTGAACTCAACACAGAAACTTACCAAAACTTGATAAATAATATAGATAACGAAGAATTACAAGAGCATGGTTGGTTTAAATCAGCCAGAAAGAAAAAATTGAACCATCTTCTACCCCAATATACACATAAACCATTAATAGAAAGAATAAAAGACCTACCAGCTCCACTGAGAACCTGGCAGGCCTCTCCATACAGTGTACCTTTAGACTAACACAACTAACATTTAACTAACAAAACAAAAAAGTGACTACCTTGCCAGCCACACTTGGACCTGGGAGGGCTCACTAACCCCACCACAGTAAAAAAAAAGTAAGAAGTAAAATAAGCAGCACTATATAAATAAATCATTACTAATTCAAAGGTCTGATGATCCGAGTGAGCAAAACAAAGATACAAAAACAATAGATAAGATGAAGCGATCTGGTTGAGCCCAGATACTTTCTACTCCTACTGCATTTCAGTTTCACCACTTTTCTTCAATCCTTAATAATGTTCTTTCACCTCTTAACTCCTGACTCCAGTGCCAGTGACTCCTTAATCTGTCCTAACCCATGAAGATGTGAATTACACGAAAGCGCTTGGGAACTTCGTGTTTTCTTTTTTCCTATGTGGTTATCAGCATGTACGTGGATCACGGGCACCTACAGGGATTTATTTGCACACACAAACACACACACACACACACAAGATAGTAGGTAGTAGGCAGCTACCAAACAGGGAGGTACTACCGCCTGGGAAGATATTGGAAGCATAATGTGTTGTCTAATGGTAGACCCTGCTGCCATATGACATCACGAAAATTTTGGCCAAGTCCCACATTTATACACAATTGCAAGGTCTCAATTAATCTCTCTTACTATTGACAACACAACAAATATAATCGTACTCACTCTTGTTCTGTTCTATTCACTCTATTTTACTCTCCTATGTCAGTTGATATTAATACTGAAGCGAGGCCTTCTCGGATGGGTCCCTCTGATAGGGAAGGTTGTGGACCCCAGGGCCGACCTGATCATCATCAAACTACTGGGGCCTCAACTGACGCCATCGGGGCTGCTGGGGGATCAGATTTTTTCGGGGTCCGGACAAAACCCCCAGAGGACAAAACCCCCTCAAATAGAGTGCAAAGTAGGAAAAAAAATTATTTAGAACGGGTTAGGTTAATTTTTTTTTTTCGGGCACAGGTCATTGACCCACATCGGGGCCTGGGGGGCGAAAATGTAATAATTATTAAAAGTAAATAAATTTGTTGATAAAAAGTAAAATTAAATAATAAGGGTAAAAATAATACTAACGCTCTAATAATAATAATAATAATAACGTTACCGCACTAGACACACCACAACCCCCTGTGGGTAGCACCCACCAACACACACACACACACACACTTGTTAACCATCAGTGAGACAAGACGTGCCCTGAAGGCGCTCCCGGTTTTGGCAGCCAGGCCAAGTCTGTTTGACCCTGCCCCCCCCCCTCCCTTGCGATATCCCAACACCCTACCAGCCTTAATACACCGGGATTTATTCAGTAAAACATTCAAGTGATCAGTGCAATGATTGATTACCAAACAGTGTTTCGATAGTGCACTCCAAGTAAAAGCACAAAAACACAGCAGTGTAATACCAGATAGTGGGCACTTTGTCAGTCACATTCAATGTGCCAGTGACAAGGACCACCGCGGTGTATACATATATCGTGAATTCCTTGTCGGCGACCCTAAGCGCCAGAGACAAGGACTCACAGTGTTTACGACTGAAAAATATTAACAGATGTCTACCAGTGTCAATGGCTCTCAAAGTGCCGCCAGTAAGTTTATGGCAACCGGGGACAAACGCCTCCGTCCGTTCACAACAACAGATATCAACAGATGGCCACCAATTATTTGTTCTCGACGTTCTCTGTACCTTCTAAAGCGTGGGAACGGTTATAATCCTGATGGCAGTATTATAGCGCTACTCAATTCACTGAACATATTCCATGCGCGCAGCTGTAGACAGGGCGTCATAAACAAAAGCCCATTAGGACCATAACCTCCACGAGGAAACCCGAGAAACCCACCCCTGACAGACCGTACCATTACACTGAAGGTCCGCGGACATGGTATGATCTCACGTCTTTACTGCTCTCCAACGTCACTTCCCTAGCTAATAAGTTTGACGAGCTGGCAACCACATTCAGGTCTGTCGCTGCCAACGCTGTTACCATAAGGCTTGGCAATTTGTGCCTGAAACATGTCATATTGAGAGATATCAAGTATTTCATCAACTTCGTTCACACGGTCTCGGAAGGGGGTGGGGAGGGGGGGGGGGAGCGTTGTCCTCTTCTGTCAAGATGACCTACGCCCATCACGCCTGGATGTTCAAGTCCCAGCAGATGCGGAGGCATTATGGGTACGTGTTGTGCCACGAGCCCACCTGCGCCACACTGCTTCTTAGGGGGCAGTGAAATTTTGCTCAAAGCTGCACTCTTCAGGCATTGTTCCTTATACATATCTAAGACTCCATGCCAAATTTGAAGCTGATATGTCGAGGTTTAGTCTGCCGCATTTTCTACTGAAATTTTTAAATTTACCTACAGTACTAGCCAAACAGCCGCTGTGGCGGTGCAATGTTCTGTTCAGTGTTTATCAACTTTTTTTTCATATCTCTTATTTCATTTAAGTTGTCTTGTTGCAGATGAGTATGGTGCTATGTCTATATTGATTATCAGCCTCATTTTGTCCCTGATCTAAGGGCTCTGACAGACACCAGTTCACAGAACCGGACAAGACTCCCTACACTGGCTGCCGCTTGTGACCGATACTTGATTAGTGATTATGCTGGAGCTGCCATTGCTACTGCCACCTTAACTGACTATGGCATTATCACAAAGGATGACAAGAGTCAGGTTATTGGACCACATAAGCTGCGGGATGCGAGACAAAAATACCGATTTAAGAGGCAAGAAATTGAGATGGTTAGTTTAGATAATTTGACGTCACTCTATTTTGATGGTAAGAAGACCGCCACTCGTGTGATGATAAAGAATGAGAAGACCGAGAAATGGAGTTCGAGGATGATGATGAAAGATCATTATGTCATCATGGTTGAGCCTGGCAATGAATATCTCTCACATGTGACTCCCAAGACTGGACACGGAAAGCAGATTGCCAAAACTATTCACGAGTTTCTGGTGGAGAAAAATCTAACCCAGCAGCCCATTGTGTGTGTTGGTTGTGATGGAACCAATGTAAATGTAGGATCAGAAAATGGAGTCATTCATCATCTTGAAATGTTACTTGGTCACCCGCTCCATTATTTCATATGTCAGCTTCACGGAAATGAGCTGCCTTTCCGCGCAGTTTTTTATCACTATGATGGTAAACCAAGTGGTCCTGAGCATTGGCGTGGTCCCATTGGAAAGCAGATCAAGGAGTCTTTGTCTGAGCTTCCAGTTGTCGCCTTCCAGCCAGTCAGTTTCCCTGATTTCCCTGTGTTTAATGATGAAGTGGAGAAAGATCTGTCCTGGGATCAGAAATACCTGTATAGGATTTGTAAAGGAGTTATCACAGGTGTTGTTGAAGATGACTTGGCTGCTATTGAGCCAGGTCCTCCCTGTGTGTCAAGGTGGAACACCTTATGGAGTAGAATCCTCAGGCTGTATGTAGCAACATCAAGACCCAGCCATGAGTTGAAAAGAATTGTCATTACAATAATAAAGTTCAGTGCTCCAATGTGGTTTTACATCAAGATACACCCTTACGTAACACACGGCTCAAGGAACGTATTCCAGTCCCTGCTATATATGAAACACCTGAATAGTGAGGAGGAGACGATAGTGAAGAAGGCTGTCCAGAGAAATGCATACTTCGCCCACACAGATCAACTTCTTCTTGGTATGTGTGCAGATGAGGACATGACTGTTAGAGAAAAAGCTGTCTCAATGATAAGAAAAATTAGAGAGGAGAATCAGCAAAAGGAAGAATGCACTGGCAGATCTGAAGAGGAGGAGGAAGATTCTGATGCTGCTGTTGACGAGAATTTGTTAAACTATACTGATGAGGAGGGTAAAGATGGAGATGGGAATGAGGATGTGCCTCCTGTAGTCAACATGAGAAAGGTGGTGACTCCGAAACTAAAGTGGCAAGCAAAAAACTATCATTCCATGATTAACTGGAGGAATGAACTCAAGACTGAGCCTCCTTACAGTGCTTCTCTGTCAATACTACAGGTTAATGACATTCTTGAGACACCATTAGTGGTGCCCAAGTGGCCAAACAGCACTCAGGCGGTCGAGAGAGGCATAAAAGTGATGACTGAAGCTTGCACTGAAGTGACGGGATACGAATCGAGAGATGGATATATTAGGCAAAGATAATTGTCTAGGAAAATTATGCCAAGGTTCCGCACAAAAAAGAATTTCAATATGAACTTGTAATGATTTTCTATACGGTGTACCTGTAAAATAACATGTGAATTAAATCTATGTCACCCATGTAAAATTTATCATTATCCTGGAAAACATTAAATGACACCTAATTTTTGGTATACACTAAAAGTATGCATGAAATGGCATGAAATTTTGCACAGGTGTTTGTTACAGCCATACAAACGATGCCTGAAAAGTGCAGCCTGCAACTCAAATAAAAGTGTGTTTTCCCTGCCCCCTACTGCTTCTATCATAATTTGCTTGTCATACCACCCCCCTCGCTCACCCACCAGAGACACTCTTAACAATCATCTCATTACCACCTCAGATCACCTCAGAGTTAGGTGCCCATGTGCCAAGTTAGTAGTATGGGGGGATTATAATGAAATTGACACCACTGATATCCAGGACCAGCTGTCACTATCACAAGTTGTGAACTTCCCCACACACGGTCAAAATACCCTTGACCTTATCTTAACCGACTTAGCAGACCAGTACCAACCACAACAACAAATGCCTCCTATTGCGTGTAGCACACACCTATCACTGCTCTGGTCACCAGCTGGCACTCCCACTCAAGTACAGAGACACTACATCAAAAATATACAGGCCGATTACTGACTCTGCACTACGTCTTTTTAGGCAGTGGATAGTTCATCATCCCTGGACTGAAGTACTTAGTGTGGATGACGTGGACACCAAATAGATAAATTATAACCAACACCACCACGGAAGCTCACCACCACTTCTTCCCCGAGAAGTCCGTAAGATCTCACCCAGCTGACTTGCCCTGGATCACACCTCGGATCAAACGACTTATGCAACAGAGAGACAGAGCCTTTTATTTCAATGAACAAGACCGTTACAGTTCCCTTCGCAACCGAGTCATCCGCGAAATACGCACTGCAAAGAAGTCTCACTACCCAACCAAATTGCAACACCTGAAGCAGACCAACATCAGTCAGCGGTATGGTAAGCTTAAAGAACTCTGTAGACTAAACAATAAGACACACCCCCTCCCCTTCCTAGCCATCTCACTAATGTTGACGCAGCTGAGGAATCAAATAACCATTTCGCTACTATATGCCAGACCTTCCCCGGGCATGACACAACCAATCTCCCTGCTTAAATACCAGCCCCCTTTCCCACTCACTGAAGAAGAATTTGAAGTATCAAAACGTCAGGACAAACTGAAGTTAAAACGCTCCACCACTCCTATTGACTTACCAATGAAACTCTTCAAAGAGTTCTCCCCGGAGCTAGCTAAATCCCTCTGCTCCATCATCAATGCTTCCCTCAGTCAAGCTAGATCCCCAGTTGAGTGTAAGACTTCCTATGTGTCACCAGTGCCCAAGTCAACCAGCCCACAATCCTTAAACCATCCACGACCCATTGCAATCACCCCAATATCCAGCTTAATCTGTGAAAGTTTTGTGTTTGGCTGGGCTTATGATGATATTGCAGGCGCGGTAGATATTCAGCAATTTGGTAATATGAGAACATTCTCCACCACTCACTGTCTTGTCAGCTTTCTCGACTACATATACCACCATCTGGAAAAACGAAACAATCTGTAGCTGTCGCCTTCATTGACTTCACTAAGGCATTTGACCTAGTCGGCCACAATTTAATCATCAACAAAGCTATCGATCTCACGTTCCGAAGAAGTCTTATACCATGGCTTACAGACTTCCTCAGTAACTGACGCCAAGCTGTACGTGATGGTTACAAGTGTTCCCCAAAGAATGCAGTGATGGGTAGGGAAACACTGAGTAATGCTGAGTCCGTTTATTATGGATGAGAGAAATACAAGTGGTGACTCGCGAGTGCCATGCACGGCTCACACAGTCAGAGGCTGCCTTGCCATATGGCAGCCTCGGGGCAATGTTGCCACATAAAACGTGCAGTGTTGCCACGTAATTATATATATAAATGCTACTCGGCACAGTAGCTCATTTACAAGGTTGCTACTTGGTACAGTAGCATAGATACATAACCTACATCTCCCTCCCCCCCTCACGCTCATAGTCTTTGTCTTGAGCGGACTTCTTAGTCCTAAGTCGCTCCGAGCGTCGAGGTGCACTGTGGGGCGGATCCTCGTGAGGTGCAGGTGACTCGTCCTCGGTCAGGGGGCCAGCAGCAGGGGGTGGGATTGGCCGGAGGAAGCGGCGGTTCCTCCACCAGACACGGCCACTCGGCATCCTGACCTTGTAGTCCCGCGACCGGCCGACGCCCATAACTATGCCCACCTTGTCCCAACGTGTCGTCGTCGGGTCCTGGACGCGGACAAGGGCACCAATCTCCAGTGGCTGAAGAGGGCGGGCACGGTCGTCATACCGAGCCTTGGCGTCCTGGGCACGTGAAGCGACGCGGCGGTCGCAGCTCTCGGCTCTGGTCTGCCACTCCTTTGCAAAGGCCTTGGCGTGTGCAGGAACGCAAGAGCGGAGAGGGTGACCATACAGGATCTGGGCAGGGGAGCGTCCTGTGTGGGTGGGAGTATTACGTAACTCCAGGAGTCCTTTGTCAAACGCCTCACAGTCTATGTTGCCTGAAGGGGCCACCTTGAGGATGAGGTGCTTGACTGTCTTGACTGCAGCCTCAGCATGGCCGTTTGACTGTGGGTAGTGGGGTGTTGACACGATGTGGCGGACTCCCCCAACGCTCCAGGAATCGTGTGAAGTCCCGGCTGGTGAACTGTGGCCCACCGTCCGTCCGCAGACGTACGGGGACGCCCAGCTCACGAAAGAGGTGCCGGAAGTGGCGAATGGTGGCCACGGACGTCGTGTCCGAGCCACAGATTACCACCACAGGCCAGCCAGAGAGTCGGTCGGCGACAACTAGGAAATGTTTCCCAGGTGTGCTGAAGAAATCAGCCGACACGGACTCGAAGGGCCCGGTGGGTTCGTCGTCGCACAAGAGGGGCTCCTGCTGTTGACTGGGCTGCATGATCTGGCACGGCTCACAGGCACGGACCGTATTGACGATATCCGCGTCAATGCCGGGCCAGTACACAGCCTGCCTTGCGCGGCGCTTGGTGGCCTCTGCTCCACGATGGCTGTCGTGTAAGCAGGCCAGAAGGCGACGACGGAGAGCTGCAGGGACGACCACACGCGCACCGTACAGGACGAGGTCCCCATCTGCATAGAGGTCCTCACGTATCTTCCAATACGGGCGTAGGGCGTTGTGGAGGTCAAAACGGTCTCGAGGGAACCCCGTCCTCGCACTCTCCAGGAGCTGAGTGTAGGAGGGGTCGTCGCGTGCCGCGGTCTGTAGTTCCTCAAGGGCCAGATCGCTGTCGGGTGGCGACACTGAGGCCTGGGTGCTGGCGAGGGACTGTACGGCCTGCAAGGTGACGATGTTGCTGACGGAGAAACCGGCCTCGGTGCTGAGCATCTCGTCTTCAGGTGTAGGGCGGCTGACTGGGGAGCGGGAGAGGGCATCCGGGATGCACAACTCCTTACCTGCGCGCCAAGCCGCGGTGAAGACGAAGGCCAAAATCTTCTCCTTCAGGCGCTGGAGGCGGGGATTCTCGATGGCGTCCAGCGAATTGTGATTAAGAATGGGGACCAAGGGCCTGTGGTCTGTGATGAGGTCGAAGTGCTGTAAGCCAATCAAGTAAAACTTGCACTTCGATAAGGCCCAAACCACTGCCAGCAGCTCTAGCTCGATGGTAGCGTAGCGAGACTCAGCATCGGTGAGGAAGCGAGAGCCACACTGTACGAGCCGGTACTTTCCTCCACCGTGATCCTGGAGCAGGGCGTAACCGACCCCGTACAGGCGCGAGGCGTCTGTCTGGAGGACGGTGGGGAGCGCTGGGTCGAAAGTAGCGAGGATAGGTGGACTTGACAGGGCCTCCTTCCCCTTATGAAAGGCGAGGTCGTGGTCAGGGGTCCACGTGAACGTCCTCTTGGGGCTCATCAGGGGGCGGAGAGGCCCGGCAGCGGCGGAGACCTCAGGAGAAAATTCTGCCAGCTGGTTCACCAGGCCCATGAAAGACCTGAGATCCGTAAGGTTGGCAGGTTTTGCAAAGTCCGCTATGGCGCGAACTTTCTCCGGGTCCGCAGCAATGCCATCCCTTGAGAGTCGGTAGCCGCAGAAAGACACTGCAGGTGCGGCCAAGACGAACTTCTCGGCATTCAGAGTGATGCCGTGCGTCCTACACCTGGTCAGTACCTCGTCGATGCGGCGAAGGTGCGTCAGGTAGTCCTCATCGTAGAGGAGGACGTCATCCACTACCTTCACGCAGCTGGTCACGCCTTGAAGTGCCATGTCACCACGGAGACAGAAGGCGTCCCCCATAGCAGCGAATTCCATAGGGCCACGGCAGTAGCGGAAGCGTCCGTAAGGCGTGATGAAAGTGGTCAGTGGCTGATCCTCCTTCTTCAGTGGGATCAGCCAGTAACCACAGAGGGCGTCCATCGTCGAGAAGTGCCGTACCTTCGGGTCCACACTCCGTATAGCTGCAAAAGGTGTGGGTGAAGGGTGGGCGGGACGGGACACCTGGCTGTTAAGCTTAGACAAGTCGGTAGTAATCCGCACTCCACCGTTAGTCTTAGCCACAGCGACTAGAGGGTGGCACCAAGGGGACGGGTCGTCACCAACGGGTACGATGACACCCTGGGCCACCATGGAATCCAGTTCCTTCTTGACTGAATCCCTGAAGGCGAGAGGAATCAACAGGGGAGAGTGTATGGCAAACGGCTGTGCATCTTCCCGCAGGTGTATCCTCATAGGCGGACCCGCCATAGCCTTCAGTGGCGCGGTCCGTAGGGCCTCCTTCGTCACCAGCACATCCGAGTACTCCTTCAGGAAGTAGGCCCTTGTGGCTGAAGGAGACGTCTCGCTGTGAAGAGGAAGCAGCAGTGACTTGGGTGGAGGCGGGGCGGGAGTGGATGCGGGTTCTGGGCTGCTCCGTGTGGCAGCGCCAGGCGCGTCGCTCGTTGATTCACGCACCCTGCTGGCTGTGTACCGAGCAGCTGGGATCTGCTCGGGAAAGTCTCTGGGCACCACGCCTAACTCCTTGCAGTGCTCCCACGACAACAAGGGTGTAGCGAGAGTAGGCTGCACGTCGATCCATCCATGACACGACCTGTTGCCGTAGGTGATCTCTGCTTGAAAGGAGCCCACAGCGTCTGGCATCTGGGAACCGTCCGCATTGTAGTACTGCAGCTGCGGCGGTGGTCCCAGGCCGCGTTTGGTGAGGCCCAGTTTCTGGAGGTGCTTCAACCCAATCACCGTAGTATCGGCGCCGGTGTCCGGTATCACCTCGATGTGACCCGACACATCACCGTGTGTGACGGCGACGCGGATGGTAGGGGAAGGGGTAGCCCTGGGGCGTGTGGTCGATTCCACCCTCCTGATGTGACTCCGCTGTTGGGGCTGCGTGGGCCATCTGGAGGGGGATGCGTGCGAACCACCCCGAGGGAAGTGCGCTGCTTTCCTCCTCGTCTCGGGCTTTTGGGCTTGGGTTGGCGGCAGCACTTGTCGTAGTGTCCATAGCGACCGCAGGCCTGACACTTGCGGCCTCGTGCAGGGCACCTGTCTGTGTTAGACCAGTGGCCCTTACGGTCACACCCACGACACAGTGCGTCGGCGGCCGGGCATGTCTTGGGGCTGTGCTGCTTTCCACAGCTGCCACAGGAATCACTAGGCGGAGGCGTGGAAGAACGTGTGGCAGCCTTCGCGTTGTTGGCTGCCTTCTTACCCTTCTTGTATTGAGAGATTGCTCTCACAGCAAGAGGGGCCCGTAAGGCAGAGGTGGCGGACTTGGTGGCCTCGTATGACCGACATTCAGTCACTACCACCTGGAGTGTGGAGGAAGCGTCCAGGGGGATGAGTCGCTGCACCAACTCTTCCTGCCTGACACCTGTCAAGATCCCGTGCTTGATCCAGGCTTCCTCACATTCCCGGCTGTGCGCCTTGCAGACGTCGATCTCCTCTGACAAACTCTTCAAGCGTACAAAAAAGTCGTCAAAGGATTCGTTCTCCGCCTGCTTGCAGCTGGTGAAGGCGCGGCGACGCAAAGCCTCGTTATTCCGACCTTTAACGTGCTCCTGTAAAAGGTCGAGCACATCCGTCACTGAAGAGGTAGAATCGGGAGGCACTTGCAACGTGTGCTCCAAGACTCTCTGGGTCTCCAGCGATAAACACATCCGCAGTTGGATGAGCTGTTTGTTCGGAGGCATGCTGTCAAGGTCCACCATCGTGGAGTAATCTGTCCAACGCCGCCTCCACTCACGAAAAAGCTGAAACGTGACGTCTGGTGAGAGGGCGGGTGGGGGTTGAACAGATGCCTTGGGAGCTCTTTGTTTGGAGGCAAGAGTACCTGGCGGACGCTGGTGTGGTGGAGGAGGGAGTGTACTGGCGCCTTGAAGCGCGCTACCTGCGAGTGAGGGAGGGTGGGTTAGCGCCAGGGTCGCCAATAGTGCCTCAAAACGCAACTTTTCCTCCTCTCTTCATGTCTCCTCCCTCTGAAGTTCCATTTCTCTACGTCTCTCATCCCTGTCGTCCATCCACCTCAGAATTGTGGCAATGTCCATCACTGGAGGTGGAGGATGAGAGTCTGCGCCCGGTGGAGGGGAAGGTGGTGGGGCGTTGTGTCTCCCATCTTGACGTTGTCCCTTCTTACCGCCCATCTTTGTGTGTGCGAGGACTGCACTGTTTAGTATATAAAGTGGCGCTTCAACAGCTCGAACCACATATATATATGACATAAACAGCGCAGAAATAACGCAGAGTCCACTGTTCTGTCCGTGAGTGAGTGCGTGGGTGCGTGTGTGTGTGTGTGTGTGTGTCTGAGACAGCAGATGCACTTCGTGGTGGCCTTAATGCCGGTGGCTAGAGACGCGGCGAGGGGGTGAGACCGTCAGTGTCTCCCGGGATGTCACACGAGAAGGGTGTACGCCTGCGTGCTCCGTGGGTACCACAAAAAACAGGCCAATGCTCAACTCTCAGCTCTAGACACACACTAATACACTGACACTAACACTGCCACCGTCACTAAAAAGCACTGTGACCGCCCAACACTGCACATCGCGGCAAAACACAGCGCAACACAACACCACACTATGAGTCAACGCGCATATCGCCGGCAGATGTAACCGTCGGCATTGTTCACACACTTTGTAAGTCCACAGATCCTAGTCACTGCGCCATGATGGTTACAAGTGTTCCCCGAAGAATGCCGTGATGGGTAGGGAAACACCGGGTAACACTGAAGTCCGTTTATTCGGATAGGAGAAATACAAGCGGTGACTAGCGTATGCCATGCACGGCTCACACAGTCAGACTGAGACTGCCTTGCCATATGGCAGCCTCGGGGCAATGTTGCCACATAACACGTGCAGTGTTGCCACGTAATTATATATATAAATGCTACTCGGCACAGTAGCTTATTTACAAGGTTGCTACTCGGCACAGTAGCTTAGATGCATAACCTACACAGTCACTCACCTGTGGCGTCCCCCAAGGCACCAAGAAGGGACCACTATTCTTCCTTATGCTTATCAATAATGCCCAAAGAGAAAGCCATGCTCGCTGGAAATGTGTCGACGACTCCAATATTGGGATCAATGTCAACAATTCTGCTCCCCACTACATTATACCGACCTTCAGGATTTATTGAACAGTCTCCAAAACTGGACCACCAACAACCACGTCACCATTAACCATCCCAAGACCATGGTTATGCACATCAACCTCTCCTCCGACGTTGTTCCACCCCTTTTCGTTACTGTAGGTCCCAACACACTCCAGGGTGTAGATTCCACTAAGCTCCTCAGCGTCACCATAGACAACAAACTAAAGTGGAAACTACATGTCAGTGAAGTTATCAAATCCTCCAGTTTCTGTCTCCACCTCCTCCGCCGACTTAAGTCCCTCGGAGTTCCTGTGCCCGAGCTCCTCAACGTTTATTCAACATTCATACTTCCCAAGCTCACCTATGCCTTCCCTATTTGGTCTTCCTCCCACACAACGCAAACACCTAGAAAAGGTGCAAAAGAGGGCATGCAAGATTATTCTCTCCCCTTCCTACTCCACATATCAAGAAGCGCTCAACACACTGACCCTCTCGGCTCTCTCTGACCATCACCACGACCTCATCTGCAAATTTGGTGAAATGCTTCTGAATCACCCTCGACGCCGGCTCCTACTACCACCTGAGATCCCTCACCCGGGAATTGCTGTTCGACACCACAACCGCATCCTGCCCATACGAGCACGAACTGATCGCTATAAGAACAGCCCAGTCCCAACCATTGTAGAAATTATCAATAACTTGTAATCAACCAGTGTATTCACTCCCAGTCAATCTTACTTTTTGCACTGTCACTATGTTGAAATGCCCTGTAGTTTAAGCTTCTCCCTATCTAGTTATTAAATATCATATCTGTATCACTTATATTACTTGTATATTATTTGTAAATGAAGAGACCCATTCCCCAATTATTTAACAGTATACTTTCAGCCTTCCGGCTGCCATGCTCATTCAATAAGCCGTTAATTATTATTATTATTATTATTATTATTATTATTATTATTATTATTATTATTATTATTATTATTATTATTATTATTATTATTATTATTATTATTTTTATTATTACTATTATTATTATTATTATTATTATTATTATTATTATTATTATTATTATTATTATTATTATTATTATTATTATTATTATTATTAATATTATTATTATTATTATATATTATTATTATTATTTTATTATTATTATTATTATTATTATTATTATTATTATTATTATTATTATTATTATTATTATTATTATTATTATTATTATTATTATTATAATTACACACACACACACACACTCCTCTTCATACTACTCCTGTAAGCAGTTTAGACTAGTTTAGGTTGTAACCAGTATAGCAACCAGAGTATCTATTATACTATCTATCTAATATACTATAGGACTAGGCGTCTGTCTGCTTGTCTGTCTGTCTGTCTGTCTGTCTATCTGTTCTGGGCACCCGAAACGGCACAATCGTTTTTCATCAAACTTGGTGGAAAAATCGCAAAAAAAATCATAGAGTGGATCAAACCTGGTCCCACGTCGATGGTTTCTTTAGGAACGCAACAATTCACGATTTTATTTACGCTGGCAACAAATGTCACTGTACGCTGTCAGCTGGCCGGACGATTGCAGTTATCGTACAGCTCCCTCCTCCTCCCCCAACTTTTTCTCTTAGGCTACTTTTTGAACGTTGTTTGGATTAGTGAAAGAAGGATGATGAGTAAATAGAAGAATAAAGAAGGGAAAACAGACAATAGTTAGAGATAACAGGTGGGGGGAGCTGAGTTTGTTCATGCGTCTGGATGCGCAGTTTCAACTTCACCAGAGCATTTTCGGACCTTACGAGGCTACAGTGTGTACTTATTCCTGTGGTTGACTGTGCAAGGAAAAGGAGAAGAGATAAAAAGATAATAACAGGAATGTATGGAGAAGATGACTACAATAGACACAGGGTGAATACAGATAGTGAAACAGACAGGAGGTTGACAAAAATAGACAGATTCATACATGCACAAATAGACAATATGGCAACTAACATGACAGACAGACAGCTGACTGACTGGTTCACATTAGACGAACAGGCAGACACACGCCAACAACTGATAAGACAGGCAGATTTGACAGATATGACAGTCAAACACCACACAGACGAATAGACAGTTGGGATGGCAATAGACAGAACGGATAGACTTGAGACAGATTAGAAGTCATTTATAAACAAGAATAACACCAAATTGACCATAGCTGCGTCAGTAAGGGTAGCTGGTCTTACATACACTAGTGAAAATAATAAGACGCATTAAAAACTAACACCCTCGCGCGGAAAGAACATCGATTCTCGGTCAGTCATGTAAGATGGGCCTAAAACTGACTAACGTAGATGATGACTATGATGACTTAACTCAGGTGATGACTTAAGCAGATGGTGAATAATCTAACCAGAATCAAGGTCACTTCTCATCATAATATACAGTAATTTATCTCGGTGATTCAAAAAATTATTTTTTTTAACCTCTCCTTATGGCGAATATTTCTTTAACTAATTATTCTAACCTTTATTTTATTCCTTCCTACAGTATATTAGATACTGTAAGTATCACGGCCACGAACATGATTATAACAACCACGACTATGATTATAACAACCACTACCATGATCATAACAACCACGACTATGATTATAACAACCACGACTATGATAATAACAACCACGACTATGATTATAACAACCACTACCATGATCATAACAACTACGACTACGATTATAACAACCACGACCGTGTTTATAACACCCACGACAAGATTATAACAACCGCGACCATGATTATAACAACCACGACTATGATTATAACAACTACGACTATGATCATCACAACCACAACCATGATTATAACAACCACGACCATGATTGTAACAACTACGACCATGAACTAAAACAACCACGACTATGATTATAACACCTATGACTATGATCATAACAACCACGGCCATGATTATAACAACCACGACCATGAATATTATACAATTATAACAACCACGACCATGATTATAGCAACCGGAACTATGATTATAACACCTACGACTATGGTCATAACAACCAAGACCATGATTATAACAACCACGACCATGATCATAAGAACCACGACCATGATCACAACCACGACCATGATTATAACAACCACGACTATGAGTATAACAAACCCGACCATGATTAAAACAACCACGACTATGATTATAACAACCACGACTATGATTATAACAACCAATACCATGATCATAATAACCATGACTATGATTATAACAACCACTACCATGATCATAACAACCACGACTATGATTATAACAATCACGACTATGATTATAACAACCACGCCCATGATTATAACAACCACGACCATGATTATAACAACCATGACCATGATTATAACATCCACGAACATGATTATAACAACCACGACTATGATTATAACAACCACGACCATGTTTATCAAAACCACGACTATAATTATAACAACCACGACTATGATTATAACAACCACGACCATGATTATTACAACCACGACTATGATTATAACACCTACGACTATTAACATAGCAACCACGACTATGATTATAACAACTATGACCATGATTATAACAACCACGACTATGATTATAACAACCAATACCATGATCATAACAACCACGACTAAGATTATAACAACCACTACCATGATCATAACAACCACGAATATGATTATAACAATCACGGCTATGATAATAACAACCACGACTATGATTATAACAACCACGACCATGATTATAACAACCGTGACCATGATTATAACAACCGCAACCATGATTATAACAACCACGAGTATGATTATAACAACCACGACCATGTTTATAACACCCACAACAATGATTATAACAACCGCGACTATGATTATAACAACCACGACTATGATTATAACACCTATGACTATGATCATAACAACCACGACCATGATTATATCACCCACGACCATGATTATAACAACCGTGACCATGATTATATCAACCACGACCATGATTATAACAACCACGACTATGATTATAAAAACGAAGACCATGTTTATAACACCCACGACAATGATTATAACAACCACGACTATGATTATAACACCTATGACTATGATCATAACAACCACGACCATGATTATAACAACCACGACTGTAAGGGCGGGAACGATCCTCCGGCTAGTTACCATTGCTAACTCGCTCGTTTGCTGGTGCAGACGACACTTGGGGTGGTTGGACGGAGGTGAGAACGGCAGCGACTATCACCGCCGCCGGCAGATTCAACCCAGCCGCCATACCGTCAGTATCTAGCTACCCTGCTGTCCGTCAAATTCTGGCTGTGATCTCATCATAGGTCCTGGACTCGTGGGCTGTGTTCCCAGACCTTCACCTATCAACTGCCAACTCTCTGGTCATCTACCACTACCGTATACCACGACCATCAGTTCATCACATTCCGTCGGTGCCCCGGTGTTCTCCTGCCTTTTCAAGACGTCGCTGAGTGTGGAATTGAAGTGGACGCTTCCCTATCCTGAGTGTGCATCACCGTGTTCCAGAACCTTCCCCCAGGGCCACTGCCGTAGGAAATATTTGTTCATTGTTTGATTCCATTAATTGCTGACTCCCCTTTATTGTTCGATTCTATCAATTGTTGACTCCATTTAATTGTTTGAATCCATTAATTGCTGACTCCCATTATTTGTTTGATTCCTTTAAGTGTTTGCTTCCATTAATTGTTTGACTCCCGTAATTATTTGATGTTTGTTGAGTGGTGTCAGAGTTTTGTGTTATATTTTTATAGTAAAGAGATGCCAATCTCTAACGGTTGTTTGTTATTCCTCGGAAAACCATGGTCCTTGACTTTCCTTTATTAAGATCCTGATTAGCTTGGTAAAGGATTTCTATCCCTAAGTCCTAGGCCTTTACAACGACCATGATTATAACAACCACGAGCATGATTATAACAACCACGACTATGATTATAACACCTACGACTATGATCACAGAAACCACGAGTATGATTATAACAACCACGAACACGATTATAACAACCACGACTATGATTATAACAACCAAGACTATGATTATAACACCTACGACTATGATCATAGCAACCACGACTATGATTATAACAACCACGATCATAATCATAACCACGACCATGATTATAATAACCAAGAACAAGATTATAACACCCACGACCGTGATTTTAACAACCACGCCCATGATTATAACAACAACGACCATGATTATAACAACCACGACCATGATTATAACAACCGTGACTATGATTATAACACCTATGACTATGATCATAACAACCACAACCTTGATTATAACACCCACGACCATGATTATGACAACCACGACCATGAATATAAAAACCACGACTATAATTATAACAACCACGACTATGATTATAACAACCACAAACATGATTTTAACCACCACGACCATGATTATAACAACCACGACCATGATTATAACAACCACGAGCAGGATTATAGCAACCACGACTATGATTATAACACCTACGACTATGATCACAGAAACCACGAGTATGATTATAACAACCACGAACACGATTATAACAACCACGACCATGATTATAACAACCAAGACTATGATTATAACACCTACAACTATGATCATAGCAACCACGACTATGATTATAACAACCACGATCATAATCATAACCACGACCATGATTATAACAACCAAGATCAAGATTATAACACCCACGACCGTGATTTTAACAACCACGCCCATGATTATAACAACAACGACCATGATTATAAAGACCAAGACCATGATTATAACAACCGTGACTATGATTATAACACCTATCACTATGATCATAACAACCACAACCTTGATTATAACACCCACGACCATAATTATGACAACCACGACCATGAATATAAAAACCACGACTATAATTATAACAACCACGACTATGATTATAACAACCACAAACATGATTTTAACCACCACGACCATGATTATAACAACCACGACTATGATTATAACACCTATGACTATTATGCAACCACGACTATGATTATAACAACCACGATCATGATTATAACAACCACAACCATGATTATAACAACCAAGATCATGATTATAACAACCACGACCATGATTATAACAACCACGACCATGATTATAACAACCACGACTATGATTAAAACAACCACGACAATGATTATAACAACCACAACCATGATTATAACACCCACGACCAGGATTATAATAACTACGACTGTGATCAGAACAACCACGACTATGATTATAACAACTACGACCATGATTATAACAACCATGACCATGATTATAACAACCACGACCATGATTATATCAACCACGACCGTGATTTTAACAACCACGACCTTGATTATAAAAACCACGACTATAATTATAACAACCACGACCATGATTATAATGACCACAACTATGATTATAACAACCACGACTATGATCATAACAACCACGACCATGATTATAACAACCACGATCATGATTATAACAAGTACGACTATGATTATAACAACCACGGCTATAATTATAACAACCACTACCATGATCATAACAACCACCACTATGATTATAACACCCACGACCATGATTATAACACCCACGACCTAGATAAAAACAACCACGACTATGATTATAACAACTACGACCACGATTATAACAACCACGACCATGATCATAACAACCACGACCATGATTATAACAACCACGACCATGATCATAACAACCACGACCATGATCATAACCACGACCATGATTATAACAACCACGACTATGATTAAAACAAACACTACCATGATTATAACAACCACGACTATGATTATAACAACCACGACTATAATTATAACAACCACGACCATGATTATAAAAACCACCACTATGATTAAAACAACCACGACTATGATCATCAGAACCTCGACAATGATTATAACAACCACGACCATGATTATAACAACTACGACCATGATTATAACAACCACGACCATGATTATAAAAACAGCGACTATAATTATAACAACCACGACCATGATTATAACAACCACAACTATGATTATAATTACAACGACAATAATTATAACAACCACGACCATGATTATAACAACCACAACTATGATTATAACAACCATGTATATGATCATAACAACCACGACCATGATTATAACAACCAGGACCATGATTATAGCATCTGCGACCATGATTATAACAACCCCGACCATGATTATAACAACCACGACCATGATTATAACACCTACGACTATGATCAAAACAACCACGGCCAAGATTATAACAACCATAACTATGATAATAACAACCACGACCATAATCATAACCACGACCATGATTATAACATCCACGACCATGATTATAACAACCACGACTATGATTATAACAACCACGACTATGATTATAACAGCCACGACAATGATTAGAACAACCACGAACATGATTATAACACCCACGACCATGATTATAACAACCACGACCATGATTATAAAAACCACGACTATAATAATAACAACCACGACCATGATTATAACAACCATAACTATGACAATAACAACCACGACAATGATCATAACAACCACGACCATGATTGTAACAAGCACGACCATGATTTTAGCAACTACGACCATGACTATAACAACCCTGACCATGATTATAACAACCACGACCATGATTATAACAAGCACGACTATGATTATAATAGCCACAGCAATGATTATAACAACCACGAACATGATTATAACACCCACGACCATTATTATAACAACCACGACCATGATTATAAAAACCACGACTATAATTATAACAACCACGACCATGATTATAACAACCACAACTATGATTATAACAACCACGACTATGATAATAACAACCACGTCCATGATCATAAGAACCACGACCATGATTATAACAATCACGACCATGATTATAAAAACAACGACTATAATTATAACAACCACGACCATGATTACAACAACCACGACTATGATTATAACAGCCACGACAATGATTATAACAACCACGAACATGATTATAACACCCACGACCATTATTATAACAACCACGACCATGAATATAAAAACCACGACTATAATTATAACAACCACGACCATGAATATAACAACCACAACTATGATTATAACAACCACGACTATGATAATAACAACCACGACCATGATTATAACAACCCCGACCATGATTATAACAACTACGACCAAGAATATAACACCTACGACTATGATTATAACAACCACGGCCATGATCATAACAACCACGACCATGATTATAACAATCACGACCATGATTATAAAAACAACGACTATAATTATAACAACCACGACCATGATTATAACAACCACAACTATGATTATAACAACCACGACTTTGATCATAATTCCACGACCATGGTTATAATAACTACGACCATGATCATAGCATCTACGACCATGATTATAACAACACCGACCATGATTATAACAAACACGACCATGATTATAACACCTACGACTAGGATCATAACAACCACGGCCATGATTATAACAACTACGATCATGATTATAACAACCACGACCATGATTATAACAACCACGACTATGATTATAACAGCCACGACAATGATTATAACAACCACGAACATGATTATAACACCCACGACCATGATTATAACAACCCCGACCATGATTATAACAAACACGACCATGATTATAACACCTACGACTAGGATCATAACAACCACGGCCATGATTATAACAACTACGATCATGATTATAACAACCACGACCATGATTATAACAACCACGACTATGATTATAACAGCCACGACAATGATTATAACAACCACGAACATGATTATAACACCCACGACCATGATTATAACAACCCCGACCATGATTATAACAAACACGACCATGATTATAACACCTACGACTAGGATCATAACAACCACGGCCATGATTATAACAACTACGATCATGATTATAACAACCACGACCATGATTATAACAACCACGACTATGATTATAACAGCCACGACAATGATTATAACAACCACGAACATGATTATAACACCTACGACTATGATCAAAACAACCACGACCATGATCATAACAACCACGACCATGATTATAACTACCACAACTATGATTATAACAACCAAGACTATGATCATAACAACCACGACCAAAAATATAACAACCACGACCATGATTATAGCATCTACGACCATGATTATAAGAACCTCGACCATGATTATAACAACCACGACAATGATTATAACAACCATAACTATGATTATAACAACCACGACCATGATTATAACAACCACGACCATGATTATAACAACCACCACTCTGATTATAACAACCACGACTATGATCATCACAACCTCGACCATGATTATAACAACCACGACCATGATTATAACAACTACGACCATGATTATATCAACCACGACCATGATTATAAAAACAACGATTATAATTATAACAACCACGACAATGATTATAACAACCACAACTATGATTATAACAACCACGACTATGATTATCACAACCACAGCCATGATCATAACAACCACGACCGTGATTATGACAACCACGACCATGATTATAGCAACTACGACCATGATTATAACAACCCCGACCATGATTATAACAAACACGACCATGAGTGTAACAGCTACGACTATGATTATAACAACCACGGCCATGATCATAACCATCACGACCACGATTATAACAATCACGACCATGATTATAAAAACAACGACTAAAATTATAACAACCAAGACCATGATTATAACAACCACAACTATGATTATAACAACCACGACTAAGATCATAACAACCACGACCATGATTATAACAACCACGACCTTGATTATAGCATCTACGACCATGATTATAACAACACCGACCTTGTTTATAACAATCACGACCATGATTATAACACCTACGACTATGATCATAACAACCACGGCCATGATTATAACAACTACGTCCATGATTATAACAACCATGACCATGATTATAAATACCACGACCATGATTACAACAACCACGACCATAATCATAACTACGACCATGATTATAACAACCACGACCATGATTATAACAACCACGACAATGATCATAACAACCACGACCATAATCATAACCACGACTATGATTATAACAACCACGACCATGATTATAACAACCACGACTATGATCATAACAACCACGACCATGATTATAACAATCACAAACCATAATTATAAATACAACGACTATAATTATAACAACTACGACCAAGATTATAACAACCACACGTTTGATTATAACAACCACGACTATGATCATAACAACCACGACCATGATTATAACAACCCCGACCATGATTATAACAAACACGACCATGATTGTAACAGCTACGACTATGATTATAATAACCATTTGCCATGATCATAATAACCACGACCATGATTATAACAATCACGACCATGATTATAGCATCTACGACCATGATTATAACAACCCCGACCATAATCATAACCACGACCATGATTATAACAACCACGACCATGATTATAACAACCACGACTATGATCATAACAACTACTTAATTCTCATGATTATACCAAACTACGACCATGATTATAACAACCACGACTAAGATTATAACAGCCACGACAATGAATAACCACGAACATGATTATAATCTAATGACTACTATAACAACTACTTAATCTCATGATTATAAAAAACCACCACTATAATTATAACAACCACTTAATTATGATTATAACAAACTACAACCATGATTGAACAACCACGACCATGATCATAACAACCACGACCATGAGGATTATTATAACTACCACAACTATGATTATAACAACCAATGACTATGATCATAACAACCACAACCATAATTATAACAACCACGACCATGATTATAGCATCTACTAATTATGATTATAAGAAACCTGACCA
>NW_024749779.1:14293802-14301610 GCF_018991925.1 Homarus americanus | reverse complement strand
TTGTTATGATCATAATGGTAGGTGTTATAATCATAGTTGCGGTTGTTATAATCATGGTCGTGGTTCTTATAATCATGGTCCTAGTTGTTATAATCATGGTCGTGGTTGTTATAATCATGGTCGTGGTTGCTATGATCATAGTCGTAGGTGTTATAATCATAGTTGCGGTTGCTATAATTACGGTCGTGTTTGTTATGATCATAGTTGTGGTTGTTATAATCATAGTTGTGGTTGTTATAATCATGGTCGTGGATGTTATAATCATGGTCGTGAGTGTTATAATCTTGGTCGTGGTTGTTATAATCATTGTCGTGGCTGTTTTAATCATAGTCGTGGTTGTTATAATCATAGTCGTGGTTGTTATAATCATGGTCGTGGTTGTTATAATCATGGTCGTGGTTATGATTATTGTCGTGGTTGTTGTAATTATGGTCGTGGCTGTTATAATCATAGTCATTGTTGTTATAATCATAGTTGTGGTTGTTATAATCATGGTTGTAGGTGTTATAATCATGGCCGTGGTTGTTATGATCATAGTCGTAGGTGTTATAATCATGGTCGTGGTTTTTATAATCATGGTCGGGGTTGTTATAATCATGGTCGTAGATGCTATAATCATGGTCGTGGTTGTTAGAATCATAGTTGTGGTTGTTATAATCATGGACGTGGTTGTTATAATTTTAGTCGTTGTTTTTATAATCATGGTCGTGATTGTTATAATCATTGTCGTGGTTGTTATGATCATGGCCGTGGTTGTTATAATCATAGTCGTAGGAGTTACAATCATGGTCGTGTTTGTTATAATCATGGTCGGGGTTGTTATAATCATGGTCGTATTTGCTATAATCATGGTCGTGGTTGTTATAATCATGGTCGTGGTTGTTATGATCATAGTCGTGGTTGTTATAATCATAGTTGTGGTTGTTATATTCATCGTCGTGTTTGTTATAATCATGGTCGTGGTTATGATTATGGTCGTGGTTGTTGTAATCATGGTCGTGGTTGTTATAATCCTTTATCGTAGTTGTTATAATCATGGCCGTGGTTGTTATGATCATAGTCGTGGTTGTTATAATCATAGTTGTGGTTGTTATAATCATGGTCGTGTTTGTTATAATCATGGTCGTGGTTGTTATAATTATAGTCGTGGATTTTATAATCATGGGCGTGGTTGTTATAATCATGGTTGTGGGTGTTATAATCATGGTCGTGGTTGTTATAATCATTGTCGTGGCTGTTATAATCATAGTCGTGGTTGTTATAATCATAGTCGTGGTTATGATTATGATGGTGGTTGCTGTAATCATGGTCGTGGTTGTTATAATCAAGGTCGTGGTTGTTATAATCATGGTCGTAGTTGTTATAAAGATGGCCGTGGTTGTTATGATCATAGTCGTAGGTGTTATAATCATGGTCGTTGTTGTTATATTCATGGTCGGGGTTGTTATAATCATGGTCATAGATGCTATAATGCGTGGTGGTTTATTCAAATCGTCAATGCTTAGTGTTATAATCATGGTAGTGGTTGTTATAATCTGTGGTTGGGGTTATTATGATCATGGTTGTGGTTGTTATAATCAGAGTGGTGGTTGTTATAATCATGGTGTTAGTTTATTTATAATCATGGTCATTGGTGTTATAATCATGGTCGTGGTTGTTATAATAATCATAGTTGTGGTTGTTATAATCAAGGTCGTGGTTGTTATAATCATGGTCGTGGTTGTTACAATCATAGTTGTGGCTGTTATAATCATGGTAGTGGTTATGATCATGGTCGTAGTTCTTATAATCATGGTCGTGGTTGTTATAATCATGCTCGTGGTTGTTATAATCATGATCGTGGTTGTTATAATCATGGTCGTGGGTGTTATAATCATAGTCGTGGTTGTTATAATCAGGGTCGTGGTTTTACAATCATAGTCGTGGTTGTTATAATCATGGTCCGTAGATGCTATAGTCATGGTCGTGGTTGATATAATCATGGTCGTGGTTGGTATGATCATAGTCGTGGTTGTTATAATCATAGTTGTGGTTGTTATAATCATGGATGTGATTGTTATAATTATAGTCGTTGTTTTTATAATCATGGTCGTGGTTGTTATGATCTTAGTCGTGGTTGTTATAATCATAGTTGTGGTTGTTATAATCATGGTCGTGGTTATGATTATGGTCGTGCTTGTTGTAATCATTGTCGTGGTTGTTATAATCATGGTTGTAGTTGTTATAATCATGGCCGTGGTTGTTATAATCATGGCCGCGGTTGTTATGATCATAGTCGGGGTAGTTATAATCATGGTCGTAGATGCTATAATCATGGTCGTGGTTGTTATAATCATGGTCGTGATTGTAATGATCTAAGTCGTGGTTGTTATAATCATAGTTGTGGTTGTTATAATCATGGTCGTGGTTGTTATAATTATAGTCGTTGTTTTTATAATCATGGTCGTGATTGTTATAATCATGGTCGTGGTTGTTATGATCATGGCCGTGGTTGTTATAATCATAGTCGTAGCTGTTACAATCATGGTCGTGTTTTTTATAATCATGGTCGGGGTTGTTATAATCATGGTCGTAGTTGCTATAATCATGGTCGTGGTTGTTATAATCGTGGTCGTGGTTGTTATGATCATAGTCCTGGTTGTTATAATCATAATTGTGGTTGTTATAATCATGGTCGTGGTTGTTATAATCATGGTCGTGGTATTGATTATGGTCGTGGTTGTTGTAATCATGGTCGTGGTTATAATCATGGTCGTGGATTTGTTATAATTATAGTCGTGGTTTTATAATCATGGTCGTGGTTGTTATAATCATAGTGAGTGGGTGTTGTTATAATCATGTTGCATTAGTAGTTATAATCATTGCGTGGCTGTTATAATCATTATGGTAATTTGTTTAATCATGAATTAAATGGCTGTTATAATCATGGTCGTGCTTATGATTATGGTCGTGGTTGTTGTAATCATGGTCGTGGTTGTTATAATCATGGTCGTAGTTGTTATAATCATGGTAGTGGTTGTTATAATCATGGCCGTGGTTGTTATGATCAGAGTCGTAGGTGTTATAATCATGGTAGTGGTTGTTATAATCATGGTTGGAGTTGTTATGATCATGGTCGTAGATGCTATAATCATGGTCGTGGTTGTTATAATCATGGTCGAGGTTGTTGTGATCATAGTTGTGGTTGTTATAATCGTGGTCGTGGATGTTATAATTAAAATCGTTGTTTTTATAATCATGGTCGTGGTTATTATAATCATGGTCGTAGTTGTTATAAATATGGTCGAGGTTGTTATAATCATGGTCGACGTTGTGATGATCATAGTCGTGGTTGTTATAATCAGAGTGGTGGTTGTTATAATCATGGTCGTGGTTGTTATAATCATGGTCGTGGGTGTTATAAACATGGTCGTGGTTGTTATAATCATGGTCGTGGTTGTTATAATCATGGTCGTGGTTGTTATAATCATGGCCGTGGTTGTCATGATCATAGTCGTAGGTGTTATAATCTTGGACGTGGTTGTTATAATCAATGGTCGGGGTTCTTATAATGATGGTCGTAGATGCTATAATCATAGTCGTGATTGTTGTAATCATGGTCGTGGTTGTTATAATCATGGTCGTGGTTGTTATAATCATGGTTGTGGTTGTCATGATCATAGTCGTAGGTGTTATAATCATGGTCGTGTTTGTTATAATCATGGTGGGACTTGTAATCATGGTAAATTATATAATCATAGTAGTGATTTATAATCCTTAGTGCATTAGTTGTTATGATCTAGTCGTGGCTGTTAATCATGGGTTCAGTTGTTATAATCATGAATTAAGTGGTTGTTATGGTCGAGGTTGTGATGATTATAGTCGTGGTTGGTATAATCATGGTCGTGAATGCTATAATCATGGTCGTGGTTGTTATAATCATGGTCATGGTTGTTATAATCATGGTCGTGGTTGTTATAATCATGGTCGTGGTTGTTATAATCATGGTCGTGGTTGTTATAATCATGGCCGTGGTTGTCATGATCATAGTCGTAGGTGTTATAATCATGGTCGTGGTTGTTATAATCATGGGCGGGGTTCTTATAATCATGGTCGTAGATGCTATAATCATAGTCGTGGTTGTTATAATCATGGTTGGGGTTGTTATGATCATGGTCGTAGATGCTATATTCATGGTCGTGGTTGTTATAATCATGGTCGAGGTTGTTATGATCATAGTTGTGGTGGTTATAATCGTGGTCGTGGATGTTATAATTAAAATCGTTCTTTTTATAATCATGGTCGTGGTTATTATAATCATGGTCGTAGTTGTTATAAATATGGTCGTGGTTGTTATAATCATGGTCGACGTTGTGATGATCATAGTCGTGGTTGTTATAATCAGAGTGGTGGTTGTTATAATCATGGTCGTGGTTATTATAATCATGGTCGTGGTTGTTATAAACATGGTCGTGGTTATGATCATAGTCTTGGTTGTTATATTTATTGTCGTGGTTGTTATAATCATGGTCGTAGTTCTTATAATCATGGTCCTGGATGTTATAATCATGGGCGTGGTTATTATATTCATGGTCGTGGTTGTTATAATCATGGTCGTGGTTGTTATAATTATGGTCGTGGGTGTTATAATCATGGTCGTGGTTCTTATAATCGTGGTCGTGGTTGTTATAATCATGGTCGTAGTTTATTTATAATCATGGTTGTGGTTGTCATGATCATGAGTCATTAGCTATTTATAATCATAGTTATCGTTGTTATAATTGTAATTAAGTGGTTGTTATAATCATGGTCAGATTTGTGATGATTATAGTCGTGGTTATTTAATCAGAGTGGTAGTTGTTTATAATCATGGTATTGATTGTTATAATCATGATCGTGGGTCAATATAAACATAGTCGTGGTTGTTATAATCATGGTCGTGGTTGTTATAATCATGGTCGTGGTTGTTATAATCATGGCCGTGGTTGTCATGATCATAGTCGTAGGTGTTATAATCATGGTCGTGGTTGTTATAATCATGGTCGGGGTTCTTATAATCATGGTCGTAGATGCTATAATCATAGTCGTGGTTGTTATAATCATGGTCGTGGTTGTTATGATCATAGTCGTGGCTGTTATAATCATAGTTGTCGTTGTTATAATTATGGTCGTGGTTGTTATAATCATGGTCGAGGTTGTGATGATTATAGTCGTGGTTGTTATAATCAGAGGTGGATTATTGTAATCATGGTCGTGATTATTATAATCATGATCGTGGAATTATTTATAAACGCCTTATGGTCGTAGTTGTTATAATCATGGTCATGGTTATTGCCAATCATGGTCGTGGTTGTTATAATCATGGCGTGGTTGTCATGATCATGGTCGTGGAGTTATTTATAATCATGGTCGTGGTTGTTATAATCATGGTCGGGGTTCTTATAATCATGGTCGTAGATGCTATAATCATAGTCGTGGTTGTTATAATCATGGTCGTGGTTGTTATGATCATAGTCGTGGCTGTTATAATCATAGTTGTGGTTTCTATAATCATGGTCGTGGTTGTTATAATTGTAGTCGTTTTTTTATAATAATGGTCGTTTTGTTATAATCATGGTCATGGTTGTTATGATCATGGCCGTGGTTGTTATAATCATATTCTTAGTTGTTATAATCATGGTCGTGGTTGTTATAATCATGGTCAGGGTTGTTATAATCATTGTCGTGGTTGTTATAGTCATAGTTATGGTTGTTATAATCATGGTCGTGGTTGTTATAATTATAGTCGTGGTTTTTATAATCATGGTCGTGGTTGTTATAATCATGGTCGTGGTTGTTATGATCATAGTCGTGGTTATTATAATCATAGTTATGGTTGTTATAATCATGGTCGTGGTTGTTATAATTATAGTCGTGGTCGTTATAATCATTGTCGAGGCTGTTATAATCATAGTCGTGGTTGTTATAATCATAGTCGTGGTTGTGATAGTTATAGTCGTGGTTTTATAATCATGGTCGTGGTTGTTATAATCATGGTCGTGGTTGTTATAATCAATGTCGTGGTTGTTATAATCATGGTCGTGGTTGTGATATTTATAGTCGTGGTTTTTATAATCATGGTCGTGGTTGTTATAATCATGGTCGTGGTTGTTATAATCATTGTCGTGGTTGTTATAATCATAATCGTGGTTGTTATAATCATAGACTTGGTTGTTTTAATCATGGTCGTGGTTGTTATAATCATGGTCGTCATTATGATTATGGTCGTGGTTGTTATAATCATGGTCGTAGTTGTTATAATCATGGCCGTGGTTGTTATGATCATAGTCCTGGTGGTTATAATCATAGTTGTGGTTGTTATAATCATGGTCATGGTTGTTATAATCATAGTTGTGGTATTGATTATGGTCGTGGTTGTTGTAATAATGGTCGTGGTTGTTATAATCACGGTCGTAGTTGTTATAATCATAGCTGTGGTTGTTATGATCATAGTCGTGGTTGTTATAATCATAGTTGTGGTTGTTATAATCATGGTCGTGTTTGTTATAATCATGGTCGTGGTTGTTATAATTATAGTCGTGGTTTTTATAATCATGGGCGTGGTTGTTATAATCATGGTTGTGGGTGTTATAATCATGGTCGTGGTTGTTATAATCATTGTCGTGGCTGTTATAATCATAGTCGTGGTTGTTATAATCATGGTCGTGGTTATGATTATGATGGTGGTTGTTGTAATCATGGTCTTGGTTGTTATAATCAAGGGCGTGGTTGTTATAATCATGGTCGTAGTTGTTATAATGATGGCTGTGGTTGTTATGATCATAGTCGGAAGTGTTATAATCATGGTCGTGGTTGTTGTAATCATGGTCGGGGTTGTTATAATCATAGTCGTAGATGCTATAATCATGGCCGTGGTTGTTATGATCGTAGTCGCAGGTGTTATAATCATGGTAGTGGTTGTTATAATCATGGTTGGGGTTGTTATGATCATGGTTGTGGTTGTTATAATCAGAGTGGTGGTTGTTATAATCATGGTCGTGGTTGTTATAATCATGGTCGTGGGTGTTATAATCATGGTCGTGGTTGTTATAATCATTGTCGTGGCTGTTTTAATCACAGTCGTGGTTGTTATAATCATAGTCGTGGTTGTCATAATCATGGTTGTGGTTGTTATAATCATGGTCGTGGTTATGATCATGGTCGTGGTTGTTGTAATCATGGTCGTGGTTGTTATAATCATGGTCGTGGTTGTTATAATCATGGTCGTAGTTATTATAATCATGGCCGTGGTTGTTATGATCATAGTCGTAGGTGTTATAATTAGGGTCGTGGTTGTTATAATCATGGTCGGGGTTGTTATAATCATGGTCGTAGATGCTATAGTCATGGTCGTGGTTGATATAATCATGGTCGTGGTTGGTATGATCATAGTCGTGGTTGTTATAATCATAGTTGTGGTTGTTATAATCATGGATGTGATTGTTATAATTATAGTCGTTGTTTTTATAATCATGGTCGTGGTTGTTATGATCTTAGTCGTGGTTGTTATAATCATAGTTGTGGTTGTTATAATCATGGTCGTGGTTATGATTATGGTCGTGCTTGTTGTAATCATTGTCGTGGTTGTTATAATCATGGTTGTAGTTGTTATAATCATGGTCGTGGTTGTTATATTCATGGCCGCGGTTGTTATGATCATAGTCAGGGTAGTTATAATCATGGTCGTAGATGCTATAATCATGGTCGTGGTTGTTATAATCATGGTCGTGATTGTAATGATCTAAGTCGTGGTTGTTATAATCATAGTTGTGGTTGTTATAATCATGGTC
>NW_024749779.1:14279435-14293702 GCF_018991925.1 Homarus americanus | reverse complement strand
TCATGGTCGTGGTTGTTATAATCATGGTCGTGGTTGTTATAAACATGGTCGTGGTTGTAATAATCATGGTCGTGGTTGTTATAATCATAATTGTGGTTGCTATAATCATGGCCGTGGTTGTTATGATCATAGTCGTAGATGTTATAATCATGGTCGTGGTTGTTATAATCATGGTCGGGGTTGTTATAATCATGGTCGTAGATGCTATAATCATGGTCGTGGTTGTTTTAATCATGGTCGTGGTTGGTATGATCATAGTCGTGGTTGTTATAATTATAGTCGTTGTTTTTATAATCATGGTCGTGATTGTTATAATCATGGTCGTGGTTGTTATAATCATTTCCGTGGTTGTTATAATCATAGTCGAAGGTGTTACAATCATGGTCGTGTTTGATATAATCATGGTCGGGGTTGTTATAATCATGGTCGTAGTTGCTATAATCATGGTCGTAGTTGTTATAATCATGGTCGTGATTGTTATGATCACAGTCGTGGTTGTTATAATCATAGTTGTGGTAGTTATAAACATGGTCGTGGTTGTTATAATCATGGTCGTGGTATTGATTATGGTCGTGGTTGTTGTAATCATGGTCGTGGTTGTTATAATCATGGTCGTAGTTGTTATAATCATGGCCGTGGTTGTTGTGATAATAGTCGTTGTTGTTATAATCATAGTTGTGGTTGTTATAATCATGGTCGTGGTTGTTATAATTATAGTCGTGGTTTTTATAATCATGGTCGTGGTTGTTATAATCATAGTTGTGGTTGTTATAATCATGGTCGTGGTTGTTATGATCATAGTCGTGGTTGTTATAATCATGGTCGTGGTTGTTATGATCATAGTCGCGGTTGTTATAATCATAGTTGTGGTTGTTATAATCATTGTCTGGGTTGTTATAATCATGGTCATGGTTATGATTATGGTTGTGGTTGTTGTAATCATGGTCGTGGTTGTTAAAATCATTGTCGTGGCTGTTATAATCATAGTCATGGTTGTTATAATCATAGTTGTGGTTGTTATAATCATGGTTGTGGTTGTTATAATTATAGTCGTGGTTTTTATATTAATGGGCGTGGTTGCTATAATCATAGTCGTGGTTATGATTATGGTCGTGGTTGTTATAATCATTGTCGTGGCTGTTATAATCATAGTCGTGGTTGTTATAATCATTGTCGTGGCTGTTATAATCATAGTCGTGGTTGCTATAATCATAGTCGTGGTTATGATTATGGTCGTGGTTGTTGTAATCATGGTCGTGGTTGTTATAATCATGGTCGTGGTTGTTATAATCATGGTCATGGTTATGATTATGGTCGAGGTTGTTGTAATCATGGTCGTAGTTGTTATAATCATGGTCGTAGTTGTTATAATCATTGCCATGGTTGTTATGATCATAGTCGTAGATGTTATAATCATGGTCGTGGTTGTTATAATCATGGTCGGGGTTGTTATAATCATGGTCGTAGATGCTATAATCATGGTCGTGGTTGTTATAATCATGGTCGTGGTTGGTATGATCATAGTCGTGGTTGTTATAATTAGAATTGTGGTTGTTATAATCATGGTCGTGGTTGTTATAATTATAGTCGTTGTTTTTATAATCATGGTCGAGATTGTTATAATCATGGTCGTGGTTGTTATAATCATTTCCGTGGTTGTTATAATCATAGTCGAAGGTGTTACAATCATGGTCGTGTTTGATATAATCATGGTCGGGGTTGTTATAATCATGGTCGTAGTTGCTATAATCATGGTCGTAGTTGTTATAATCATGGTCGTGATTGTTATGATCACAGTCGTGGTTGTTATAATCATAGTTGTGGTAGTTATAAACATGGTCGTGGTTGTTATAATCATGGTCGTGGTATTGATTATGGTCGTGGTTGTTGTAATCATGGTCGTGGTTGTTATAATCATGGTCGTAGTTGTTAAAATCATGGCCGTGGTTGTTATGATCATAGTCGTGGTTGTTATATTCATAGTTGTGGTTGTTATAATCATGGTCGTGGTTGTTATAATTATAGTCGTGGTTTTTATAATCATGGTCGTGGTTGTTATAATCATAATTGTGGTTGTTATAATCATGGTCGTGGTTGTTATGATCATAGTCGTGGTTGTTATATTCATGGTCGTGGTTGTTATGATCATAGTCGTGGTTGTTATAATCATAGTTGTGGTTGTTATAATCATGGTCGTGGTTGTTATAATCATGGTCGTGGTTACGATTATGGTTGTGGTTGTTGTAATCATGGTCGTGGTTGTTATAACCATTGTCGTGGCTGTTATAATCATAGTCGTGGTTGTTATAATCATAGTTGTGGTTGTTATAATCATGTTCGTGGTTGTTATAATTATAGTCGTGGTTTTTATATTCATGGGCGTGGTTGCTATAATCATGGTCGTGGGTGTTATAATCATGATCGTGGTTGTTATAATCATTGTCGTGGCTGTTATACTCATAGTCGTGGTTGTTATAATCATAGTCGTGGTTATGATTATGGTCGTGGTTGTTGTAATCATGGTCGTGGTTGTTATAATCATGGTCGTGGTTGTTATAATCATGGTCGTAGTTACTATAACCACTTTCGTGGTTGTTATAATCATGGTCGTGGCTGTTATGATCATAGTCGTGGTTGTTATAATCATGGTCTTGGTTGTTATATTATAACAACCACGACCATGATTATAACAACCACCACCATGATTACAACAACCTCGACCATAATCATAACCACGACCATGATTATAACAATGTTATAATCATGGTCGTGGTTATGATTATGGTCGAGGTTGTTGTAATCATGGTCGAGGTTGTTATAATCATGGTCGTGGTTGTTATAATCATGGTCGTAGTTGTTATAATCATTGCCGTGGTTGTTATGATCATAGTCGTAGGTGTTATAATCATGGTCGTGGTTGTTATAATCATGGTCGGGGTTGTTATAATCATGGTCGTAGATGCTATAATCATTTGTCGTGGTTATTATAATCATGGTCGTGGTTGTTATGATCTTATTCGTGGTTGTTATAATCATTGTTGTTGTTGTTATAATCATGGTCGTGGTTGTTATAATTATAGTCGTTGTTTTTATAATCATAGTCGTGATTGTTATAATCATGGTCGTGGTTGTTATGATCATGGCCGTGGTTGCTATGATCATAGTCGTAGGTGTTATAATCATGGTAGTGGTTGTTATAATCATGGTCGGGTTTGTTATAATCATGATCGTAGATGCTATAATCATGGTCGTGGTTGTTATAATCATGGTAGTGGTTGTTATGATCATAGCCGTGGTTGTTATAATCATAGTTGTGGTTGTTATAATCATGGTCGTGGTTGTTATATTTATAATCGTTGTTTTTATAATCATGGTCGTGGTTGTTATAATTATAGTCGTTTTTTTATAATAATGGTCGTTTTGTTATAATCATGGTCGTGGTTGTTATAATCATGGTCGTGGTTGTTATGATCATAGCTGTGGTTATTATAATCTTAGTTGTGGTTGATATAATCATGGTCGTGGTTGTTACGATCATAGTCGTGGTTGTTATAATCATGGTCGTGGTTGTTATGATCATAGTCGTGGTTGTTAAAATCATAGCTGTGGTTGTTCTAATCATTGTCGGGGTTGTTATAATCATGGTCGTGGTTATGATTATGGTTGTGGTTGTTGTAATCATGGTCGTGGTTGTTAAAATCATTGTCGTGGCTGTTATAATCATAGTCATGGTTGTTATAATCATAGTTGTGGTTGTTATAATCATGGTCGTGGTTGTTATAATTATAGTTCGTGGTTTTTATATTCATGGGCGTTGTTGTTATAATCATAGTCGTGGTTATGATTATGGTCGTGGTTGTTATAATCATTGTCGTGGCTGTTATAATCATAGTCGTGGTTGTTATAATCATTGTCGTGGCTGTTATAATCATAGTCGTGGTTGTTATAATCATAGTCGTGGCTATGATTATGGTCGTGGTTGTTGTAATCATGGTCGTGGTTGTTATAATCATGGTCGTGGTTGGTATAATCATGGTCGTAGTTACTATAACCATATTCGTGGTTGTTATACTCATGGTCGTGGTTGTTATGATCATAGTCGTGGTTGTTATAATCATGGTTTTGGTAGTTATAATCATGGTCGTGGTTATGATTATGGTCGAGGTTGTTGTAATCATGGTCGTGGTTGTTATAATCATGGTCGTGGTTGTTATAATCATGGTCGTAGTTGTTATAATCATTGCCGTGGTTGTTATGATCATAGTCGTAGATGTTATAATCATGGTCGTGGTTGTTATAATCATGGTTGGGGTTGCTATAATCATGGTCGTAGATGCTATAATCATGGTCGTGGTTGTTATAATCATGGTCGTGGTTGGTATGATCATAGCCGTGGTTGTTATAATCATAGTTGTGGTTGTTATAATCATGGTTGTGGTTGTTATAATTATAGTCGTTGTTTTTATAATCATGGTCATGATTGTTATAATCATGGTCGTGGTTGTTATGATCATTTCCGTGGTTGTTATAATCATAGTCGAAGGTGTTACAATCATGGTCGTGTTTGTTATAATCATGGTCGGGGTTGTTATGATCACAGTCGTGGTTGTTATAATCATAGTTGTGGTAGTTATAAACTTGGTCGTGGTTGTTATAATCATGGTCGTGGTATTGATTATGGTCGTGGTTGTTGTAATCATGGTCGTGGTTGTTATAATCATGGTCGTAGTTGTTATAATCATGGCCGTGGTTGTTATGATCATAGTCGTGGTTGTTATATTCATAGTTGTGGTTGTTATAATCATGGTCGTGGTTGTTATAATTATAGTCGTGGTTTTTATAATCATGGTCGTGGTTGTTATAATCATAGTTGTGGTTGTTATAATCATGGTCGTGGTTGTTTTGATCATAGTTGTGGTTGTTATAATCATGGTCGTGGTTGTTATGATCATAGTCGTGTTTGTTATAATCATAGTTGTAGTTGTTATAATCATGGTCGTGGTTGTTATAATCATGGTCGTGGTTATGATTATGGTTGTGGTTGTTGTAATCATGGTCGTGGTTGTTTTAATCATTGTCGTGGCTGTTATAATCATAGTCGTGGTTGTTATAATCATAGTTGTGGTTGTTATAATCATGTTCGTGGTTGTTATAATTATAGTCGTGGTTTTTATATTCCTGGGCGTGGTTGCTATAATCATGGTCGTGGGTGTTATAATCATGATCGTGGTTGTTATAATCATTGTCGTGGCTGTTATAATCATAGTCGTGGTTGTTATAATCATAGTCGTGGTTATGATTATGGTCGTGGTTGTTGTAATCATGGTCGTGGTTGTTATAATCATGGTCGTGGTTGTTATAATCATGGTCGTAGTTACTATAACCATTATCGTGGTTGTTATAATCATGGTCGTGGTTGTTATGATCATAGTCGTGGTTATTATAATTATGGTCTTGGTTGTTATATTATAACAACCACGACCATGATTATAACAACCACGACCATGATTCCAACAACCTCGACCATATTCATAACCACGACCATGATTATAACAATGTTATAATCATGGTCGTGGTTATGATTATGGTCGAGGTTGTTGGAATCATGGTCGTGGTTGTTATAATCATGGTCGTGGTTGTTATAATCATGGTCGTAGTTGTTATAATCATGGTCGTAGATGCTATAATCATGGTCGTGGTTGTTATAATCAAGGCCGTGGTTGTTATGATCATAGTCGTAGGTGTTATAATCATGGTCGTGGTTGTTATAATCATGGTCGGGGTTGTTATAATCATGGTCGTAGATGCTATAATCATGGTCGTGGTTGTAATAATCATGGTCGTGGTTGTTATGATCATAGTCGTGGTTGTTATAATCATAGTTGTGGTTGTTATAATCATGGTCGTGGTTGTTATATTTATAATCGTTGTTTTTATAATCATGGTCGTGGTTGTTACAATTATAGTCGTTTTTTTATAATAATGGTCGTTTTGTTATAATCATGGTCGTGGTTGTTATAATCATGGTCGTGGTTGTTATGATCATAGCCGTGGTTGTTATAATCTTAGTTGTGGTTGTTATAATCATGGTCGTGGTTGTTATAATTATAATCGTTGTGTTTATAATCATGGTCGAGGTTGTGATGATCATAGTCGCAGCTGTTATAATCATGGTCGTGGTTGTTATATTCATGGTAGTGGTTGTTATGATCATAGCCGTGGTTGTTATAATCTTAGTTGTGGTTGTTATAATCATGGTCGTGGTTGTTATAATAATAATCGTTGTTTTTATAATCATGGTCGAGGTTGTGATGATCATAGTCGCAGGTGTTATAATCATAGTCGTAGTTGTTATAATCATAGTTGTGGTTGTTATAATCATGGTCGTGGTTGTTATAATTATAGTCGTTGTTTTTATAATCATGGGCGTGGTTGCTATAATCATGGTCGTGGGTGTTATAATCATGGTCGTGGTTGTTATAATCATTGTCGTGGATGTTATAATCATAGTCGTGGTTGTTATAATCATGGTCCTGGTTATGATTATGGTCGTGGTTGTTGTAATCATGGTCGTGGTTGTTATAATCATGGTCGTGGTTGTTATGATCATAGTCGTGGTTGTTATAATCATAGTCGTGGTTGTTATAATCATGGTCGTGGTAGTTAAAATTATAGTCGCTTTTTTATAATAATGGTCGTTTTGTTATAATCATGGCCGTGGTTGTTATAATCATAGTCGTAGGTGTTATAATCATGGTCGTGGTTGTTATAATCATGGTCAGGGGTGTTATAATCATGGTCGTGGTTGTTATAATCATGTCGTGGGTGTTATAATCATGGCCGTGGTTGTTATAATCATTGTCGTGGCTATTATAATCATAGTCGTAGTTGTTATAATCATAGTTGTGGTTGTTATAATCATGGTCGTGGTTGTTATAATTATAGTCGTGGTTTTTATAATCATGGGCGTGGTTGCTATAATCATGGTCGTGGGTGTTATAATCATGGTCGTGGTTGTTATAATCATTGTCGTGGATGTTATAATCATATTCGTGGTTGTTATAATCATGGTCGTGGTTATGATTATGGTCGTGGTTGTTGTAATCATGGTCGTGGTTGTTATAATCATGGTCGTAGTTGTTATAATCATGGCCGTGGTTGTTATGATCATAGTCGTAGGTGTTATAATCATAGTCGTGGTTTTTATATTCATGGGCGTGGTTGCTATAATCATGGTCGTGGTTGTTATAATCATTGTCGTGGTTGTTATAATCATTGTCGTGGCTGTTATAATCTTAGTTGTGGTTGCTATAATCATGGTCGTGGTTGTTATAATTATAGTCGTGGTTTTTGTATTCATGGGCGTGGTTGCTATAATCATGGTCGTGGTTGTTATAATCATGGTCGTGGTTGTTATGATCATAGTCGTGGTTGTTATAATCATGGTCGTGGTTGTTATAATCATGGTCGTGGTTATGATTATGGTCGTGGTTGTTGTAATCATGGTCGTGGTTGTTATAATCATTGTCGTGGCTGTTATAATCATAGTCGTGGTTGTTATAATTATGGTCGTGGCTGTTATAATCATAGTCGTAGGTGTTACAATCATGGTCGTGTTTGTTATAATCATGGTCAGGGTTGTTATAATCATGGTCGTAGTTGCTATAATCATTTTCGTGGGTGTTATAATCATGGTCGTGGTTGTTATAATCATTGTCGTGGCTGTTATAATCATAGTCGTAGTTGTTATAATCATAGTTGTGGTTGTTATAATCATGGTCGTGGTTGTTGTAATTATAGTCGTGGTTTTTATAATCATGGGCGTGGTTGCTATAATCATGGTCTTGGGTGTTATAATCATGGTCGTGGTTGTTATAATCATTATCGTGGATGTTATAATCATAGTCGTGGTTGTTATAATCATGGTCGTGGTTATGATTATGGTCGTGGTTGTTGTAATCATGGTCGTGGTTGTTATGATCATAGTCGTGGTTGTTATAATCATAGTCGTAGGTGTTATAATCATGGTCGTGGTTGTTATAATCATGGTCAGGGTTGTTATAATCATGGTCGTGGTTGTTATAATCATGGTCGTGGGTGTTATAATCATGGCCGTGGTTGTTATAACCATTGTCGTGGCTGTTATAATCATAGTCGTAGTTGTTATAATCATAGTTGTGGTTGTTATAATCATGGTCGTGGTTGTTATAATTATAGTCGTGGTTTTTATAATCATGGGCGTGGTTGCTATAATCATGGTCGTGGGTGTTATAATCATGGTCGTGGTTGTTATAATCATTGTCGTGGATGTTATAATCATAGTCGTGGTTGTTATAATCATGGTCGTGGTTATGATTATGGTCGTGGTTGTTGAAATCATGGTCGTGGTTGTTATAATCATGGTCGTAGTTGTTATAATCATGGCCGTGGTTGTTATGATCATAGTCGTAGGTGTTATAATCATAGTCGTGGTTGTTATAATCATGGTCGGTGTTGTTATAATCATGGTCGTAGATGCTATAATCATGGTCGTGGTTTTTATAATTATAGTCGTGGTTTTTATATTCATGGGCGTGGTTGCTATAATCATGGTCGTGGTTAATATAATCATGGTCGTGGTTGTTATAATCATTGTCGTGGCTTTTATATTCATGGGCGTGGTTTGCTATAATCATGGTCGTGGTTATTTATAATCATGGTCGTGGTTGTTATATTATCGTCGGTTCATTATATCATGGTAGTTTATTTATAATCATGGTCAGGTTGGTCGTGGTTGTTAATCATGGTCGTGTCGTGGCTGTTATAATCATAGTCGTGGTTGTTATAATCATGGTCGTGGCTGTTATAATCATGGTCGTGGTTGTTATAATCATGGTCGTGGTTATGATTATGGTCGTGGTTGTTGTAATCATGGTCTTGGTTGTTATAATCATGGTCGTTGTTGTTATAATCATGGTCGTGGTTGTTATAATCATGCCCGTGGTTATGATCATAGTCGTAGGTGTTATAATCATGGTAGTGGTTGTTATAATCATGGTCGGGTTTGTTAAAATCATGGTCGTAGATGCTATAATCATTGTCGTGGATGTTATAATCATGGTCGTGGTTGTTATAATTATGGTCGTGGTTGTTATAATTATAGTCTTTTTTTATAATAATGGTCGTTTTGTTATAATCATGGCCGTGGTTGTTATAATCATAGTCGTAGGTGTTATAATCATGGTCGTGGATGTTAGAATCATGGTCAGGGTTGTTATAATCATGGTCGTGGTTGTTATGATCATGGTCGCGGGTGGTATAATCATGGTCGTGGTTGTTATAATCATTGTCGTGGCTGTTATAATCATAGTCGTAGTTGTTATAATCATAGTTGTGGCTGTTATAATCATGGTCGTGGTTGTTATAATTATAGTCGTGGTTTTATAATCATGGGCGTGGTTGCTATAATCATGGTCGTGGGTGTTATAATCATGGTCGTGGTTGTTATAATCATTGTCGTGGCTGTTATAATCATAGTCGTGGTTGTTATAATCATGGTCGTGGTTATGATTATGGTCGTGGTTGTTGTAATCATGGTCGTGGTTGTTATAATCATGGTCGTAGTTGTTATAATCATGGCCGTGGTTGTTATGATCATAGTCGTAGGTGTTATAATCATGGTCGTGGTTGTTATAATCGTGGTCAGGGCTGTTATAATCATGGTCGTAGTTGCTATAATCATTTTTGTGGTTGTTATAATCATGGTCGTGGTTGTTATGATGATAGTCGTGGTTGTTATAATCATGGTCGTGGTTGTTATAATCTTGGTCGTGGTTATGATTATGGTCGTGGTTGTTGTAATCATGGTCGTGGTTGTTATAATCATGGTCGTGGTTGTTATAATCATAGTTGTGGTTGTTATAATCATGGTCGTGGTTGTTATAATTATAGTCGTGGTATTTATATTCATGGGCATGGTTGCTATAATCATGGTCGTGGTTGTTATAATCATGGTCGTGGGTGTTATGATCACAGTCGTGGTTGTTATAATCATAGTCGTGGTTGTTATAATCATGGTCGTGGTTATGATTATGGTCGTGGGTGTTGTAATTATGGTCGTGGTTGTTATAGTCATGGTCGTGGTTGTTATAATTATTTTTCGGGGTTGTTATAATTATGGTCTTAGTTGTTATAATCATGGCCGTGGTCGTTATGATCATAGTCGTAGGTGTTATAATCATGGTCGTGGTTGTTATAATCATGGTCGGGGTTGTTATAGTCATGGTCGTAGATGCTATAATCATGGTCGTGGTTGTTATATTCATGGTCGTGGTTGTTATGATCATAGTCGTGGTTGTTATAATCAAAGGTGTGGTTGTTATAATCTTGGTCATAGTTGTTATAATTATAGTCATTGTTTTTATAATCATGGTCGTGAATGTTATAATCATGGTCGTGGTTATTATGATCATGGCCGTGGTTGTTATAATCATAGTCGTAGGTGTTACAATCATGGTCGTGTTTGTTATAATCATGGTCAGGGTTGTTATAATCATGGTCGTAGTTGCTATAATCATTTTCGTGGTTGTTATAATCATGGTCGTAGTTGTTATGATCATAGTCGTGGTTGTTATAATCATGGTCGTGGTTGTTATAATCTTGGTCGTGGTTATGATTATGGTCGTGGTTGTTGTAATCATGGTCGTGGTTGTTATAATCATGGTCGTGTTTGTTATAATCATAGTTGTGGTTGTTATAATCATGGTCGTGGTTGTTATAATTATAGTCGTGGTTTTTATATTCATGGGCATGGTTGCTATAATCATGGTTGTGGTTGTTATAATCATGGTCGTGGGTGTTATGATCATAGTCATGGTTGTTATAATCATAGTCGTGGTTGTTATAATCATGGTCGTGGTTATGATTATGGTCGTGGGTGTTGTAATCATGGTCGTGGTTGCTATAATCATGGTCGTGGTTGTTATAATTATGGTCGGGGTTGTTATAATCATGGTCGTAGTTGTTATAATCATGGCCGTGGTTGTTATGATCATAGTCGTAGGTGTTATAATCATTGTCGTGGTTGTTATAATCATGGTCGGGGTTGTTATAATCATGGTCGTAGATGCTATAATCATGGTCGCGGTTGTTATAATTATGGTCGTGGTTGTTATGATCATAGTCGTGGTTGTTATAATGATAGTTGTGGTTGTTATAATCATTGTCGTGGTTGTTATAATTATAATCGTTGTTTTTATAATCCTGGTTGTGATTGTTATAATCATGGTCGTGGTTGTTATGATCATGGCCGTGGTTGTTATAATCATAGTCGTAGGTGTTACAATCATGGTCGTGTTTGTTATAATCATGGTCGGGGTTGTTATAATGATGGTCGTAGTTGTTATATTCATGGTCGTGGTTGTTATAATCATGGTTGTGGTTGTTATGATCATAGTCGTGGTTGTTATAATCATAGTTGTGGTTGTTATAATCATGGTCGTGGTATTTATAATCATGGTCGTGGTTATGATTATGATTGTGGTTGTTGTAATCATGGTCGTGGTTGTTATAATCATGGTCGTAGTTGTTATAATCATGGCCGTGGTTGTTATGATCATAGTCGTGGTTGTTATAATCATAGTTGTGGTTGTTATAATCATGGTCGTGGTTGTTATAATTATAGTCGTGGTTTTTAAAATCATGGTCGTTGTTACCGCCGCAGTAAGATAAGCTAGAAGAGAGAGAAAGAGAGGGATAACCATAATAAGATAAACTAGGCGAGAGAGAGAGAGAGAGGGGATGAGATAAGGGATATAGTGTTGACAACGAATTTGCTGACCAATCTGCTGTGGTGTTTCAATACGAAAACATATGGCCGTTGCCTCTGGGCTGAGATTGCCCTCGAGGGTAGTCTACTGATTTCTACAGGCCAGACAACACGTTGGTTCAGACCACTAGACCCTAAAATGTGAGTGATCGTGAAGTATTAGAATCTGCTAAGAAACTCTAAATAACTTTAATAAGTATATTTGTGTACTGCAATTTGATCATATTATACCTATTGTCTCCTGTATCAATAGTTATAACATGCGAGTTATATTTAAGATGTTAACAGGCTATGTACTGTATATTGATTGTATTATTCATAATATGTGTCCTGAGATAACAGCATTTGTTATATGAGAAATGTTCTTTAACAGGTTTTGACCGAATTATATGGTACGCGTCAACGTTGAGGGTTTATTTCTCCAGCAACAAACCAATAACGCTCCTATGAGCGTTAACATTCAAAACGTATACGGGAGGACTGTCGAAGGACCAACGCCGGAGTTCAGCGTGGGAGAGCATAGGCTCGTCGATCGCCCACCCACCGACAGTGGGTGGATCACCCACCCACCCACAGTGGGTGGATCACGTGCGTCGTCAGCAGCGAGGCAGTGATAGCGAGTGCTCTGTGTTTGAGTGAAGTGTCTTAAATACCTGGACAGTGTCTTAAAGCTTCGGTCTGCGCGTACGGGGCTGTGAGCGTTCATTCCTGAACAGGGAGGCCCGCACCTAGTGAGCTAAGGTTTCAGAACCCCCGGACAGTGTCGTAATGTTTGGTCTGGGCGGACTGGTAGTTAGCGTTCGCTCGGACAAGCACGCAAGTGATTATAACTAACAGCTGATCTTCCTATACCAGTGACACCATAGTATATCAAACAATGATGATAAGGAACCATGAAGAAATACATAAATGAAAGGGATTTATGGGTTAAGTGTGTACAACATTCAGGTTATATGTACATGTATGTATATATGTATATATAAGTATGTGTGTGTGTAATTAAGAAATAACAACGAAGGTTGTGACAAGCCGTAACGTTTTACAAGTAAGGGCGCCGCAGTAGTGTTTGTGACATCAATTGTGTAACGAGTCCCTACATTGATTGTGGATCTCTGTGGTTGTGTTAGTGTGACATCGTAGCTGGTGTGTGACATCGCTGTAGTCGTGTTTGTGTGACATCACTCGTGCGTATTGCACATCACGTGTTTGAGGGACATCGCTCTTGTGTGACATCACTGTGGCCATGTTAGTGTGACATCGTCGCTCGTGCGTGACATCACTGTGGTCGTGTTTGTGTGACATCACTCGTGCGTATTGCACGTCACGTGTTTGAGGGACCGTGTGACATCACTGTTGTCGTGTTTGTGTGACATCACTCGTGCGTATTGCACGTCACGTGTTTGAGGGACCGTGTGACATCACTGTGGTCGTGTTTGTGTGACATCACTCGTTCTTATTGCACATCACGTGTTTGAGGGCACATCGCTCGTGTGTGACATCACTGTGGCCAAGTTAGTGTGACATCGTCGCTCGTGCGTGACATCACTGTGGTCGTGTTTGTGTGACATCACTCGTGCGTATTGCACGTCACGTGCTTGAGGGACCGTGTGACATCACTGTGGTCGTGTTTGTGTGACATCACTCGTGCGTATTGCTCGTCACGTGTTTAGAGGGACTTCGCTCGTGTGTGACATCACTCGTGCGCATGGCACGCGTCTGTGTGACATCAACTTCAATTGTGTGATATCTGCGATCGTGGGCACCTGATACTAAGCGTTACTGCATACACTTATCGAGCAAGACAGATTACGCTTGCTGTTTGGGCAGTCATGGACGGGAAACAGAATAAGTCAGAAGTGGGGAGCGTGTCCGGTGTAGAACAAGGAGACACTGTGGACATAGAGACCGATGTCTCACCCACCTCGCCAAGGCAGCGTGAGATAAACCCGTCAACCGTAAACCTGTCTCCCGAGAAGAGAAAGGAACCACCTGTCAAAGGAATCGAAGGACAATTATGTGAGCAATACCAACAAATGCAGCAAATGTTCGCTCACATGACAGCGATGATGCAAAACGTCACCGAAGGTATGAATCAACTACAAGGCAAGGGCAGCACAGAAGATCGCGGAAGGGTGTTATCACCACCAGAGACTAAACTTTCCTCTGTAATTGAAACTAACGAAGAAACGTTATATACTCCAAGAGGACTCCCGGCGCTCACCTTAACCGCAGAGCCGGGAACATCTCACCAGGGGGAGCGCGGAAGTACTTCCGAACATCAAGCTAGTTCGCCGAAACCACTACCTTTGATGAAAGACAAAAGGGATGACCTACCGAGGTCCGAGGTTTGGGTGAGAGAACTGCTAGAGAATATGAGGTTCTCCCAAAGGCAACGCCGAAGTTCAGCGGAGGAACTTGTAGTGAATACTGGGAGTTCAAGCGAGTCTTTCAGCGACACGTT
>NW_024749779.1:14260412-14279336 GCF_018991925.1 Homarus americanus | reverse complement strand
CATGATTATAACAACCACGACTATAATTATAACAGCCCCGACAATAATTATAACAACCACGAGCATGATTATAACACCCACGACCATGATTATAACAACCACGATCATGATTATAAAAATCACAACTATAATTATAACAACAACGACCATGATTATAACAACCACAACTATGATTATAACAACCACGACTATGATCATAATATCACGCCCATGATTATAACAACTACGACCATGATTATAAAAACCACGACCATGATTAAAACAACCACGACCATAATCATAACCACGACCAAGATTATAACAAACTGACCATGATTATAACAACCACAACTATGATTATAACAACCGACTATGATCATAACAACCCGACCATGATTATAACAACCCGACCATGATTATAACACCTACAACTATGATCATAGCAGCTAAACCGCCGATTAAACAATTCACGACCATGATTATAACAACCACGACCATGATTACGCAGCCACGACCATAATTGCAACAGCACGACCATAATCATAACCGACAATGATTATAACAACCACGACCATGATTATTAGACCCACGACGCGGTGCAACAACCACGACCGCGATTATAAAAACCACGACTATAATTACTTAACAACCGACCATTATTATAAACACAACTGCCAGTTATAGCAACTGCGACCGCCCAGTTATAACAACCCCCGACCATGATTATAACCACAGCAGTTTATAACTCCTGATATGATTATAACAACCGCGACGCCAGTCACAACCACGACCGCCAGTTATAACAACAGCAACTACCATGATTTATAGCAAACGTAACTATGATTATAACACCTCGACTATGATCATAGCAACCACGACCATGATTATAACAACAACCCGACCATGATTATAGCAGCACGCCGTAGCGGTTATAACGCCTGCGACTATGATCGCCTTAGCAACCACGACCATAATTATAACAACTACGGCCATGATTATAACAACCACTATCATGATTATATCAACCACGACAATGATTATAACAACCACGACCATGATTATAACAACCACAACCATGATTATAACAACCAAGACTTTTATCATAACAACCACGCACATGATTATAACAACTACGACCATGATTATAACAACCACGACCATGATTACAACAACCACGACCATAATCATAACCACGACCAAGATTATAACAACCACGACCATGATTATAACAACCACGACCATGATTATAACACCTACGACTATGATCATAACAGCCACGGCCATAATTATAACAACCACGACCATGATTATAACAACCACGACCATGATTACAACAACCACGACCATAATCATAACCACGACAATGATTATAACAACCACGACCATGATTATAACACCCACGACCATGATTATAACAACCACGATCATGATTATAGCAACCAAAACTATGATTATAACACCTACGACTATGATCATAGCAACCACGATCATGATTATAACAACCACGACCATGATTATAACACCCACGACAATGATTATAACAACCACGACCATAATTATAGAAACCACGACAATAATTATAACAACCACGACCATGATTATAACAACCACGACTATGATCATAACAACCACGATCATGATTATAACAACCCCGACCATGATTATAACAACCATGACCATGATTATAACTTCTATGACTATGATTATAAAAACCACGGCCATGATCATTACTACCACGACCATGATTATAACAACCATGAACATGATAATTGCAACCGCAACTATGATTATAACACCTACGACTATGATCATAGCAACCACGACCATGATTATAACAACCACGACCATGATTATAGCAACAGCAACTATAATTATAACACGTACGCATATAATCATAGCAACCACGACCATGATTATAGCAACCACGACCATGATTAACACAACTACGACCATGATTATAACAACAGCAACTATGATTATAACAACTACGACTATAATCATAGCAACTACGACCATGATTATAACAACCACGACCATGATTATAACAACCGCAACTATGATTATAACACCTACGAATATGATCATAACAACAACGACCATGATTATAACAACTACAGCCATGATCATAACAACCACGCCCATGAATATATCAACCACGACCGTGATTATAACAACCACGACCATGATTATAGCAACCGCAACTATGATTAAAAAACCTACGACTATAATCATAGCAACCACGACCATGATTATAACAACCACGACCATGATTATAGTTACCACAACTATGATTATAACACCTACGACTATGTTCATAGCAACCACGACCATGATTAAAACAACGACGACCATGATTATAACAACAGGAACTATGATTATAACACCTACGACTATAATCATTGCAACCACGACCATGATTATAACAACCACGACCATGATTATAACAACCACGCCCATGATTATATCAACCACGACCATGATTATAACAACCACGACCATGATTATAACAAACACAACTAGGATTATAACACCTACCACTATGATCATAACAACGACGACCATGATTATAACAACCACGACCATTATTATAACTCCAAGACCATGATTATAACAACCACAACTATGATTATAACAACCACGACTATGATCATAACAACCACGACCATGATTATAACAACCACGACCATAATTATAGCATCTACGACCATGATTATAACAACCCCGACCATGATTATATCAACTACTACCATGATTATAACACCTACGCCTATGATCATAACAACCTCGGCCATGATTATAACAACCACGACCAAGATTATAACAACCACGACCATGATAACTGTTAAATGGCGGATGAAATAAATATGACTGCATCACTATAATAACCAATAACGCGATTATAACAACCACGACCATGATTATAACAACCATTTAATTCGCCATTATAATAACCACGACTATAATTATAGTTTCGGCTAAATGATTATAACAACCACGAGCATGATTATAACACCCACGACCATGATTATAACAACCACGACCATGATTATAAAAATCACGACTATAATTATAACAACAACGACCATGATTATAACAACCACAACTATGACTATAACATCCACGACTATGATCATAATACCACGCCCATGATTATAACAACTACGACCATGATTATAACAACCACGACCATGATTACAACAACCACGACAATAATAATAACCATGACCAAGATTATAACAACCACGACCATGATTATAACAACCACAACTATGATTATAACAACCACGACTATGATCATAACAACCACGACCATAATTATAACAACCACGACCATGATTATAACACCTACAACTATGATCATAGCAGCCACGGCCATGAATATAACAACTACGACCATGATTATAACAACCACGACCATGATTATAACAACCACGACCATGATTACAACAACCACAACCATAATCATAACCATGACAATGATTATAACAACCACGACCATGATTATAAGACCCACGACCATGATTATAACAACCACGACCATGATTATAAAAACCACGACTATAATTATAGCAACCACGACCATGATTATAACAACCACAACTATGATTATAACAACCACGACTATGATCATAACAACCACGACCATGATTATAACAACCACGACCATGATTATAGCAACTACGACAATGATTATAACAACCCCGACCATGATTATAACAACCACGACCATGATTATATCTCCTATGACTATGATTATAACAACCATGGCCATGATCACAACAACCACAACCATATTATAACAACCACTACCATGATTATAGCAAACGTAACTATGATTATAACACCTACGACTATGATCATAGCAACCACGACCATGATTATAACAACCACGACCATGATTATAGCAACCACACCTGTAGTTATAACACCTCGACCTTAGTCGCAACCCACGACCATGATTATAACAACTTCGGCCATGATTATAACAACCACGCCCATGATTCTTATTAGCCACGACCATGATTACTGCTGGCGACCATGATTATAACAGCCTGACTAGGATTATAGCACCTACCGCAGTCATAACAACGACGACCATGATTATAACAACCACGACCATGATTATAACAACCGCAACTAGGATTATAACACCTACCACTATGATCATAACTCCAAGACCATGATTATAACAACCACAACTATGATTATAACAACCACGACTATGATCATAACAACCACGACCATGATTATAACAACCAAGACCATAATTATAGCATCTACGACCATGATTATAACAACCCCGACCATGATTATAACAACCACGACCATGATTATAACAACCACAACTATGATTATAACAACCATGACTATGATCATAACAACTACGGCCATGATTATAACAACCACGCCCATGATTATATCAATCACGACCATGATTATAACAACCACGACCGTGATTATAACAACCACAACTATGATTATAACAACCAAGACTTTGATCATAACAACCACGCCCATGATTATAACAACTACGACCATGATTATCACAACCACGACCATGCTTATAACAACCACGACCATGATCATAACATCCGCAACTATGATTATAACACCAACTACTATGATCATAACAGCGACGACCATGATTATAACAACCACGACCATTATTATAACACCAACGACCATGATTATACCAACCACAACTATGATTATAACAACCACGACTATGATCATAACAACCGCAACTATTATTATAACACCAACTACTATGATCATAACAGCGACGACCATGATTATTACAACCACGACCATAATTATAGCATCTACGACCATGATTATAACAACGCCGACCATGATTATACTAACCACTAGCATGATTATAACACCTATGACTATGATCATAACAACCACGGCCAAGATTATAACAACCACGACCATGATTAAAACAACTACGACCATGATTATAACAACAGCAACTATGATTATAACACCTACAACTATAATCATAGCAACCACGACCATGATTATAGCAACCACGACCATGATTATAACAACCACGACCATGATTATAACAACCACGACCATGATTATAACAACCACGACCATGATTACAACAACCACGACCATAATCATAACCACGACAATGATTACCTTAGCCGATACCATGATTATATAACGCGACCGTAGTTATAACAGCATTACTTGATTTATAAAAGCCACGACTATAATAAAACAACCACGACCATGATTATAACCCAGCGACTATAGTCGCAGCAACCACGACCGCCAGTTAAAACAGCTGACCATGATTATAACAGCAACGCTATGATTTATAACGCCTGCTATAATCACCATAGCCGACCATGATTATAGCAACCGCGACCGCCCAGTTATATCAACTACGACCATGATTATAACAACCACGACCATGACTATAACAACCACGACCATGATTACAACAACCACGACCATGATAATAACACCCACGACCATGATTCTAACAACCACGACCATGATTATAAAAACCACGACTATAATTATAACAACCACGACCATGATTATAACAACCACGACAATGATTATAACAACCACGACCATGATAATAACACCCACGACCATGATTCTAACAACCACGACCATGATTATAAAAACCACGACTATAATTATAACAACCACGACCATGATTATAACAACCACAACTATGATTATAACAACAACTACCATGATTATAGCAACTGCAACTATGATTATAAAACCTACGACTATGATCATAGCAACCACGACCATGATTATAACAACTACGGCCATGATTATAACAACCACGCCCATGATTATATCAACCAAGACCATGATTATAACAACCACGACCATGAATATAACAACCACAACTATGATTATAACAACCACGACTTTGATCATAACAACCACGCCCATGATTATAACAACTACGACCATGATTATAACAACCACGACCATGATTACAACAACCACGACCATAATCATAACCACGACCAAGATTATAACAACCACGACCATGATTATAACAACCACAACTATGAATATAACAACCACGACTATGATCATAACAACCACGAGCATGATTATAACAACCACGACCATGATTATAGCATCTACGACCATGATTATAACAACCCCGACCTTGATTATAACAACCACGACCATGATTATAACACCTACGACTATGATCATAACAACACGGCCATGATTATAACAACTACGACCATGATTATAACAACCACGACCATAATCATAATGACGACCATGATTATAGCAACCACGACCATGATTAAAACAACCAAGACTATGATTATAACAACCACAACTATGATTATAACACCTACCACTATGATCATAACAACGATGACAATGATTATGACAACCACGACCATTATTATAACACCCACGACCATGATTATAACAACCACAACTGTGATTATAACAACCACGACTATGATCATAGAAACCACGACCATGATTATAACAACCACGACCATAATTATAGCATCTCGACCGCCCAGTTATAACGGCTTCGACCATGATTATAACTACCACGACCATGATTATAACAACCACGACCATGATTATAACAACCACCACTTCTATTACAACAACCACGACCATAATGATAACCACGACCCTGATAGTAAACAACCACGACCATGATTATAACAACCACGACCATCATTATAACAACCACGTACCATGATTATAACACCCACGACCATGATTATAACAACCACAACTGGTTATAACAGCTTCGACTATGATCTAGCAGCCACGACCATGATTATAGCAACTACGACCATGATTATAACAACCCCGACCATGATTATAACCACGACCGCGATTATAACAACCACGACCTATATTACAACAACAACGTACAATGATAACCCGACCGCGATAGTAAACAACAACGACCGCCAGTTATAACAACCACGACCATCATTATAACAACCCACGACTATGATTACCAACAACCACGACCATTATTATAACAACCACGACCGCGGTATAACAACCGACCTATGTTACAGCAACCACGACCATAATGATAACCCACGACCATGATTATAACAACCACGACCATGATTATAACAACCACGAACATGATTATAACAACCACGACTATGATTATAACACCCACGACCATGATTATAACAACCACGACCATGATTATAAAAACCATTACTATAATTATAACAACCACGACCATGATTTTAAATTCACACCTATGATTATAACAACCACGACTATGACCATAACAACCACGGCCTTGATTATAACAACTACGACCATGATTATAACAACCACGACCATGATTACAACAACCACTACCATAATCATAACCACGACCATGATTATAACAACCACGACAATGATTATAGCAACCGCAACTATGATTATAACACCTACGACTATGATCATATCAACCACGACCATGATTATAACAACCACGACAATGATTATAGCAACCGCAACTATGATTATAACACCTACGACTATGATCATAGCAACCACGACCATGATTATAACAACCACGACAATGATTATAGCAACCGCAACTATGATTATAACACCAACCACTATGATCATAACAACGACGACCATGATTATAACAACCACGACCATTATTATAACACCCACGACCATGATTATAACAACCACAACTATGATTATAACAACCACGACTATGATCATAACATCCACGACCATGATTATAACAACCACGACCATAATTATAGCATCTACGACCATGATTATAACAACGCCGACCATGATTATACTAACCACTACCATGATTATAACACCTATAACTATGATCATAACAACCACGGCCAAGATTATAACAACCACAACCATGATTATAACAACCACGAACATGATTTTAGCAACCGCAACTCTGATTATAACACCTACAACTATGATCATAGCATCCACGACCATGATTATAACAACCACCACCATGATTATAACAACCGCAACTATGATTATAACACCTACGACTATGATCATAGCAACCACGACCATGATTATAACAACTACGGCCATGATTATAACAAGCACGCCCATGAATATATCAACCACGACCATGATTATAACAACCGCAACTATGATTATTACACCTAACACTATGATCATAACAACGACGACCATGATTATAACAAACACGACCATTATTATAACACCCACGACCATGATTATAACAACGACAACTATGATTATAACAACCACGGCCATGATTATAACAACTACGATCATGATTATAACAACTACGACCATGATTATAACAACCACGACCATGATTATAGCAACTACGACTATGATTATAACAACCACGGCCATGATCATAACAACTACGACCATGATTATAACAACCACTACCATGATTATAGCAACCGCAACTATGATTATATCACCTACGACTATGATCATAGCAACCACGACCATGATTATAACAACGCCGACCATGATTATAACAACCACTACCATGATTATAACACCTACGCCTATGATCATAACCACGGCGATGATTATAACAACCACGACCATGATTATAACAACTACGACCATGATTATAACAACCACGACCTTGATTACAACAACCACGACCATAATCATAACCACGACCATGATTATAACAACCACGACCATGATTATAACAACCACGACTATAATTATAACAGCCCCCACAATGATTATAACAACCACGAGCATGATTATAACACCCACGACCATGGTTATAACAACCACGACCATGATTATAAAAACCACGACTATAATTATAACAACAACGACCATGATTATAACAACCACAACTATGATTATAACAACCACGACTATGATCCTAACAACCACGCCCATGATTATAACAACCACGACCATGATTATAACACCCACGACCATGATTATAACAACCACGACCATGATTTTAAAAACCACGACTATAATTATAGCAACCACGACCATGATTATAGCAACCTCAACTATGATTATAACAACCACGACTATGATCATAACAACCACGACCATGATTATAACAACCACGACCATGATTATAGCAACCGCAACTATGATTATAACACCAACGACTATGATCATAGCAACCACGACCATGATTATAACAACTACGGCCATGATTATAACAACCACGCCCATGATTATATCAACCACGACCATGATTATAACAACCACGACCATGATCATAACAACCGCAACTATGATTATAACACCTACCACTATGATCATAACAACGACGACCATGATTATAACAACCACGATTATAACACCCACGACCATGATTATAACAACCACATCTATGATTATAACAACCACGACTATGATCATAACATCCACGACCATGATTATAACAACCACGACCATAATTATAGCATCTACGACCATGATTATAACAACCCCGACCATGATTATACTAACCACTACCATGATTATAACACCTATGACTATGATCATAACAACCACGGCCATGATTATAACACCTACGACTATGATCATAACAGCCACGGCCATGATTATAAAAACCACGTCTATAATTATAACAACCACGACCATGATTATAACAACCACGACCATGATAATAACAACCACTACCATGATTATAACAACCACGACTATGATTATAACACTCACGACCATGATTATAACAACCACGACTATAATTACAACAGCCACGACAATGATTATAACAACCACGAGCATGATTATAACACCCACGACCATGATTATCGCAACCACGACCGTGATTATAAAAACCACGACTATAATTATAACAACAACGACCATGATTATAACAACCACAACTATGATTATAACAACCACGACAATGATCATAACAAACACGCCCATGATTATAACAACTACGATCATGATTATAACAACCACGACCATGATTACAACAACCACGACCATAATCATAACCACGACCAAGATTATAACAACCACGACCATGATTATAACAACCACGACTATGATCATAACAACCACGACCATGATTATAACAACCCGACCATGATTATAACACCTACGACTGATCATAACAGCAGCCATGATTATAACAACTTCGACCATGATCATAACAACCCGACCATGATTATAACAACCCGCCCATGATTATAACACCTACGACTATGATCATAAGAGCCACGGCCATGATTATAACAACTACGACCATGATTATAACAACCACGACCATAATCATAACCACGACAATCATTATAACAACCACGACCATGATTATAACACCCACGATCATGATTATAACCACGACCATGATTATAAAAATCACGCCTATAATTATAACAACCACGACCATGATTATAACAACCACAACTATGATTATAACAACCACGACTATGATCATAACAACCACGACCATGATTATAACAACCACGACCATGATTATAGCAACTACGACCATGATTATAACAACCCCGACCATGATTATAACAACCACGACCATGATTATAATTCCTATGACTATGATTATAACAACCACGGCCACGATCATAACAACCACGACCATGATAATAACAACCACTACCATGATTATAGCAACCGCAACTATGATTATAACACCTACGACTATGATCATAGCAACCACGACCATGATTATAACAACCACGACCATGATTATAGCAACCGCAACTATGATTATAACACCTACGACTATGATCATAGCAACCACGACCATGATTATAACAACTACGGCCAAGATTATAACAACTACGACCATGATTATAACAACCACGATCATGATTATAACACCCACGACCAAAATTATAGCATCTACGACCATGATTATAACAACCCCGACCATGATTATAACTACCACTACCAAGATTATAACACCTACGCCAATGATCATAACAACCACGGCCATGATTATAACAACCACGACCATGATTATAACAACTACAACCATGATTATAACAACCACGACCTTGATTACAATAACCACGACCATAATCATAACCACGACCATGATTATAACAACCACGACCATGATTATAACAACCACGACCATGATTATAACAACCACGACTATAATTATAACAGCCACGACAATGATTATAACAACCACGAGCATGATTATAACACCCACGACCATGATTATAACAACCACGACCATGATTATAAAAACTACGACTATGATTATAACAGCAACGACCATGATTATAACAACCACAACTATGATTATAACAACCACGACTATGATCATAACAACCACGCCCATGATTATAACAACTACGACCATGATTATAACAACCACGACCATGATTACAACAACCACGACCATAATCATAACCACGACCAAGATTATAACAACCACGACCATGATTATAACCACCACAACTATGATTATAACAACCACGACTATGATCATAACAACCACGACCATGATTATAACAACCACGACCATGATTATAACACCTACGACTATGATCATAACAGCCACGGCCATGATTATAACAACTACGACCATGATTATAACAACACGACCATGATTATAACAACACGACCATGATTACAACAACCACGACCGTAATCATAACCGATAATCATTATAACCCAACCACGACCATGATTATAACTACTTACGACCATGATTATAACAACCCGACCATGATTATAACAACCGACCATGATGGTAAAACCCATTATAAATTATAACAACCACGACCATGATTATAACAACCACAACAGTGATTATAACAACCACGACTATGATCATAACAACCACGACCATGATTATAACAACCACGACCATGATTATAGCAACTATGACCAGGATTATAACAACCCCGACCATGATTATAACAACCTCGACCATGATTATAACTCCTATGATTATGATTATAACAACCACGGCCATGATCATAACAACCACGACCATGATTATAACAACCACTAACATGATTATAGCAACCGCAACTATGATTATAACACCTACGACTATGATCATAGCAACCACGACCATGATTATAACAACCACGACCATGATTATAGCAACCGCAACTATGATTATAACACCTACGCCTATGATCATAACCACGGCCATGATTATAACAACCACGACCATGATTATAACAACTACGAACATGATTATAACAACCATGACCTTGATTACAACAACCACGACCATAATCATAACCACGACCATGATTATAACAACCAAGACCATGATTACAACAAACACGACCATGATTATAACAACCACGACTATAATTATAACAGCCCCGACAATGATTATAAAAACCACGAGCATGATTATAACACCCACGACCATGGTTATAACAACCAAACCATGATTATAAAAACCACGACTATAATTATAGCAACAACGACCATGATTATAACAACCACAACTATGATTATAACAACCACGACTATGATCATAACAACCACGCCCATGATCATAACAACCACGCCCATGATTATAACAACACCAACAATGGTTATAAAAACCACGACCATAATTATAGCAACAACGACCATGATTATAGCAACCACGACCATGATTATAACAACCGCAACTATGATTATAACACCTACGACTAAGATCATAGCAGCCACGACCATGATTATAACAACTACTTCCATGATTATAACAACCACGCCAATGAATATATCAACCACGACCATGATTATAACAACCTCGACCATGATTATAACAACCGCAACAATGATTATAACACCTAACACTATGATCATAACAACGACGACCATGATTATAACAATCCCGACCATTATTATAACAACAGCAACTATGATTATAACACCTACAACTATAATCATAGCAACCACGACCATGATTATAGCAACAACGACCATGATTATAACAACCGCAACTATGATTATAACACCTACGAATATGATCATAGCAACCACGACCATAATTAAAACAACTACGACCATGATTATAGCAACAGCAACTATGATTATAACACCTACAACTATAATCATAGCAACCACGACCATGATTATAGCAACCACGACCATGATTATAACAACTGCAACTATGATTATAACACCTATGACTATGATCATAGCAACCACGACCATGATTAAAACAACAACGACCATAATTATAACACCTACGACTATGATCATAACAACCACGACCATGATTATAACAACCACGAACATAATTATAGCAACCGCAACTATGATTATAACACCTACGACTATGATCATAGCAACAACGACCATGATTATAACAACCACGACCATGATTATAGCAACCGCAACTATGATTATAACACCTACGACTATAATCATAGCAACCACGACCATGATTATAGCAACCACGACCATGATTATAACAACCACGAACATGATTATAGCAACCACAACTATGATTATAACACCTACGACTATGATCATTGCAACCACGACCATGATTAAACCAACTACGACCATGATTATAACAACAGGAACTATGATTATAACACCTACGACTATAATCATAGCAACCACGACCATGATTATAACAACCCCGACCATGTTTATAACAACCACTACCATGATTATAACACCTACGCCTATGATCATAACAACCACGGCCATGATTATAACAACCACGACTATGATTATAACAACTAAGACCATGATTATAACAACCACGACCTTGATTACAACAACCACGACCATAATCATAACCCCGACCATGATTATAACAACCACAACCATGATTATAACAACCACGACCATGATTATAACAACCACGACCATTATTATAACACCCACGACCATGATTATAACAACCACAACTATGATTATAACAACCACGACTATGATCATAACAACCACGACCATGATTATAACAACCACGACCATAATTATAGCATCTACGACCCATGATTATAACAACCCCGACCATGATTATAACAACCACTTCCATGATTATAACACCTACGCCTATGATCATAATAACCACGGCCATGAACATAACAACCACGACCATGATTATGACAACTACAACCATGATTATAACAACCACAATCTTGATTACAACAACCACGACCATAATCATAACCACGACCATGATTATAACAACCACGACCATGATTATAACAACCACGACCATGTTTATAACAACCACGACTATAATTTTAACAGCCCCGAAAATGATTATAACAACCACGAGCATGATTATAACACCCACGACCATGATTATAACAACCACGACCATGATTATAAAAATCATGACTATAATTATAACAACAACGACCATGATTATAACAACCACAACTATGATTATAACAACCACGACTATGATCATAACAACCACGCCCATGATTATAACAACTACGACCATGATTATAACAACCACGACCATGATTACAAAAACCACGACCATAATCATAGCTACGACCAAGATTATAACAACCACGACCATGATTATAACAAACACAACTATGATTATAACAACCACGACTATGATCATAATAACCAGGACCATGATACCAACCACGACCATGATTATAACACCACGACTAGATTCATGATTATCAAACCACGACCATGATTATAACAACCGCGACCATGATTATAACAACCACCACCATGATTATAACAACCACGACCATGATTAACAACCACGACACCAGACCGCCATGATTATAACACCCGACCATGATTATAACAACCACGACCATGATTATAAAAACCACGACTATAATTATAACAACCACGACCATGATTATAAATCCTATGACTATGATTATAAAAACCACGGCCATGATCATAACAACCACGACCATGATTATAGCAACCGCAACTATGATTATATCAACCACGACCATGATTATAACAACCACGACCATGATTATAACAACCACAACTATGATGATAACAACCACGACTATGATCATAACAACCACGCCAATGATTATAACAACTACGACCATGATTAAAAACACGACTTGATTAAAACAACCACGACCATGATTATAACACCTACGACTATGATCGTAACAGCCACGGCCATGATTATAACAATTACGACCATGATTATAACAACCACGACTATGATTATAACAACCACGACCATGAATACAACAACCACGACCATAATCATAACCACGACAATGATCATAACAACCACGACCATGAATATAACACCCACGACCATGATTATAAAAACCACGACCATGATTATAAAAACCACGACTATAATTATAACAACCACGACCATGATTATAACAACCACAATTATGATTATAACAACCACGACTATGATCATAACAACAACGACCATGATTATAACAACCACGACCATGATTATAGCAACTACAACCATGATTATTACAACCCCGACCATGATTATAACAACCACGACCATGATTATAACTCCTATGACTATGATTATAACAACCACGGCCATGATCATGACAACCACGACCATGATTATAAGAACCACTACCATGATTATAGCAACCACAACTATGATTATAACACCTACGACTATGATCATAGCAACCACGACCATGATTATAACAACCACGACAATGATTATAGCAACCGCAACTATGATTATAACACCTACGACTATGATCATAGCAACCACGACCATGATTATAATAACTACGGCCATGATTATAACAACCAGGCCCATGATTATATCAACCACGACCATGATTATAACAACCACGACCATGATCATTACAACCGCAACTATGATTATAACACCAACCACTATGATCATAACAACGACGACCATGATTATAACAACCACGACGATTATTATAACACCCACGACCATGATTATAACAACCACGACTATGATCATAACATCCACGACCATGATTATAACAACCACGACCATAATCATAACCACGACCAAGATTATAACAACCACGACCATGATTATAACAACCACAACTATGATTATAACAACCACGACTATGATCATAACAACCACGACCATGATTATAACAACCACGACCATGATTATAACACTCCACGACTATGATCATAACAACCACGGCCATGATTATAACAACTACGACCATGATTATAACAACCACGACCATGATTATAACAACCACGACCATGATTACAACAACCACGACCATAATCATAACCACGATAATCATTATAACAATCACGACCATGATTATAACACCCACGACCATGATTATAACAACCACGACCATGATTATAACAACCACGACCATGATTATAAAAACCACGACTATAATTATAACAACCACGACCATGATTACAACAACCACAACATTGATTATAACAACCACGACTATGATCATAACAACCACCACCATGATCATAACAGCCACGACCATGATTATAACAACCACGACCATGATTACAACAACCACGACCATAATCATAACCACGATAATCATTATAAGACCACGACCATGATTATAACACCCACGACCATGATTATAACAACCACAACCATGATTATAACAACGACTACCATGATTATAAAAACCATGACTATAATTATAACAGCCACGACCATGATCATAACAACCACAACAATGATTATAACAACCACGACTATGATCATAACAACCACGACTATGATTATAACATCCACGACCATGATTATAACAACCACGACTATAATTATAACAGCCACGACAATGATTATAACAACCACGAGCATGATTATAACAACCACGATCATGATTATAACAACCACAACCATGATTATAAAAACCACGACTATAATTATAACAACAACGACCATGATTATAACAACCACAACTATGATTATAACAACCACGACAATGATCATAACAACCACGCCCATGATTATAACATCTACGATCATGATTATAACAACCACGACCATGATTACAACAACCACGACCATAATCATGACCACGACCAAGATTATAACAACCACGACCATGATTATAACAACCACAACTATGATTATAACAACAACGACTATGATCATAACAACCACGACCATGAATAATAACAACCACGCCCATGATTATAACAACTACAACCATGATTATAACAACCACGATCATGATTATAACACCCACGACCAAAATTATAGCATCTACGACCATGATTATAACAACCCCGACCATGATTATAACAACCACTACCATGATTATAACACCTACGCCTATTATCATAACAACCACGGCCATGATTATAACAACCACGACCATGATTATAACAACTACGACCATGATTATAACAACCACGACCTTGATTACAATAACCACGACCATAATCATAACCACGATCATGATTATAACAACCACGACCATGATTATAACAACCACGACCATGATTATAACAACCACGACTATAATTATAACAGCCACGACAATGATTATAATAACCACGAGCATGATTATAACACCCACGACCATGCTTATAACAACCACGACCATGATTATAAAAACCACGACTATAATTATAACAACAACGACCATGATTATGACAACCACAACTATGATTATAACAACCACGACTATGATCATAACAACCACGCCCATGATTATAACAACTACGACCATGATTATAACAACCACGACCATGATTACAACAACCACGACCATAATCATAACCACGACCAGATTATAACAACACGACCATGATTATAACAACCACAACTATGATTATAACAACCACGACTATGATCATAACAACCACGACCATGATTATAACAACCACGACCATGATTATAACACCTACGACTATGATCATAACAGCGACGGCCATGATTATAACAACTACGACCATGATTATAACAACCACGACCATGATTATAACAACCACGACCATGATTACAACAACCACGACTATAATCATAACCACGATAATCATTATAACAACCACGACCATGATTATAACACCCACGACCATGATTATAACAACCACGACCATGATTATAACAACCACGACCATGATTATAAAACCCACGGCTATAATTATAACAACCACGACCATGATTATAACAACCACAACAATGATTATAACAACCACGACTATGATCATAACAACCACGACCATGATTATAACAACCACGACCATGATTATAGCAACTACGACCATGATTATAACAACCCCGACCATGATTATAACAACCACGACCATGATTATAACTCCTATGACTATGATTATAACAACCACGGCCATGATCATAACAACCACGACCATGATTATCACAACCACTACCATGAATATAGCAACCGCAACTATGATTATAACACCTACGACTATGATCATAGCAACCACGACTATGATCATAGCAACCACGACAATGATTATAACAACCCCGACCATGATTATAACAACCACTACCATGATTATAACACCTACGCCTATGATCATAACCACGGCCATGATTATAACAACCACGACCATGATTATAACAACTACGACCATGATTATAACAACCACGACCTTGATTACAACAACCACGACCATAATCATAACCACGACCATGATTATAACAACCACGACCATGATAATAACAACCACGACCATGATTATAACAACCACGACTATAATTATAACAGCCACGTCAATGATTATAACAACCACGAGCATGATTATAACACCCACGACCATGATTATAACAACCACAACTATGATTATAACAACCACGACTATGATCATAACAACCACGACCATGATTATAACAACCACGTCCATAATTACAGCATCTACGACCATGATTATAACAACCCCGACCATGATTATAACAACCACTACCATGATTATAACACCTACGCCTATGATCATAACAACCACGCCATGATTATAACAACCACGACTATAATTATAACAACAACGACCATGATTATAACAACCACAACTATGATTATAAAAACCACGACTATGATCATAACAACCACGCCCATGATTATAACAACTACGACCATGATTATAACAACCACGACC
>NW_024749779.1:14232446-14260312 GCF_018991925.1 Homarus americanus | reverse complement strand
GATTATAACAACCACGACTATGATTATAACACCCACGACCACAATTATAGCATCTACGACCATGATTCTAACAACCCCGACCACGATTATAACAACCACTACCATGATTATAACACCTACGCCTATGATCGTAACAACCACGGCTATGATTACAACAACCACGACCATTATCATAACCACGACCATGATTATAACAACCACGACCATGATTCTAAAAACCACCACCAATATTATAACAACCACGACTATAATTATAACAGCCACGACAATGATTATAACAACCACGAGCATGATTATAACACCCACGACCATGATTATAACAACCACGACTATGATTATAAAAACCACGACTATAATTAAAACAACAACGACCATGATTATAACAACCACAACTATGATTATAACAACCACGACAATAATCATAACAACCACGCCCATGATTATAACAACTACGATCATGATTACAACAACCACGACCATAATCATAACCACGACCATGAATATAACAACCACGACCATGATTATAACAAACTACGACCATGAGATTATAATAACTACTTAATTCATGATTACAAATAAACACGACCATAATCATAACCACGACCAAGATTATAACAACCACGACCCGATTATAACACTACCTAATTCAGCGATTATAACCACGACCATGATTATATAAACCACGACTATAATTATAACAACCACGACCATGATTATAACAACCACAACTATGATTATAACAACCACAACTATGATCATAACAACCACGACCATGATTATAACAACCCCGACCATGATTATAACAACCACGACCATGATTATAACTCCTATGACTATGATTATAACAACCACGGCCATGATCATAACATCTACGACCATGATTATAACAACCACTACCATGATTATAGCAACCGCAACTATGATTATATCACCTACGACTATGATCATAGCAACCACGACCATGATTATACCAACCACGACCATGATTATAGCAACCGCAACTATGATTATAACACCTACGACTATGATCATAGCAACCACGACCATGATTATAACAACGCCGACCATGATTATAACAACCACTACCATGATTATAACACCTACGCCTATGATCATAACCACGGCGATGATTATAACAACCACGACCATGATTATAACAACTACGACAATGATTATAACAACCACGACCTTAATTACAACAACCACGACCATAATCATAACCACGACCATGATTATAACAACCACGACCATGATTATAACAACCACGACTATAATTATAACAGCCCCCACAATGATTATAACAACCACGAGCATGATTATAACACCCACGACCATGGTTATAACAACCACGACCATGATTATAAAAACCACGACTATAATTATAACAACAACGACCATGATTATAACAACCACAACTATGATTATAACAACCACGACTATGATCCTAACAACCACGCCCATGATTATAACAACCACGACCATGATTATAACACCCACGACCATGATCATAACAACCACGACCATGATTATAAAAACCACGACTATAATTATAACAACCACGACCATGATTATAGCAACCTCCAACTATGATTATAAATAACCACGACTATGACTGGCAAATAACCACGACCATGATTATAACAACCACGACCATGATTATAGCAACCGCAACTATGATTATAACACCAACGACTATGATCATAGCAACCACGACCATGATTATAACAACTACGGCCATGATTATAACAACCACGCCCATGATTATATCAACCACGACCATGATTATAACAACCACGACCATGATTACAACAACCACGACCATAATCATAACCACGACCAAGATTATAACAACCACGACCATGATTATAACAACCACAACTATGATTATAACAACCACGACTATGATCCTAACAACCACGCCCATGATTATAACAACCACGACCATGATTATAACACCCACGACCATGATTATAACAACCACGACCATGATTTTAAAAACCACGACTATAATTATAGCAACCACGACCATGATTATAGCAACCTCAACTATGATTATAACAACCACGACTATGATCATAACAACCACGACCATGATTATAACAACCACGACCATGATTATAGCAACCGCAACTATGATTATAACACCAACGACTATGATCATAGCAACCACGACCATGATTATAACAACTACGGCCATGATTATAACAACCACGCCCATGATTATATCAACCACGACCATGATTATAACAACCACGACCATGATTACAACAACTACCTCACCCAATCATAACCACTTAATTAAGATTATTATAACAACCACGACCATGATTATAACACCTACGACTATGATCATAGCAACCACGACCATGATTATAACAACTACGGCCAAGATTATAACAACTACGACCATGATTATAACAACCACGATCATGATTATAACACCCACGACCAAAATTATAGCATCTACGACCATGATTATAACAACCCCGACCATGATTATAACTACCACTACCAAGATTATAACACCTACGCCAATGATCATAACAACCACGGCCATGATTATAACAACCACGACCATGATTATAACAACTACAACCATGATTATAACAACCACGACCTTGATTACAATAACCACGACCATAATCATAACCACGACCATGATTATAACAACCACGACCATGATTATAACAACCACGACCATGATTATAACAACCACGACTATAATTATAACAGCCACGACAATGATTATAACAACCACGAGCATGATTATAACACCCACGACCATGATTATAACAACCACGACCATGATTATAAAAACTACGACTATGATTATAACAGCAACGACCATGATTATAACAACCACAACTATGATTATAACAACCACGACTATGATCATAACAACCACGCCCATGATTATAACAACTACGACCATGATTATAACAACTACTGACCTTTTACATTACAATAACCATTTAATTCATATAATATAACCACGACTAAGATTATAACATCCACGACCATGATTATAACACCCACGACCATGATTATAGCAACCACGACCTTGATTAAAACAACCACGACCATAATTATAACAACAACGATCATGATTATAACAACCACGACTATGATTATAACATCCACGACCATGATTATAACACCCACGACCATGATTATAACAACCACGACCATGATTATAACAACCACGACCATGATTATAACAACTACGCACTACGATTACAAATAACCAATTTAATTACACCGCAACCACGATAATCATTATAACAACCACGACCATGATTATAACACCCACGACCATGATTATAACAACCACGACCATGATTATAACAACCACGACCATGATTATAAAACCCACGACTATAATTATATCAACCACGACCATGATTATAACAACCACAACAATGATTATAACAACAACGACTATGATCATAACAACCACGACCATGTTTATAACAACCACGACCATGATTATAGCAACTACGACCATGATTATAACAACCCCGACCATTATTATAACAACCACGACCATGATTATAACTCCTATGCCTATGATTATAACAACCACGGCCATGATCATAACAACCACGACCATGATTATAACAACCACTACCATGAATATAGCAACCGCAACTTTGATTATAACACCTACGACTATGATCATAGCAACCACGACTATGATCATAGCAACCACGACCATGATTATAACAACCCCGACCATGATTATAACAACCACTACCATGATTATAACACCTACGCCTATGATCATAACCACGGCCATGATTATAACAACCACGACCATGATTATAACAACTACGACCATGATTATAACAACCACGACCTTGATTACAACAACCACGACCATAATCATAACCACGACCATGATTATAACAACCACGACCATGATTATAACAACCACGACCATGATTATAACAGCCCCGACAATGATTATAACAACCACGAGCATGATTATAACACCCACGACCATGGTTATAACAACCACGACCATAATCATAACCACGACAATGATTATAACAACCATTGACCATGATTGAGTAATAATCTTACGACCACATGATTATAACAACCACGACCATGATTATAAAAACCACGACTATAATTATAACAACCACGACCATGATTATAACAACCACAATTATGATTATAACAACCACGACTATGATCATAACAACCCCGACCATGATTATAACAACCACGACCACGATTATAACTCCTATGACTATGATTATAACAACCACGGCCATGATCATGACAACCACGACCATGATTATAAGAACCACTACCATGATTATAGCAACCGCAAATATGAATATAACACCTACGACTATGATCATAGCAACCACGACCATGATTATAACAACCACGACAATGATTATAGCAACCGCAACTATGATTATAACACCTACGACTATGATCATAGCAACCACGACCATGATTATAACAACTACGGCCATGATTATAACAACCAGGCCCATGATTATATCAACCACGACCATGATTATAACAACCACGGCCATGATCATAACAACCGCAACTATGATTATAACACCAACCACTATGATCATAACAACGACGACCATGATTATAACAACCACGACCATTATTAAAACACCCACGACCATGATTATAACAACCACAACTATGATTATAACTACCACGACTATGATCATAACATCCACGACCATGATTATAACAACCACGACCATAATTATAGCATCTACGACCATGATTATAACAACGCCGACCATGATTATACTAACCACTACCATGATTATAACATCTATGACTATGATCATAACAACCACGGCCAAGATTATAACAACCACGACCATGATCATAGCAACCACGACATTGATTATAACTACCGCGACCATGATTATAGCAACAGCAACTATGAATATAACACCTACGACTAGGATCATAGCAACCACGACCATGATTAAAACAACTACGACCATGATTAAAACAACTACGACCATGATTATAACAACAGCAACTATGATTATAACGCCTACAACTATAATCATAGCAACCACGACCATGATTATAGCAACCACGACCATGATTATAACAACCGCAACAATGATTATAACACCTACGACTATGATCATAGCAACCACAACCATGATTATAACAACTACGGCCATGATTATAACAACCACGCCCATGAATATATCAACCACGACCATGATTATAACAACCACGAACATGATTATAACAACCGCAACTACGATTATAACAAATAACATTATGATCATAACAACGACGACCATGATTATAACAAACACGACCATTATTATAACACCCACGACCATGATTATAACAACGACAACTATGATTATAACAACCACGACTATGATCATAACAACCACTACCATGATTATAACACCCACGACCATAATTATAGCATCTACGACCATGATTATAACAACCCCGACCATGATTATAACAACCACTACCATGATTATAACACCTACGCCTATGATCATAACAACACGACCATGATTATAACAACCACGACCTTGATTACAACAACCACGACCATAATCATAACCACGACCATGATTATAACAACCGCGACCATGGTTATAACAACCACGACCATGAATATAACAACCACGACTATATATATAACAGCCACGACAATGATTATAACAACCACGAGCATGATTATAACACCCACGACCATGATTATAACAACCACAACTATGATCATTATAACAACCACGACTATGATTATATCACGAACGACCATGATTATAACAACCATGACCATGATTATAACAACCATGACCATGATTATAACAACCGTGACCATAATTATAATACCCCCGACCATGATTATAACAACCACTTACTACGCGATTATAACATCCCATGCCTGATCATAACAACCACGTCCAGCGATTATAACAAATTAATGACTATAATTGATAACAACAACGAATTCATGATTATAACAACCACAACTATGATTATAACAACCACCTAATAACGACTATAAGAAACATTTTCCCATGATTATAACAACTCACGATCAAGGATTATAACAAACTTCACGCACCATGATTACAACAAACTACTCCACCATGTAACCATAACCACTACCAAGATTATAACAACTATCTACCATGATTATAACAACCACAATTTATGATTATAACAACCAATTTAATTATGATCATAACAACCAATGACCATGATTATAACAACCACGACTACAACACCTACGACTATGATTATAACAACTACGGCCATGATTATAACAACCACGCCCATGAATATATCAACCACGACCATGATTATAACAACCACGACCATGATTATAACACCTACGACTATGATCATAACAGCCACGGCCATGATTATAACAACTACGACCATGATTATAACAACCACGACCATAATCATAACCACGACAATCATTATAACAACCACGACCATGATTATAACACCCACGATCATGATTATAACCACGACCATGATTATAAAAATCACGCCTATAATTATAACAACCACGACCATGATTATAACAACCACAACTATGATTGTAACAACCACGACTATGATCACAACAACCACGACCATGATTATAACAACCACGACCATGATTATAACACCTACGACTATAATCATAACAGCCACGGCCATGATTATAGAACTACGACCATGATTATAACAACCACGACCATGATTAATAACAACTACGACCATGATTACAACAACCACGACCATAATCATAACCACGATAATCATTATAACAACCACGACCATGATTATAACACCCACGACCATGATTATAACATCCACGACCATAATTATAACAACCACGACCATGATTACAACAACCACGACCATAATCATAACCACGATAATCATTATAACAACCACGACTATAATTATAACAACCACGACCATGATTACAACAACCACAACAATGATTATAACAACCACGACTATGATCTTAACAACCACCACCATGATCATAACAGCCACGACCATGATTCTAACAACCACGACCATGATTACAACAACCACGACCATAATCATAACCACGATAATCATTATAACAACCACGACCATGATTATAACAACCACTACCATGATTATAAAAACCACGTCTATAATTATAACAACCACGACCATGATTATAACAACCACGACCATGATAATAACAACCACTACCATGATTATAACAACCACGACTATGATTATAACACTCACGACCATGATTATAACAACCACGACTATAATTACAACAGCCACGACAATGATTATAACAACCACGAGCATGATTATAACACCCACGACCATGATTATCGCAACCACGACCGTGATTATAAAAACCACGACTATAATTATAACAACAACGACCATGATTTTAACAACCACAACTATGATTATAACAACCACGACCAAGATTATAACAACCACAACTATGATTATAACAACCACGACAATGATCATAACAACCACGACCATGATTATAACAACCACGACCATGATTATAGCAACTACGACCATGATTATAACAACCCCGACCATGATTATAACAACCACAACCATGATTATAATTCCTATGACTATGATTATAACAACCACGGCCACGATCATAACAACCACGACCATGATAATAACAACCACTACCATGATTATAGCAACCGCAACTATGATTATAACACCTACGACTATGATCATAGCAACCACGACCATGATTATAACAACCACGACCATGATTATAGCAACCGCAACTAAGGATTATAACACCTACGATTATGATCATAGCAACTAATGATCACAGATTATAACAACCACGACTATAATTATAACAACAACGACCATGATTTTAACAACCACAACTAAGGGATATTATAATAACCACGACTACGATTAGGTCAAATCCACAACTATGATTATAACACCTACGACTATGATCATAGCAACCACGACCATGATTATAACAACCACGACCATGATTATAGCAACCGCAACTATGATTATAACACCTACGACTATGATCATAGCAACCACGACCATAATTATAACAACTACGGCCATGATTATAACAACCACTATCATGATTATATCAACCACGACAATGATTATAACAACCACGACCATGATTATATAAAGCAACCGCAACTAAGGATTATAACACCTACGGTGACTATGATCATAGCAAACCACGCACTATGATTATAACAACCACGACCACAGATTATAAGCAAACTGCAACTATGATTATAACAATTTTAACAGCATTTCATGAATCGCAGCTAACTACTAATTACGATTATAACAACTACGGCCAAGATTATAACAACTACGACCATGATTATAACAACCACGATCATGATTATAACACCCACGACCAAAATTATAGCATCTACGACCATGATTATAACAACCCCGACCATGATTATAACTACCACTACCAAGATTATAACACCTACGCCAATGATCATAACAACCACGGCCATGATTATAACAACCACGACCATGATTATAACAACTACAACCATGATTATAACAACCACGACCTTGATTACAATAACCACGACCATAATCATAACCACGACCATGATTATAACAACCACGACCATGATTATAACAACCACGACCATGATTATAACAACCACGACTATAATTATAACAGCCACGACAATGATTATAACAACCACGAGCATGATTATAACACCCACGACCATGATTATAACAACCACGACCATGATTATAAAAACTACGACTATGATTATAACAGCAACGACCATGATTATAACAACCACAACTATGATTATAACAACCACGACTATGATCATAACAACCACGCCCATGATTATAACAACTACGACCATGATTATAACAACCACGACCATGATTACAACAACCACGACCATAATCATAACCACGACCAAGATTATAACAACCACGACCATGATTATAACCACCACAACTATGATTATAACAACCACGACTATGATCATAACAACCACGACCATGATTATAACAACCACGACCATGATTATAACACCTACGACTATGATCATAACAGCCACGGCCATGATTATAACAACTACGACCATGATTATAACAACAACGACCATGATTATAACAACCACGACCATGATTACAACAACCACGACCATAATCATAACCACGATAATCATTATAACAACCACGACCATGATTATAACACCCACGACCATGATCATAACAACCACGACCATGATTGTAAAACCCACGACTATAATTATAACAACCACGACCATGATTATAACAACCACAACAATGATTATAACAACCACGACTATGATCATAACAACCACGACCATGATTATAACAACCGACCATGATTATAGCAACTTCGACCACGATTATAACAACCCCGACCATGATTATAACAACCACGACCATGATTATAACTCCTATGACTATGATTATAACAACCACGGCCATGATCATAACAACTACGACCATGATTATAACAACCACTACCATGATTACACCAGCAACGCCTTTGCAGTTATATCACCACGACTTCGCATCATAGCAACCACGACCATGATTATAACAACGCCGACCATGATTATAACAACCACTACCGCGGTTCATAACACCTCGCCTATGATCAAACCACAGCGATGATTATAACAACCCACGACCATGATTATAACAACTACGACCATGATTATAACAACCGACCTTGATTAACAACCACGACCATAATCATAACCCACGACCATGATCACAACAACCACGACCATGATAATAACAACCACTACCATGATTATAGCAACGCCAGCTATGATTATAACACCTCGACTATGATCGCAGCAACCACGACCATGATTATAACAACCACGACCATGATTGCCAGCAGCACGCTGCCAGTTACAGCACCCGACCACTGATCGCCGCAACCACGACCATGATTATAACACCCACGATCATGATTATAACCACGACCATGATTATAAAAATCACGCCTATAATTATAACAACCACGACCATGATTATAACAACCACAACTATGATTATAACAACCACGACTATGATCATAACAACCACGACCATGATTATAACAACCACGACCATGATTATAGCAACTACGACCATGATTATAACAACCCCGATCATGATTATAACAACCACGACCATGATTATAATTCCTATGACTATGATTATAACAACCACGGCCACGATCATAACAACCACGACCATGATAATAACAACCACTACCATGATTATAGCAACCGCAACTATGATTATAACACCTACGACTAAGATCATAGCAACCACGACCATGATTATAACAACCACGACCATGATTATAGCAACCGCAACTATGATTATAACACCTACGACTATGATCATAGCAACCACGACCATGATTATAACAACTACGGCCAAGATTATAACAACTACGACCATGATTATAACAACCACGATCATGATTATAACACCCACAACCAAAATTATAGCATCTACGACCATGATTATAACAACCCCGACCATGATTATAACAACCACTACCAAGATTATAACACCTACGCCAATGATCATAACAACCACGGCCATGATTATAACAACCACGGCCATGATTATAACAACTACGACCATGATTATAACAACCACGACCTTGATTACAATAACCACGACCAAAATCATAACCACGACCATGATTATAACAACCACGACCATGATTATAACAACCACGACCATGATTATAACAACCACGACTATAATTATAACAGCCACGACAATGATTATAACAACCACGAGCATGATTATAGCGCACGACCGCAGTTATAACAGCAGCCGACCATGATTATAAAAACCACGACTATGATTATAACAGCAACGACCATGATTATAACAACCACAACTATGATTATAACAACCACGACTATGATCATAACAACCACACCCATGATTATAACAACTACGACCATGATTATAACAACCACGACCATGATTACAACAACCACGACCATAATCATAACCACGACCAAGATTATAACAACCACGACCATGATTATAACAACCACAACTATGATTATAACAACCACGACTAGGATCATAACAACCACGACCATGATTATAACAACCACGACCATGATTATAACACCTACGACTAGCAGTCCTGCCAATACAGCCGCCAGTTATAACAACTACGACGCCAGTTATAACAACCACGACCATGATTATAACAACCACGACCGCGGTTACAGCTTAGCCACGACCATAATCGCCAACCACGATAATCATTATAACAACCACGACCATGATTATAACACCCACGACCATGATTATAACAACCACGACCATGATTATAACAACCACGACCATGATTATAAAACCCACGACTATAATTATATCAACCACGACCATGATTATAACAACCACAACAATGATTATAACAACAACGACTATGATCATAACAACCACGACCATGTTTATAACAACCACGACCATGATTATAGCAACTACGACCATGATTATAACAACCCCGACCATTATTATAACAACCACGACCATGATTATAACTCCTATGACTGCCAGTTATAACAACCACGGCCATGATCATAACAACTACGACCATGATTATAACAACCACTACCATGATTATAGCAACCGCAACTATGATTATATCACCTACGACTATGATCATAGCAACCACGACCATGATTATAACAACGCCGACCATGATTATAACAACCACGACCATGATTATAACAACTACGACCATGATTATAACAACCACGACCTTGATTACAACAACCACGACCATAATCATAACCACGACCATGATTATAACAACCACGACCGCCAGTTATAACAACCACGACTATAATTATAACAGCCCACAATGATTATAACAACCCTGAGCATGATTATAACAACACCCACGGCCATGGTTATAACAGCCGACCATGATGATTATAAAAACCCACGACTATAAATTATAACAACAACGTCGCAAAGTTATCGCTTATGCACAACTATGATTATAACAACCACGACTATGATCCTAACACGCCCCATGATTATAACAACCACGACCATGATTATAACACCCACGACCGCCCAGTCATAACAACCACGACCATGATTATAAAACCACGACTATAATTATAACAACCGACCATGATTATAGCAGCCTCAGCTATGATTATAACAACCACGACCACCAGTTATATAGCGCGGCTATGATTATAACACCAACGACTATAATCATAGCAACCACGACCATGATTATAACAACTACGGCCATGATTATAACAACCACGCCCATGATTATATCAACCACGACCATGATTATAACAACCACGACCATGATCATAACAACCGCAACTATGATTATAACACCTACCACTATGATCATAACAACGACGACCATGATTATAACAACCACGACCATTATTATAACACCCACGACCATGATTATAACAACCACATCTATGATTATAACAACCACGACTATGATCATAACATCCACGACCATGATTATAACAACCACGACCATAATTATAGCATCTACGACCATGATTATAACAACCCCGACCATGATTATACTAACCACTACCATGATTATAACACCTATGACTATGATCATAACAACCACGGCCATGATTATAACACCTACGACTATGATCATAACAGCCACGGCCATGATTATAACAACTACGACCATGATTATAACAACCACGACCATGATTATAACAACCACGACCATGATTACAACAACCACGACCATAATCATAACCACGATAATCATTATAACAACCGACCATGATTATAACACGACCATGATTATAACAACCACGACCATGATTATAACAACCGACCATGATTGTAAACCCACGATTATAATTATAACAACCACGACCATGATTATAACAACCACAACAGCCAGTTATAACAACCGACTATGATCATAACAACCCGACCATGATTATAACAACCCGCGACCATGATTATAGCAACTACGACCATGATTATAACAACCCCGACCATGATTATAACAACCACGACCATGATTATAACTCCTATGACTATGATTATAACAACCACGGCCATGATCATAACAACTACGACCATGATTATAACAACCACTACCATGATTATAGCAACCGCAACTATGATTATATCACCTACGACTATGATCATAGCAACCACGACCATGATTATAACAACGCCGACCATGATTATAACAACCACTACCATGATTATAACACCTACGCCTATGATCATAACCACGGCGATGATTATAACAACCACGACCATGATTATAACAACTACGACCATGATTATAACAACCACGACCTTGATTACAACAACCACGACCATAATCATAACCACGACCATGATTATAACAACCACGACCATGATTATAACAACCACGACTATAATTATAACAGCCCCCACAATGATTATAACAACCACGAGCATGATTATAACACCCACGACCATGGTTATAACAACCACGACCATGATTATAAAAACCACGACTATAATTATAACAACAACGACCATGATTATAACAACCACAACTATGATTATAACAACCACGACTATGATCCTAACAACCACGCCCATGATTATAACAACCACGACCATGATTATAACACCCACGACCATGATTATAACAACCACGACCATGATTATAAAAACCACGACTATAATTATAACAACCACGACCATGATTATAGCAACCTCAACTATGATTATAACAACCACGACCATGATTATAGCAACCGCAACTATGATTATAACACCAACGACTATAATCATAGCAACCACGACCATGATTATACCAACTACGGCCATGATTATAACAACCACGCCCATGATTATATCAACCACGACCATGATTATAACAACCACGACCATGATCATAACAACCGCAACTATGATTATAACACCTACCACTATGATCATAACAACGACGACCATGATTATAACAACCACGACCATTATTATAACACCCACGACCAAGATTATAACAACCACATCTATGATTATAACAACCACGACTATGATCATAACATCCACGACCATGATTATAACAACCACGACCATAATTATAGCATCTACGACCATGATTATAACAACCCCGACCATGATTATACTAACCACTACCATGATTATAACACCTATGACTATGATCATAACAACCACGGCCATGATTATAACAACCACGACCATGATTATAACAACCACGACCATAATTATAAGAACAGCAACTATGATTATAACACCTACAACTATAATCATAGCAACCACGACCATAATTATAGCAACCACGACCATGATTATAACAACCTCAACTATGATTATAACACCTACGACTTAGATCATAGCAACCACGACCATGATTATAACAACTACGGCCATGATTATAACAACCACGCCAATGAATATATCAACCACGACCATGATTATAACAACCACGACCATGATTATAACAACCGCAACAATGATTATAACACCTAACACTATGATCATAACAACGACGACCATGATTATAACAAACACGACCATTATTATAACAACAGCAACTATGATTATAACACCTACAACTATAATCATAGCAACCACGACCATGATTATAGCAACCACGACCATGATTATAACAACTGCAACTATGATTATAACTCCTACGACTATGATCATAGCAACCACGACCATGATTAAAACAACTACGACCATGATTATAACAACAGCAACTATGATTATAACACCTACAACTATAATCATAGCAACCACGACCATGATTATAGCAACCACGACCATGATTATAACAACCGCAACTATGATTATAACACCTACGACTAAGATCATAACAACCACGCCCATGATTATAACAACTACGACCATGATTATAACAACCACGACTATGATTATAACACCCACGACCACAATTATAGCATCTACGACCATGATTCTAACAACCCCGACCACGATTATAACAACCACTACCATGATTATAACACCTACGCCTATGATCATAACAACCACGGCTATGATTACAACAACCACGACCATTATCATAACCACGACCATGATTATAACAACCACGACCATGATTCTAAAAACCACGACCAATATTATAACAACCACGACTATAATTATAACAGCCACGACAATGATTATAACAACCACGAGCATGATTATAACACCCACGACCATGATTATAACAACCACGACTAAGATTATAAAAACCACGACTATAATTATAACAACAACGACCATGATTATAACAACCACAACTATGATTATAACAACCACGACAATAATCATAACAACCACGCCCATGATTATAACAACTACGATCATGATTACAACAACCACGACCATAATCATAACCACGACCATGAATATAACAACCACGACCATGATTATAATACCTAGGACTATGATCATAACAGCCACGGCCATGTATATAACAACTACGACCATGATTATAACAACCACGACCATGATTATAACAACCACGACCATGATTACAACAAACACGACCATAATCATAACCACGACCAAGATTATAACAACCACGACCATGATTATAACACCCACGACCATGATTATAACCGACCATGATTATATAAACACGACTATAATTATAACAACACGACCATGATTATAACAACCACAACTATGATTATAACAACCACAACTATGATCATAACAACCGACCGATTATAACAACCCCGACCATGATTATAACAACCACGACCATGATTATAACTCCTATGACTATGATTATAACAACCACGGCCATGATCATAACAACCACGACCATGATTATAACAACCACTACCATGATTATAGCAACCGCAACTATGATTATAACACCTACGACTATGATCATAGCAACCACGACCATGATTATAACAACTACGGCCATGATTATAACAACCACGCCCATGATAATATCAACCACGACCATGATTATAACAATTATGACCATGATTATAACAACCACAACTGCGATTATAACAACCACGACTATGATCATAACAACCACGCCCATGATTATAACAACTACGACCATGATTATAACAACCACGACCATGATTACAACAACCACGACCATAATCATAACCACGACCAAGAATATAACAACCACGACCATGATTATAACAACCACAACTATGATTATAACAACCACGACTATATTCATAACAACCACGACCATGATTATAACAACCACGACCATGATTATAACACCTACGACTATGATCATAACAGCCACGGCCATGATTATAACAACTACGACCATGATTATAACAACCACGACCATGATTATAACAACGACAATGATTTTAACAACCACGACCATGATTATAACACCCACGACCATGATTATAACAACCACGACCATGATTATAAAAACCACGACCATGATTATAACAACCACGACCATGATTATATCAACTACCACCATGATTATAACAACCGCGACCATGATTATAACAACCACGACCATGATTTTAACTCCTATGACTATGATTTTAACACCCACGGCCATGATCATAACAACCACGACCATGATTATAAAAACCACGACCATGATTATAACAACAACTACCATTATAGCAACCGCAACTATGATTATAACATGTACGACTATGATCATAGCAACCACGACCATGATTATAACAACCACGACCATGATTATAGCAACCGCAACTATGATTATAACACCTACGTCTATGATCATAGAAACCACGACCATGATTATGACAACTACGGCCATGATTATAACAACCACGCCCATGATTATATCAACCATGACCATGATTATAACAACCACGGCCATGATTATACCAACCGCAACTATGATTATAACACCTACCACTATGATCATAACAACGACGACCATGATTATAACAACCACGACCATTATTATAACACCCACGACCATGATTATAACAACCACAACTATGATTATAACAACCACGACTATGATCATTACAGCCACAGCCATGATTATAACAACTACGACCATGATTATAACAACCACGACCATGATTATAACAACCACGACCATGATTACAACAACCACGACCATAATCATAACCACGACAATCATTATAACAACCACGACCATGATTATAACACCCACGACCATAATTATAACCACGACCATGATTATAAAAACCACTACTATAATTATAACAACTATGACCATGATTATAACAACCACAACTATGATTATAACAACCACAACTATGATCATAACAACCACGACCATGATTATAACAATCACAACCATGATTATAGCAACTACGACCATGATTGTAACAACCCCGACCATGATTATAACAACCACGACCATGATTATAACTCCTATGACTATGATTATAACAACCACGGCCATGATCATAACAACCACCACCATGATTATAACGACCACTACCATGATTATAGCAACCGCAACTATGATTATAACACCTACGACTATGATCATAGCAACCACGACCATGATTATAAAAACCAAGACCATGATTATAGCAACCGCAACTATGATTATAACACCTACGACTATGATCATAGCAACCACGACCATGATTATAACAACTACGGCCATGATTATAACAACCACGCCCATGATAATATCAACCACGACCATGATTATAACAACCACGACCATGATTATAACAACCACAACTATGATTATAACAACCACGACTATGATCATAACAACCACGCCCATGATTATAACAAGTACGACCATGATTATAACAACCACGACCATGATTACAACAACCACGACCATAATCATAACCACGACCAAGATTATAACAACCACGACTATGATTATAACAACCACAACTATAATTATAACAACCATGACTATGTTCATAACAACCACGACCATGATTATAACAACCACGACCATGATTATAACACCTACGACTATGATCATAACAGCCACGGCCATGATTATAACAACTACGACCCTGATTATAACAACCACGACCATGATTATAACAACCACGACCATGATTACAACAACCACGACCATAATCATAACCACGACAATGATTTTAACAACCACGACCATGATTATAACACCCACGACCATGATTATAACACCCACGACCATACTTATAACAACCACGACCATGATTATAAAAACCACGACTTATAACAACCACGACCATGATTATAAAAACCACGACCAAGATTATAACAACCACGACCATGATTATAGCAATTACGACCATGATTATAACAACCGCGACCATGATTATAACAACCACGACCATGATTATAACTCCAATGACTATGATTATAACAACCACGGCCATGATCATAACAACCACGACTATGATTATAACAACAACTGCCATGATAATAGCAACCGCAACTATGATTATAACACCTACGACTATGATCATAGCAACCACGACCATGATTATAACAACCACGACCATGATTATAGCAACCGCAACTATGATTATAACACCTATGACTATGATCATAGCAACCACGACCATGATTATAACAACTACGGCCATGATTATAACAACCACGCCCATGATTTTATCAACCACGACCATGATTAATAACAACTACGGCCATGATTATAACAACCGCAACTATGATTATAACACCTACCACTATGATCATAACAACGACGACCATCATTATAACAACCACGACCATTATTATAACACCCACGACCATGATTATAACAACCACAACTATGATTATAACAACCACGACTATGATCATAACATCCACGACCATGATTATAACAACCACGACCATAATTATAGCATCTACGACCATGATTATAACAAGCCCGACCATGATTATACTAACCACTACCATGATTATAACACTTATGCCTATGATCATAACAACCACGGCCATGATTAAAACAACCACGACCATGATTATAACAACCACGACCATGATTATAACAACCACGAACATGATTTTAGCAACCGCAACTCTGATTATAACACCTACGACTATGATCATAGCAACCACGACCATTATTATAACAACCACGACCATGATTATAGCAACCGCAACTATGATTATAACACCTACGACTATGATCATAGCAACCACGACCATGATTAAAACAACTACGACCATGATTATAACAACAGCAACTATGATTATAACACCTACAACTATAATCATAGCAACCACGGCCATGATTATAGCAACCACGATCATGATTATAACAGCCGCAACTATGATTATAACACCTGCGACTATGATCATAGCAACCACGACCATGATTATAACAACTACGACCATGATTATAACAACCACGCCCATGAATATATCAACCACGACCATGATTATAACAACCACGACCATGATTATAACAACCACAACTCTGATTATAACACCTAACACTATGATCATAACAACGACGACCATGATTATAAGAACCACGACCTTTATTATAACACCCACGACCATGATTATAACAACCAAGACCATGATTATAACAACCACGACAATGATTTTAACAACCACGACCACGATTACAACAACCACGACCATAATTATAACAACCACGACCATGATTATAACAATCACGACCATCTATCTAATATACTATAGGAATAGCAGTGTGTCTGTGTGTATATCTGTTCTGGGCAGCTGAAACGGCACAATCGTTTTTCATCAAACCTGGTGGAAAAATCGCAAATAAATCGTAGAGTGGAACAAAGCTGGTCCCATGTCGATAGTTTCTTTAGGAAGGTATTAATTAACCATTTTATTTACGCTGGAAAACGATGTCGCTGTACGCTGTCAGCCGGACAGCTGTTGCGCGATAGCCAAGCACGAGAGTTCAAACTTTCACGCCTTGGTAAGCTGTACCACAGGACTCGCCACCGGGCATGTAGGGCCCACGATCACTTGTTATACACTATGGATGAATAAGTTTTCATTATGCATTTAAATTGACCCGCAGGGGTAAAAGATATTTTCATAGCAAGCATGTAGTAAGCATTAAGCATATATAAGCTTTGGGTAGCGCTCCCTTTTAACTTGGCTTATATATAAATAAGTTAAGGGGTTAAGTTACAAACCCAAAATGGTCTTTTCTCCATTTATTGATAAACTGAAAATGTCACAGGCTATTAGTATAAGCATCGTAATTAACACTGTAAGCTGTGAGTGTTACTTGAGGACAGGGCTCAACAGGGCTGAGTTAAGTCACCCGTCCAATTCTCGTGAAAGTCAAGTTGTGAACTGAGATCCTGAGGACTGGTGCCTGTGAAGGGAGGTGTCTGAGAAGAGGGGGTCCTCTGGAGGAGATGCCGGGTTAACCCTACAATCTCAAGGTCAGCCTACTAAGGAATTTCCCCTCACGTGAATAGCACAAGGTACCTCACAGCTTATGGAAGATTACAGTAGGGTGATTGTATTATATAAACTAAATGTATTAACCCAAATTTATATAATTGTTATTGCCATGTGACAAGGGCTAATACAAGCAAGCAATTAATTAGCCTGCTCAAGCGCAGCTGTTTTAGTCACGTATACGGTCTGGCGACAGTGTGTTGACCAGAGATGTTTTAATATGATGATATCACCTTTGAAGCTCATTACTTCAGTAAATGACTTTTTCAGTAACGCCACTGACACTGATTTAGGTGTTCATGCCAAGGAATTGACTCATACTGACCCTCCCTGCTGTGTAGAAGCTTCTAGAAGCTTGAACCTAGGCATAATCCTTCGTGACGTCATTATCAATTAGCCCTGAGTGGGTTCGCCTTGGAAGAGCTTGGCAGTCTTTAGCTGGACACCACACATTACTGATCTACCACTGAGCAGTAGACTGAGAGACCATTTCAGTCCTAGCAGATCTAAATAGTATCTCTAACACTGCTTTAAGCTCACAGTCCCATATCATGTAGCTAGCTTCTCTTTAGATACAAGTGTAAAAAAAAAAAAAAATATATATATATATATATATATATATATATATATATATATATATATATATATATATATATATATATATATATATATATATATATAAATATATATATATAAATATATATATATATATATATATATATATATATATATATATATATATATATATATATATATATATATATATATATATATATATATATATATAAATATATATAAATATATATATATATAATATATATAAATAAATATATATAAATAAATATATATAAATAAATATATATAAATAAATATATATAAATAAATATATAAATAAATACATATAAATAAATATATATAAATAAATGTATATAAATAAATATATATAAATAAATATATATAAATAAATATATATAAATAGATATATATATATAAATAAATAAATATACATATATATATATATATAAATAAATATATATGTATGTATATATATATATATATATATATATAAATATATATAATATATATATATATATATATATATATATATATATATATATATATATATATAAATATATATATATATATATATATATATATATAAATATATATATATATATATATATATATATATATATAAATATATATATATTTATATATATATATATATATATATATATATATATATATATATATATATATATATTCTTGTTTTATTCAAGACATCTTCAGAGGCAACTGTTGCCTCTGAAGATGTCTTGAATAAAGACAAAGGTACTCCTTTTCCCGTGTGATTTTATCACGATTTATCTTATCCACGTTTTCATTGTGGATACATGAAATATATATATATATATATATATATATGTGTGTGTGTGTGTGTGTGTGTGTGTGTGTGTGTGTGTGTGTGTGTGTGTGTGTGTGTGTGGGTGTGTGTGTGGGTGTGTGTGTGTGTGTGTGTGTGGGTGTGTGTGTGGGTGTGTGTGTGTTTGAGATGTTTGCGTATTTGTGATCCTGAATTTATTGATGAATACTGAAACACATTCAGTCCATTGCACAAAAACTAGTGTACCCTTCATTGTTTGTTGATCATTGTTTTAGAAGGGCTCAAAAATCCTTTCATTCTACTCAAACCAGGCAAATTCCTACACTTAAGAATATTTTGACTCTACCTTATCGCAATGAATTTGTCCCTTTAGATCAGTCCCTTAAATTATTAAATATTAATGTTGTTTTTAAGTATGAATCAACTATTACTAATATATTAATCAAGAATAGCCCAACATTGAATGTAAATGGAAGTGTTTACTGCATTCCATGTAGCAAATGTAATGGAAATTATGTAGGACAGACTGGGAAAGCATTACAACTCAGAATTAAACAGAACAAGTACAATATTAGAACAGCATCTGAAAGCAGTGCACTGTTCGTTCATGTTAGGAACAATAATCATTCCATAGATTGGGAAAACAGCTTAGAAGTGTATAAATCATCATGTGTCACAGAAAGACTTCTGGTTGAAGCAAGTTTGATTAGGGAATTAAATTCTATAAACCTTAGTGATGGTCAGTACAAAACTGATATGTTACACAAATTTATTTGTCAGTGGCCCAAGGTTAAATATGCTTTGAAAGCATTCGAGTTAGATGTAGGATATATGATTAGTGGGTCCCATATTCTTTACCTGACTTAGCATGACTAGTTACGTCGCCCTTTCTTTTAAACTCCTCTTTGTGTGTGGTGGTGTTGGTGTGCGGATTAGTGGATGTCTTATTTATGACCTGTTTGGTAAGGTCACCCTGTGTACTTAAGCCTCTCCCGGTCCTTGTAATTCAGTTGCCCCTGAAGGTGTCTTGAATAAAGAAGAAAGCTAAAGTGCTCCATTTTTTCCTTCTTTCCTGTGAGAATTTATCAAGATTTATCTTATCCACGTTTTCATTGTGGATCTACATGATATATATAGCATGTATATATATATATATACATACAAGTTACGACAACCCATCTACCTACTTCTACAAACGTTCATTTCAACGTTCAACACAGGGTCCACAAGTAACAAGACAGCTCATACCTGATTTATCCATACTGAGTTTCTGAGTAACAAGTGCTGAATACACACATCAGTGAGCACCGTCTAGTGAAAAGCCAGTGAACAGTTCTACAACGTCTTCAGTGATGCAGTGACTGACGCATAAGCACGTCATTAAACAACTCCAACTAAACATCATCAGTGACTCACCGGAAGGAGGGTAGCTCCCACTCTTGACACCCAGCTTCAGCCGAGAGAGGAGTACACCGCTGACCACTGAGCGTCCTTGGGAGCGACAAAGACAGACCCTCCTCACGCATCGCTCTCCCTCCTCACTATTACGCCTGACCAGGTTAAGTGGCCTTTACACTAATTGTACTCATTGTTTATTAACCAGTGAAGTGTTGAGTTCTCGACTTACCTGATGAGTAATTTTTTGTAGTCATTTTGTTCTGGCAATTTGGACAATTTACAGACATATGGTATATTTTATGTGTAACTAAAGCTCTTTCTATGTCCCATAGTTATAATTTAAGACGCAGTACCCATTCTTTTCAGAGGAATTAAGTGAGATTTGGTTTGCCAACAATGTAGAATTTGTTAGGTCTAAGTGTTCAGTTACGAACCCAACAGATCTTCAGATAATTAACTGTGCTCACAATTTAATTGACCAAAAGGACCCTCAGTCAGAAGCCCGGTATATTGCCAAGAATGGGATGAATTTAAGAAAGCTTGGCGTTCCGCTTGTTTGAATGAACGCCAGACATTATTTTTTCAAATTTGCATGATTATTTGACAATGGAACAAAACTCTGGTGAAAAATGCTCATAGTTTTTAGTGCGTGTTGATCGCACAAGACAAAACTTATTTAACTCACTCAAAAAGTCTACATGGCTAGACCTACCTTCAGTTAACGGGAGTAACCCTGGGACGAGTGCTGAGTCCAATGTCAACTTTTTACAATTTAGTGTCATTTTACGTAGTGTTCCTATACGGGTTAGGCGTAAGGTGTCTGAAGCCATTACAACTCATGATGTTACATTGATGGAATTTCAGGAACTTATTAATCATAAGGGAGGATTTTCTAAGGACGTTTTGGTCTACACAGTAACAAGTAAACCTAAGGACAGCAGTGAGTCGTCCACAGGTGCTAAAAAACAGAAACCTAAGAAAAAGGGACCAATAGTTTGTCACTTTTGTGGAGTCCTTGGTCACATTAAACCAAAATGTCCAAATATGAATTCTCACAATACTCTTTCAGCGGCTCCTGACGGGCGTGCTCCTGCTACAGGTTACAAGTCTATTACACTTTCTGCACAGGGTACAGATTCACAACCTCAGTCACAGCCTAGTAAGAGTCAGTCAGCTCCGGCACCAGGGAACAAGTACAGTTTCGTCCACAAAGTTTGGACACACGACACACTAGAGTGCTATAGGTGTCAACAGTTCCTTCAGTCACGGGTGAACCCTAACACAGTTGTTCTTCCACAACGGGAAACCTACAGTTTACCTCCTCAAGTAACCACTTAAATAATGATACTTTATCAGTTTCCGGTACCTGTGTTGTCTTTATCCTAGATCTTTAATACCTTTCTCCAGGAGCGAGGGAGAACAGGACCCATTATGTGGGGTCAGACTAACATTTCAGTCTTTTTAGATTCAGGTGCTGAAGATTATGTCCTAGATTCTCATATTTTAAATACTGTAGCTACGGAGTCCTGTTCTTGGACAGACATTCAATTACCTCGTATTACATGTATAGATGGTCCAGGACTTAACGTTACTTGGGCCATACAGCTTAAGTTTAAATTGGGGAATACACACATAGATTGTTTGTCCTATGTTGCGGACGGAATTTCCATTCATGAGCATTTGTTAGTCGGCTTCCTGACGATGAAAGCCCACCGTATAGTAATAGTCCCTCATCAGAATTTAATTACTGTCAACCAAGAAATCGTTAGTTTAGCCGCGTATGTAGTACGTCAAACTCCTAATACCGTACGGAATTACGGAATAATCGATGCGTCGTCCGGAGTTAACGATGTTTATGTCCCGATAAATTTAGATAGACAGATTCTCTCACACGGAAATGACACACAAACTAACACTTATTACTTCTCTGACGTATGCTCAGGAAAACTATCACATGATGTACACCTGAGCCCTGATCAGTTAACCGCAGTTTCCCTCAAGCTAGATGCTAACTGTAACTAACACAGTGCCTATCGTACTCACAACACAATGTGATACTGAACAATCATCTAACCCCTGAAGAACAAACCCCCCTTCATTAATTAACGCTAGCCACATTCCTCCTACAGGATTCACCAAGGCCTTACTTACACTGTCAGTCTTGCTCAACAAATACAGGTCAGCCATAGCACTCAAGGGAGAACCTCTGGGACAAACCCACCTTGTTCAACACCACATTAACTTGCAACCCGGCACTAATCCCATCTACATACCTGCATACCCCCTTCCTCATTCGCAGAGAACAAGGGTAGATAGGTGTGTGGAGGACATGCTTGCCCAAGGAGTATTACAAGCATCTAATTCACCTTGGAATTCTCCATTGTTACTTGTCGCAAAGCCAGACGGTACCTGGAAGCCCTGCGTAGACTATCGTCGTCTTAACAGAGTCACTATCCCCATACACTCAGGAATTATATATACAACCTTTTATAAAAAACAAGAACTACCGTTTGGGTTTCGTTTCAAACCCAAATAAAATAGGTGAACGGACTGGTTAATTGGACAAGCAGCCGATTCATGCTCAAGTCTTCTGTCAGGGTGTCGCTTGCAGCAGTCTAAAAATGGGTGGTTCACTACCTTCACTAGAAGCTTTCATCTGAGGATGTAAGTGACCAGTTCAGAGAAAGCATGGGTATGCCCTTGTTCGGATGAAGCTCTTGTGCTTCTTCTTGCCATGAGCATTTCGGTGTGTCTTTCTGTTGTACAGGTCTGCCAGGCACCGAGGGGATACTTCAGTTCTTGCACAACATCTCCTCCACTTAGTTGCGAGGAGTTTATCGCTGTCTTCGACAATCATTCAATCTTTTATTAAGTTTCATTGTCATTGCATGTCTTATGTCATCTCCCAAAGCTTCTTCCTCATGAAAGCATTCTGTTGCTTTGGGGGTCTCTGACCATTCGTGGTATCTTGGTACTGCTGCTCTCCTCTGTAGCAAGTGCAGAGGTTCGCCTTTTCTGAGCTCTATTTAACTTTGTGTTGTTGAACAGAACTCTGCAACTCTTATGGAACTGTGCCTTGTTTCTCCTCAAGGTCTCCTCTATCCCATCTTTAACAAGCTTGATTGGCAGTGCATTGATTGAATGAAATAGAGGAATATTCCTTGCCAAGCTCTTGTAACCGTCATCTCCTTTTTTGGCAGGATTTGCATGTGAGACTTAAGATCTTCCTTCTTATCCTGTTGACAAAGACAGCACTTTGCCCAGTCAGTGAGGAATGATTTGTTGGTAGATTTGTGTCCATAACTATTTTTTGATCTTCAGGGCCGAGGGTTTATCCTTTTACCACCCTCATGAGCACTTTCTTGCGTGGGATATAACTAGGTTCATGCCCTTTCCTACACCTAGTTCGATCGTTCATCCAGTGTCATTAGTCCCGTGCAATCTGTACACCATCCAGATAACTAAAAACCCGTTATCCTTGGCTCAGCTCTCGCTGGCACATCCTGTCAATTCAGGTGCGGCTTACCTAACTGATTTGGGGTTGGTTAAGCAGCATTTGGAACACTAAGCTGTTGCAGTATGACATGCTTTCATAGCTGACACTGAACCCCATGCTGGGTTGCACAGCAGTGTAATGGGCCCTGTCTCATCAACAGAACATATTATATAAATGGGTCATACATCTGATATTATATTCAGATTCACCCTGTAACTTTCCACTGTCTATAGGTAAGACATGGGTTGTACACGTGAGAGGGCAACTCTCCCAGGAGGGAGAGACCTATAGTCAGCATATTAAGCCCACGGCGGCCCTCCTCCTCAGTCGCTCACAGTAATATCGTAAGGACGTGACCTAACGTTTATAATATAAACGCCGTCCTTTCTCATTCACTCCTAAACAGTGGAACTTACGGTCGATCTACACTCGAAAATATATAATCCTTTTATAATAAAACAAGGAACTACCGTTTGGGTTTCGTTACTTCAAACCAAATAATAAATATATGTGAACGGCCTGGTTACTTGCACAAGTAGCCGATTCATATAGGTGGCAAGCGGTGTACGGATTCTTAAACTGGTAGTCGTATCAAACCGTCAGTGTTTTTGTGAAAAACTGAAAACACACAGCAGTGACCCGTTACATAATCCGAGTGTTTAAAACTATATCCCGTATCGAGACGATTTTAGTAAGTGCTCCTTATCTCTGTCACATACAAAAACGTGCAGAATTCGTAATATACATATATTACAGCCTGTTGGTAAATATCCAGTTTGTGCCAGTTAGTAGGCCCCTCAGCATTTTCTAGTTACAGTGTTGCAGTGTTGAAGGTTTAACCTGGACTAACAATTGATATTTCACAAGCAGCTGAACAGTTTTGTTGTGTCGCCAGCGTTAATTACGAAGTTCCGGTGTCATCATACAAGTTCCATATATAAGTAGACTGTGAAGACTTGGCCGGCAGTCTCGCTAGCGACCTAGCAACGAACAGGTGATAACCAATCATCAGCAGTTTCTGATCGACTGTGGAAAACCTCCCTAGTTTGAAGTGGACTCGTCCTCGCCAAAGGTAGAAGCGTCTCTTCGTTGCCAAAACCAGAACCGTGCATCACCAGGAAGAGGCCCGCCCACCCTCCACACAAGACTCGACTCGGAACTCGGCTGAAGGATCACGTTTCTTAGACGTAACACCCTGTATAAATA
>NW_024749779.1:14103591-14232346 GCF_018991925.1 Homarus americanus | reverse complement strand
TCTACTATTACAGTGTCATTGTCAGCCGCCATACACTGTTACACTGTCATTATCTTCCACCATACACCTTAGTGTCATTATCAGCCGCGATGCACTCCTGCATAGTGTCATTATCACACGCCATACACCTTAGTGTCATTATCATCCGATATACACTGTTACATAGTGTCATTATCATCCGCCATAAACTGTTGCATAGTGTCACTATCAGCCGCCATGCACTGTTGCAAAGTGTCATTATCGTCCGCCATACAATGCAGCATACAGTAGTGTCATTATCATCCGCCATACACTTTAGGGTCATTATCATCCGTCATGCACTGATGCACAGTGTCATTATCATCCGCCATACACTGTTGCAGAGTCATTATAAGCCGCCATACAATCTTGCAGTGTTATTATCAGCCGCCTTACGGTTGTGCAGTGTCATTATAAGCCGCCATACAATATTGCAGTATCATTATTATCCGCCATACAGTGTCAGTATCACCCGCCATACATACTAGTGTGATTATCATCCGCCTTACTCTGCTAAATAGTACCATTATCAATCGTCATACACCCTAGAGTTATTATCATTCGTCATACACCGATGCATAGTGTCATTATCAGCCGCCATGAATGCTAGTGTCATTATCATCCGCCGTACACTGTTGCATAGGATCATTTTCATCCGTTAAACACATTAGTGTCATTATCATCCAGCATACGCTGTTGCCATGCAATTCAGCATACAGTAGTGTCATTATCAGCCACCATACACGATTTGTAGTGTCATTATCATCCGTCATACACCTTAGTGTCATTATCATCCGTCATACACCTTAGTGTCATTATCATCCGTCATACACCTTAGTGTCATTATCATCCGTCATACACTGATGCATAGTGTCATTATCAGCCACCTCACCTCATAGTGTCATTATCAGCCACCTCACCTCATAGTGTCATTATCATCCGCCATCCATTGTTGCATAGTGTTATTATCATCCGCCATACACCTTAGTGTGATTATCATCCATCATACACTGATGCATATTGTCATTATCAACCATCATATACTGTTGCAGTGTCATTATCATACGCCATACACCTTAGTGTCATTATCATACGCCATACACCTTAGTGTCATTATCATCCGGCAAACACTGATGCACAGTTTCATTAACAGCCTCCATACATGTTGCACACTGTCATTATCTCAGGCATACACTGTTACCGTGTCACTATTATCCGCCAAACACTGATGCACAGTGTCATATCAGCCGCCATACATCTTGCATAGTGTCACTATCATCCGTTATACACTGATGCATAGTGTCCTTATCAGCCGCCATATACTGTTAGTGTCATTATCAACTGCCATACATCTTAGTGTCACTATCATCCGATAAACACTGCTATTTAGTGTCATTTTCACCCGACATACACTATTGCAGTATCATTATCATGCGCCGTACACTGTAGCATAGTGTCATTATCAGCCAAAATACACTTTTTGCCTTATCATTATTATCCGTCTTACACCTTAGTGTCATTATCAGCCGTCATGCACTGATGCATAGTGTCATTATCAGCCACCATACACCTTAGTGTCATTATCATACGGCATACAATGATGCACAGTGTCATTTTCAGCCGCCATACATGTTGCACACTGTAATTATGAGCCGCCATACATTGTTGTAGTGTCATTATCATCCGCAATACACTGTTACAGTGTCATTATTATCCGCCAAACACTGATGCACAGGGTCATTATCAGCAGCCATACAGGTTGCATAGTGTCACTATCATCCGTCATACACTGATGCATAGTGTCATTATCAGCCGCCATACACTGTTACAGTGTCATTATCATCCGCTACACACTGATTTGTTGTATCATTATCACCCACCGTACAGTATTGCAGCATCATTATCCTCCTCCATACACTGTTACAGTGTTATTATCACTAGCCATACATTCTAGTGTCATTATCATACTCCATACACTGTTACACTGTCATTATCGTCCACTATACACTATTACGGTGTCCTTATCACCCGGCATAAATCTTAGATTTATATCATCCTCCATACACTGATACCGTGTCATCATCAACTGGCATACACTGATACAATGTCATTATTACCCGCCATACATCCTAGTGTCATTCTTATCCGTCATACACCGATGCATAGTGTCATTATCACCCGGCATACGTCCTACTGTCATTATCGTCGGCCATACACTGTTGCATAGTGTCATTATCATCCGCCAGACACATTAGTGTCATTGTCACCCGTCATACACTGATGCATAGTGTCATTATCATCCGCCAGACACCTTAGTGTCATTGTCACCCGTCATTCACTGGTGCATAGTGTCATTATCAGCCACCATATACTGTTGCAGTGTCATTATCATCCTCCATACACCTTAGTGTCATTATCAGCCGCCATACACTATTGCAGTGTCATTATCATTCTCCCATACACAGTTACAGTATCATTATCATCCGCCATACATGTTGTATAGTGTCACCATCATCCGTCATACACCGATGCATAATGTCATTATCAGCCGCCATACACTGTTACATTGTCATTATCCTCTACCAGACAATGTTACAGTATCATTTTTATCAACCATACACCGATGCATAGTGTCATTATCAACCGGCATACACTGACACAAAGTCATTATCACCTGCCATACATCGTAGTGTCATTATCATCCGCCCTATACTAATACAGTGTCATTTTTACCCGCCATACATCCTAGTGTCATTATCATTCGTCATACACCGATGCATAGTGTCATTATCAACCGGCATACACTGACACAATGTCATTATCACCTGTCATACATCCTATTGTCATTATCATCCGCCATACACTGTTACATAGTGTCATTATCATCCGCCATACACAGTGGCATAGTGTCACTATCAGCCGCCATACACCGTTACAGTGTCATTGTTATCGACCAAGCACTGATGCACAGTGTCATTATCAACCGGCATAAAGTGATACAGTGTCATTATCACCCGTCATACACTGATGCATAGTGTCATTATCAGACACCATTCACTGTTGCAGTGTCATTATTCTCCGCCAAACACTGATGCACAGTGTCATTATCAATTTTCCATACACTGTTACAGTGTCATTATCATCCGTCATACAATGATGCATAGTGTCATTATCAGCCGCCATACACTGTTACAGTGTCATTATCCTTTACCAGACACTGTTACTGAAGGTTTCAAGTGTTCCCTGAAGAAGGCAGTGATGGGTAGAGAAACACCGGGTAACACTGAAGTCCATTTATTAACAGATAGGAGAAATACAAGTGGTGACTTGCGTGTGCCATGCACGGCCCACAGAGTTAGACTGAGACTGCCTTGCCATATGGCAGCCTCGGGGCAATGTTGCCACATAACACGTGCAGTGATGCCACGTAATTATATACATAGGTGCTACTCGGCACAGTAGCTTATATACAAGGTTGTTATTCGGCACAGTAGCTTAGATACATAACCTACAGTTACAGTATCATTTCATCCGCCATACACCGATGCATAGTGTCATTATCAACCGGCATACACTGATACAATGTCATAACACCTGCCATGCATCATAGTGTCATTATCATCCGCCATATACTGATACAGTGTCATTATTTCCCGCCATACATCCAAGTGTCATTATCATCCGTCATACACTGATGCATAGTGTCATTATCACCCGCTATACATCCTATTGTCATTATCATCTGCCATACACCTTAGTGTCATTATTACCCGTCATACACTGATGCATAGTGTCAATATCAATCCCCCCATACACTGTTACAGTGTCATTATCATCCGTCATACACTGTTGCATAGTGTCTTTATCAGCCGCCATACACTGTTGTAGTGTTATTATCAATCCTCCATACACTATTACAGTGTCATTTCCAGCCGCCATACACTGTTACAGTGTCATTATCTTCCACCATACACCTTAGTGTCATAATCAGCCGCCGTGCACTGCTGCATAGTGTCATTATCACCCGCCATACACCTTAGTGTCATTATCATCCGCAATGCACTGTTACAATGTCATTATCACCTGCCATACATCCTAGTGTCATTCTCATCCGTCATACACCGATGCATAGTATCATTATCACCCGCTATACGTCCTACTGTCATTATCATCGGCCATTCACTGTTGCATAGTGTCATTATCATCCGCCATACACTTTAGCATCAGTATCTTCCGTCATGCACTGATGCACAGTGTCTTTATCATCCGCCATACACTGTTGTATATTGTCATTATATTCCGCCATTTTTAGTTGCAGTGTCATTATCAACCGCCATACACTCTTGCAGTGTTATTATCAATCGCCTTACGGTGGTGGAGTGTCATTATCACCTGCCATACATTATTGCAGTATCATTATTATCTGCCATACACTGATACAGTGTCATTATCACACGCCATACATCCTAGTGTCATTATCATCCTCCATACTCTGTTAAATAATCCCATTATCACTCGCCATACATCCTTGAGTCATTATCATTCGCCATACACCGATGCATAGTGTTATTATCAGGTGCCATGCATCCTAGTGTCATTATCATCCGTCATACACTGATGCATAGTGTCATTATCAGCCACCATACCTCTTAGTGTAATTATCATCCACCATACATTGTTGCATAGTGTCATTTATCATCCGCCATCCACCTTAGTGTCATTATCATCAATCAGAAACACTGATGCGCAGTGTCATTATCAGCCGCCATACATGTTGCACTGTCATTATCATCCGCCATACACTATTACCGTGTCATTATTATTCGACAAACAGTGATGCACAGTGTCATTATCCGCTGCCATACATCTTGCATAGTGTCACTATCATCAGTTATACACTGATTTATAGTGTCAATGTCTGCCGCCATATACTGTTACAGTGTCTCTATCAACTGCTATACATCCTAGTGTGACTATCATCCGTTATACACAGCTTTGTAACCTCATTATCACCCGCCATACACTATTGTAGTATCATTATCATCCGCCGGGGGTGCTGGTGGTAGAGTGGTACCGCTCTTGCCTTCGCAAGTGAGATGCCACGGGTTCGATTCCCGGGCCAGTGGAAGTTGTTTGGACATACTTCCTAGCCCCCATTAGTCCCTGTTCACCTAGCAGTAAAGTAGGCACCTGTTGTAAATCGAAAGTTGCGAATTCGAATTCAGGGACAAGTTGTTGGAGCTTCCAATAACTTGATGACATAAACCATTGACTCTTCAGGCTTCTATGCCCTTGACTCTTCAGGCTTCTACGCCCTTAACTCATGAGACATAAAGGCAAGCATGAACTTAGCATGCCTCCCTGTTGGACACTGTAAACGCTTCTGCGCTTCACCTTACACAAAGATGTAGGGGGGTGCCCAATAAAAAAAAAAAAAAAAAATTATCATCCGCCACACACTGTTACAGTGTCATTATCTTCCACCATACACTGTTCCAGTGTCCTTATTACCCGCCATACACCTTTGTGTTATTATCATCCGCCATGCACTGTTACAGTGTCTTTATCATTCACCTTACACTGTTACAGTATCATTATCACCCGCCATACATCATAATGTCATCGTCATCATCCGCCATTCACTGTTACAGTGCCACTGTCATCCGCCATATAACGGTGCATAGTGTCATTATCAGCCGCCATACACAGTTGCAGTTTCATTATCACCCGCCATACATCCTAGAGTCATTATTATTTGTCCTACACTGATGCATAGTGTCATTATCAGCCACCATACACTTTTTGCAGTATTATTATCATCCGTCATACACCTTAGTGAAGCCGAGCAAACACTTCAAGCGACGCCCCAAGCTACAGTCTCCGAAATGGCAGTCGTTAGCAGGATGAAAATTGTCCAACATAATGTCCTATACTGGTCCCTTAATAGACGTAACGAACTGCCTAACTTATACTATCAATTAGACCCAGACATTATTCTGTTAAACAGTACTGGCAAAAGGACGAAAGTAAGTTGAAATTGTTTGGCTATACTGTATACCAGAGGAACATGATGGGTGAGCTGAACGATGGTGTCGCTGTGGCCATCAGGTCACGGCTGAGTCACAGAGTGTTGCTAGACTTCGAGGATTCAGTTCTAGGAGTATAGATGGAGACAACTAGGGGACCTGTTATCATATGCACAATGTACCTACCTCCCAGACGTCCTTACTTACCCGAACAAGACCTCAACCAGTTGCAACGCCACAGAAAACCAACATACATCATAGGGGACTTAAATGCGCGCCACGCCATACTAGGACACGGTAATGAGAACAACGTCGGTGTGGCGCTGTATGACAACATAAGAAGGGGAAAACTGCAACACCTCGGGCCAGATTTCCCGACATTGATCAGACGTGCCAGTGCCACAACTCCCGACATAATCCTCTCTAACAACGAGGCCGTCCTGAACAGGCACGTTGCCGCCGGACCCATCAGTACTAACGATCACCTGCCAGTCGTCGTGACGCTCTCATCCAATCCCATTATGATCCCCGCCAACATTAGGTCAAACCTCAAACGGGCAGACTGAGACTCCTTCAATGCGTCTCTCAGTCTCAAGCAGAGGAGAAACCTGGAAGTCAGCCCCAATGACATCGACGACGCGGTTGAACAGTGGTACACGGATGTGAAGACGGAGATGGACAAAAACATCCCGACCACCACTCACAGGACCATTCCTCATCCTCTCACTAGTCACTAGCTGAGGCAGCTTAGTGTCCAGTACGATCACGTGAGACCGCTAGCCAGTATCCGCGGGTGGACGCAAGAACTGAGAGACCGGTACCGAGAGCTACAGACGGACATCCAGCACGAGAGCAAACATCTACATGAACAAAAGTGGACCGCCTTGGTGTAGGAGGCAGCCAACAATTACCGAGATTCTGCTGCCTTCTGGAAAGGGATCAAGCGACTGGTGGGTTCCACCTCTAGCGCGGTCTCTTACCTGCTCGACCAAAACAACGTGAAAATATTCGAGGAGGAAAACCAAGAACAATTACATCGGCGATATTTACGGAAGATCTTTACCGTTAGTGAACAGGAGAACGAGGGCTTCGACAGGGAGTTTGAGGAGGACATTTTAGGTCAGTTGCAGGACCATCAGCACCTGCTCCAGCCGCTCCCATGGACTGACTTCACTAGACTGGTGGACGAAAGCTACCTGCATAGTTCCAGCAGATGTGTCAGCCGTCATAAAAGGGTTTAAAAACAAATCCCCTGGGCAAAGCCACATTAACAAGAAGATCTTGGCTCAACTCCCCGACAACATGATAGAGAGGCTTGCTCATATATGCAACGCTTGCCTCGCCTCTGGATACTTCCCTAAGATGTTCAAAATTGCCGTTATTCGCCTCATACGAAAAGCAGGGAATCCTCCAAACAGAGTCGAAAACTTTCGACCAATATCGCTGCTAGAGGTACCTGCCAAAATCTTCGAAAAAATAGTCAACAAACGATTGCGGAGGTATCTGTAGGACGAAGACGTGCATAATCCCCGCCAGTTCGGCTTCCGCCAGTACAAAGGCACATCCACCGCCATAGCTCAGGCCTACGAGCAGATCGCCAATGCCATGACTGGCCGCCTGCAGTGCAACATAGTACTGAGGGACGTCAGCAAGGAGTTTGACAAAGTTTGGCACGCGGGGCTGCAGTATAAGATCATACAACTAGAGCTACCCGAAAACCTGACGCGCCTGCTGTTTTGCTTCATTACGGACCGCAGAGCCAAAATCAAGATGCAAGAACATTTTGGAGAAGAATTCTCACTCTGGAGCGGTGTGCCTCAAGGCTGTTTTCTCTCACCAACCTTTACACGCTCTACACGGTTGACCTGTCACCCTCAATCGTCGGCTGCGAGTACGTCATGTATGCCGACGATGTAACACAGACCGTCATCTGCCCAGGAAGGTCCACGGCAAGGATGGCGCGACTCACTGCTTGGGCAATAGAGGATATCTCGAGTATGAAAATAAATGGAAAATAAAAACAGACAAAACGAAATTCGAGGGCATACCCATAGCCAAATTCAAGCCGGCGCCATTGATGATCGACGACGAAGAAATTGAGTACTCTAAACAAGGCAAGTTGCTCGGCCTCATCATCTCTCGGACGGGCATCATTTCCCACGTGAAGGACAGACTAAATGAAGCCAAGGTCGCCGCAGCCAAATTCAAACGTTTTAAACTGATGCCTGAGAAGATACAAGTTCACCTGTACAAGGCGCTGGTGAGGCCTGTGTTGGAGTACCCACATATATCACTCGTTACACTCGGGAAGACGAGACTACAACATCTACAGACCTTCCAAAACAAGTGTTTGAGGTCAGCCAGTGGCCAAGCGCCACCCTACCAGGAGACAGTGGAAACCACCCAAAACTGTTTTTTCCTTACAAAGGCATGCTTAAGTCCCACATATACAGCATAAAGTTCAGCAGTGGTGCTGGAACTTCTATCCCCAATTCTCTTGGATATTAATGCCACATCCGGCCCGATATTTTCTCAAGGAATATTTGACGTAACTCATAAGGATTACATTTATTTTTACCTCTAGCTTATCCATTCTTACAGATACATTCTCCATGAACCAAAGTTTCAAGTAAACTTTGTTTGGCAAAGGCACACAGAAATCTACAATATTTTATTCACACAACATCTGACAAAGTTTTTAGTATAACTATTCATCTAAAAATTGCTAGTAATTGCATTAGTAAATTTATCAACAGCAGACTTCAAATAACCATCACCACGCCTAATAAGCCTTAAAGTAAAAATTATAGTAAACTCCCTAATTTTGTGTATTATGCTCGGGACATTTAGCTCCATCCTCATAATTTCTGTTCTTGTTGTCCTTGGACAACCAAGCACAATCCTCATTGCTTCATTATGAATAAGCTTTAATGGCCTAAGATCTTTTCCAGAGTAAGAAGCTAGAACTGGAGTTGAATAATCAATGATTCTCTTAACTGTACTTAAGTTAATAGATCTTAAAACTGGTATACCAACACCATTTCCTCTGTTTGACAAAACTTTCAGAAGTTTTAGCCTAGCTGTACATATATTTTTGACATAAGTAATTTGATCCTTAGCATCATTATTAAAACTCACAAGCATTCCCAGATATTTGTAACTGGATACTTGTTGCAATTTTATTCCATTTACCAAAAATTATTTTCTATTTACTGCCCTTGACTGATATTTGGTTTTATTTTCATTAATGACCAGTTCCAAACAGAAAAAAGAGATACTGCAGCTGATCAATAACCCTAGACATCTCTTCCTCATTCTTACATTGGGTCAGAATGTCATCAGCAAAAATGACTACTTGGGACAGACAAAGACAAATAACATACAGACAAAGACAAACAACATACACACAAAGACAAACAACATACACACAAAGATAAACAACATACAGACAAAGACAAATAACATACAGACAAAGACAAATAACATACAGACAAAGACAAACAACATACAGACAAAGACAAACAACATACAGACAAAGACAAACAACATACAGACAAAGACAAATAACATACAGACAAAGACAAATAACATACAGACAAAGACAAACAACATACAGACAAAGACAAACAACATACAGACAAAGACAAACAACATACACACAAAGAAAAACAACATACAGACAAAGACAAACAACATACAGACAAAGACAAACAACATACAGACAAAGACAAACAACATACAAAGACAAATAACATACAGACAAAGACAAACAACATACACACAAAGACAAACAACATACAGACAAAGACAAACAACATACAGACAAAGACAAACAACATACAGACAAAGACAAACAACATACAGACAAAGACAAACAACATACAGACAAAGACAAACAACATACAGACAAAGACAAACAACATACACACAAAGACAAACAACATACACACAAAGACAAACAACATACACACAAAGACAAACAACATACAGACAAAGACAAATAACATACAGACAAAGACAAACAACATACAGACAAAGACAAATAACATACAGACAAAGTCAAACAACATACAGACAAAGACAAACAACATGCAGACAAAGACAAATAACATACAGACAAAGACAAACAACATACAGACAAAGACAAATAACATACAGACAAAGACAAACAACATACAGACAAAGACAAACAACATGCAGACAAAGACAAACAACATACAGACAAAGACAAACAACATACAGACAAAGACAAATAACATACACACAAAGACAAACAACATACAGACAAAGACAAATAACATACAGACAAAGTCAAACAACATACAGACAAAGACAAACAACATACAGACAAAGACAAACAACATACAGACAAAGACAAACAACATACAGACAAAGACAAACAACATACACACAAAGACAAACAACATACAGTCAAAGACAAACAACATACAGACAAAGACAAATAACATACAGACAAAGACAAACAACATACACACAAAGACAAACAACATACACACAAAGACAAACAACATACACACAAAGACAAACAACATGCAGACAAAGACAAACAACATACAGACAAAGACAAACAATATACAGACAAAGACAAACAACATGCAGACAAAGACAAACAACATACAGACAAAGACAAATAACATACAGACAAAGACAAACAACATACAGACAAAGACAAACAACATACACACAAAGACAAACAACATACACACAAAGACAAACAACATGCAGACAAAGACAAACAACATACACACAAAGACAAATAACATGCAGACAAAGACAAACAACATACAGACAAAGACAAACAATATACAGACAAAGACAAACAACATGCAGACAAAGACAAACAACATACAGACAAAGACAAACAACATACAGACAAAGACATACAGACAAAGACAAACAACATGACAAAGACAAAGACAAACAACATACAAAGACAAACAAAGACAAGACAACATACAGACAAAGACAAACAACATACAGACAAAGACAAACAACATACAGACAAAGACAAACAACATACAGACAGACATACAGACAAAGACAAACAAATACAGACAAAGACAAACAACATACAGACAAACAAATATACAGACAAAGACAAACAACATACAGACAAAGACAAATAACATACAGACAAAGACAAACAACATACAGACAAAGACAAACAACATACACACAAAGACAAACAACATACACACAAAGACAAACAACATACACACAAAGACAAACAACATACAGACAAAGACAAATAACATACAGACAAAGACAAACAACATACAGACAAAGATAAACAACATACAGACAAAGACAAATAACATACACACAAAGACAAACAATATACAGACAAAGACAAATAACATACAGACAAAGACAAACAACATACAGACAAAGACAAACAACATGCAGACAAAGACAAATAACATACAGACAAAGACAAACAACATACAGACAAAGACAAACAACATACAGACAAAGACAAACAGCATACAGACAAAGACAAACAACATACAGACAAAGACAAACAATATGCAAAGTCAAACAACATACAGACAAAGACAAATCACATACACACAAAGACAAATAACATACAGACAAAGACAAACAACATACAGACAAAGACAAACAACATACAGACAAAGACAAATCACATACACACAAAGACAAACAACATACAGACAAAGACAAACAACATACAGACAAAGACAAACAACATACAGACAAAGACAAATAACATACAGACAAAGACAAACAATATACCAGACAAAGACAAACAACATGCAGACAAAGACAAACAACATACAGACAAAGACAAACAACATACAGACAAAGACAAACAATATACAGACAAAGACAAATAACATACAGACAAAGACAAACAACATACAGACAAAGACAAACAACATGCAGACAAAGACAAACAACATGCAGACAAAGACAAACAACATGCAGACAAAGACAAACAACATACAGACAAAGACAAACAACATACAGACAAAGACAAATAACATACAGACAAAGACAAATAACATCCAGACAAAGACAAACAATATACAGACAAAGACAAACAACATGCAGACAAAGACAAACAACATACAGACAAAGTCAAACAACATACAGACAAAGACAAATCACATACAGACAAAGACAAACAATATACAGACACAAACAATTTACAAACACAGCCAAAAATACAACACATCATGCAAAGAAAGGACAAAATAAATATATATGACAACCACACACACACACACACACACACACACACACACACACACACATACACACACACACTCACACCAAAGTTAGAACAATACAAAAGCCTGCCAAGCCTCACACCCTCGTCAACCCAGTACCATCCATTTTGCTGCTGGGTAGAGGCGGCTACATCTACATGCCTGGAATTCTTACGGCTTGTTTACCTACATATTACTTACAGCTACAACCGGATAATGATAAAACGTGTAAGGAAAACGCGACTAAGTATTTAATTTGCATTACATCAAAGACTCAAAGTGGGGGGTAAAAATTCTAAAATTACATATTAATCTTGATTCTCCAGACAAGCGACGTATGGGGGAGGTTGATGATGGACGGTGGTGGTGGTGGTGAGTGTGTTATTCATCTTCACGTTTTTTTTTCTCAGCTGCCTCGTCTCAGTTTCAAATAGAATGGGGAACAAAGGGATGATGACTAGGCCGTGTTCTCAGAGGTAAATATGTTAGAGCTCTGGGGTGCGTATTGAGACTCTCCGCCATCTTCTCTCTTATGAAAAGGGGCGAGTTAGGGTGCCTTCTTATGTATGGAGACAGACAGACAGACAGACAGACAAACAGACTAACAAAGACAGACAAACAGACAGATAAAGACAGATAGACAGACAGACAAACAGACAGACAAAGACCGACAGACAGATAAAGCCAGAAAGACAGACAAAGACAGACAGGCAGACAAAGACAGACAGACAGACAGACAGACAGACAGACAAAGACAGACAGACAGACAAAGACAAATAGACACACGAAGAAAGACATACAGACAAAGACAAACAAACAGACAGACAGACAGACAGACAGAAAGACAGACAGACAGACACAAACAGACTCACGAAGACAGACAGACAGACAATAACAGACAGATAGATATAGAGAGAGTTGAATAAATGAAAGCATCTATCATCCGCAGTTTTTGTCCATTAGTTAGAGTATCATCAATAGACATCTGTGAAACACGTAAGAATCTATACTAGAATGAAGAGTAATACTCGACAATCATCAGAACGGATGTTTGTCTGCTCTAGGAAGGTTTACTTTTAGTTAGGTTTGGTAGGTCAGGTTAGGTTAGGTTAGGTTAGATTAGGTTAGGTTAGGCAAGGTTAGGTTAGGCAAGGTTAGGTTAGGTTAGGCTAGGTTAGGTTAGGTTAGGTTAGATTAGGTTAGGTTATGCAAGGTTAGGTTAGGCTAGGTTAGGTTAGGTTAGGCTAGGTTAGGTTAGGTTAGGTTAAATTAGATTAGATTAGGTTAGGTTAGGTTAGGCAAGGTTAGGTTAGGCTAGGTTAGGTTAGGTTAGGTTAGATTTGGTTAGATTTAATAGGGTTGGGTCAGGCTGGATTAGGTTCTATTAATAAGGTTAGGTGAGGTTAACTTAGTTACTTAAGGTTTAATTAGATATGATTAGGGTAGATTATGCTATGTTTGAATGAATTAAGTTAGAATAGATTACTGTAGGTTGCTTCATTGCGTCCTCATTCATAAACCAACAACCAGCACCATATCCACTTCCATCTCGACCAACGGATGAAGTGGTGCACTGTTTCATAAAGTAAAAACCACCTTTAAAAGAAAATCGGGGAAACGAAATTGTATGAATCAAATTCAAATCTTCAAAAGGAAGGCCATAGGTAGGAGAATAAAGCGTAGCGAAGTTTACCTCTGTGTTTATTATAAAGTATTGACCAGTAGGATTAATACAGAGAAAAGAAAATCAAAGAGAAATAATGAAGTGAAGGTAGCAAGGGAGGCGAAGTCAAACCCCCTGGGATTCTTCCAAATGTATCAAATTTAAACTGTAGACAAGATTGGACTAATACAGTCAGATACAGGCGAGCTAACTCATAACGAGGGAGAAATGAGCAATAATCAGAACTGATATTTTTCACCAGTTTTCACAACCGAAAATTTAAACATGGTACCCGAGGCACCGACTATCTACAGATAGAATGAAGACAATACAGTAGATTATGCGAGTTAGAAATGACTAGTGAAGATGTTAGTAAACAAATAGATAAACTAAAACTTAATAAGTCGCTAGGTCACGACGGGATATTTGCTAGAGTATTAAAGGAATGTAAGGAAGAACTTTGTATGCCCTTAACAAACTTGTTTAACATATCATTAAAAACGGATGTAGTACCAGAATCCTGGAAGATAGCGAATGTTTGACCGATTTTCAAACTACTGGCCAATTATTTTAACTTCAGTGATCGGCAAATTACTGGAAGCAATAATTTCAAACTCAATTCGAAATCACGTCGAAAAACACAAATTGATCAACGATTCCCAGCATGGCTTCACAAGTGGGCGTTCATGTCTGACAAATCTATTATCATTCTTTTCAACTGTTTTTGAATCAATGGATGACGGACACGATTATAATGTGGTTTACCTCGAATTTAGCAAAGCCTTCGACAGGGTCCCCCACGAAACACTAATACGCTAAATGGCGTGGTTATAGAACAGGAAACAGAGAGTAAGCATCCACGGCACTAAATCAGATTCAGGTAACGTCGCTAGTGGAGAGTACCCCAAGGCTCAGAAACGTGGAAGATTACTATTTATTCTCTATACAAACGACATAGATATAGGCGAATAGACAGCATTATACGTAAATTTGCTGATGACACGCCCTATTTTTAATTTAATCTGACGAGAATTCCGCAAAACTACAGGAAGATCTTAATAAATTGTTCACGGGGTTTGAAAAACGGCAGATGAAATTTAATGTGGACAAATGTAAAGTACTTTGCCTAGGAGATGTAAACAGAGAAACCAGATATTAGATGAACAACGTTGATAAAGAGAAATCCGACTGTGACAAAGATTTAGGAGTAATGATAATAAGAGTCTTAAGCCAAGACAACAATGCGTATTTACTCGAAACAAGGTTAACAAAGTATTTGGATTCATACAAAGGGGTGGTAATTACAAAACTAGCGAGGTTATCCTAAAACTATATCTTGCGCCTGTGAGATCTCACTTGGATTTGAAGTTCAGTTTTGGTCACCGTACTACAGAATGGATATCGAATCCCTAGAAAGTATACTGAGGAGGATGACAAGACTAATCCCGTGCATTAGGAACTTTAAGTACAGAGACAGATTAAAGCATTTGAATTTGCACTCCCTCGAGAGATGTAGAGTGAGGGGCAATATAATTGAGGTGTATAAATGGAAGTCGGGGTTAAACAAAGGTGATATAACAAAGGTACTTAAATTGTCCGACCCCCAGGAACGAACTCGGAGCAGTGGTTTTAAATTTGACAAATTTAGATTTCGGTTCGAGATAAGTAAACACTGGCTTGAAAATAGAGTAGTAGATGAGTGGAACAAGTTCCCAAACACTTAAACACGCTGGGTAGCTTCAGATATAGGTTGGACGGATATATGAGCGATAGAGGATGGGTGTAAACTGGAATGCCTGCTGAAACATTTTCCTCCATTCTTATATTCTTATGATTTTATGTTATATTGTCATTAAGCAGTTGTCACTATAACTAACGAACGCTTATTACTTTGGCCATAGACTTCATAGTGCTGTACTGTAACGCAGCATATTGAATAAAATCAAGTTCTAACAAAACAGTTATCATAACGTCGAAAAAACTCAATTACTTAAATTTTGTAGTCGTAGCCGAATGTTTAGACCAGCGCGGCTGACAAAGATATAATTTGACATATTGATAAAAATAAACAATGGAGAATATAATAAAGACCACTGGGGGTCATAAAAAGGTCATACGTCAACAGCATACTGGTAACACGGCGGGGTGAAAGGAGGAGGGTAAGAGGAAAGGTTAGGTCAGCGGTGCCAGGCTCTCGGTGGCACTCTATATATAAGCTATCCACTTTGGCTGCAGGAGTCAGTGTGGGTCCAGCCCTGGAGATGTGTGGGCCGCTGCGGTGGTGTAGCGCGTACGTCCAGAGTTGTGTGCAGGTGGTGTGTGTCGGCCCGTGTGAGGCAGCGGGTACTTTTTGTGGCCGGGATTATTGATATATTTCTGGTGTTCTTGGAATATAAGTGAATCTAATAATACACAGACTCGTAAGTCGAGGTATAGCGACGCTTGGGTATTTCAAGGAGTACCTATGAAGTGTCGTGTACAATTTGCAAATGATTATGACTTGTATGAAAAAATATATTTGACAGTTACTTAAGAAACCAACTTACAAGTAAGTATTATTTAATTCATGTTTAATAAAACATATTTATATATGTTAACGCAGGTAGACTTTTGATAACAAACAAGAAATATAAGAATAATTATATTCTTTTAGAAGACATAAGTATTTGATAATATAGAACAAATGCTTTTTCACTGATCGACAAAATTTTTAGTTTGTTTAGATACTCCGGTGTTACAGCGGTACTCCAGTTTTACTACTAACATGATAAAGTGGTTTTGACGTGTTACAGTGGTAATGGAGAAATATAGTGGTGCTTAAGTGTTACAGAGGTACTCCAGTGTTACAGCGGTACTGGGCGCTACTGTGGTATTCCAGTCTTACTGAAGTATTACTGTATAGTAGTATTCCAATGTTCCTTTAATATTTTAGCGTTATATTGTTGCTCCAGTATTACACTGGTGTTCCTCTGTTACCGCGCACTGGACTACAACATTGATATCTCACCGTTACAGAGTTACTATAGTGGTTATTGGTATTTTACTGGTATAGGGTAACAGTAATACTACAGAGTGGCAGTGGTGTTCCTTTGTTAAACTGCCACACAATTACGGTTTTAGGAAGTACAGTACATCGGTTCTCAACCAATGTGATGGAATGTAGTGCAGTGGGGTGCTGTAGTAGGCTGGTGTAATGCTGAATTGTGACTAAGATGCTACAGTGGGGTTCACTGGAGAGGTACTGAAGGAGATCACTGGAGAAAGTCACTCTAGTGAAGTCAAGTGATGCAGAAGAAAATAGTCGTAGCGTGTTACTTTCTGTTGCAGTGTGGGGCAGCGTGTAACAATGAGTTACAGTGTGTGGGTAGCGGATAACAGTGTGTTACAGTGTGGAGCAGTTCGTTACACTGTGTTACAGTTGTGTGACAGTACGTTATAATGTGGGGGAGCAGTTTATAATGTATTGCAGTATCTGGCAGCACATGAGTGAGGGGTAGCACGTTACAATGTGTTTCAGTTGTGTGGCACCACGTTACAGTATGTTGCAGTGTAAATCAGGATATTACAACGTGTCACAGTGTGGAGCAGCACGTTACAGTGTGTGGCAGCACATTACAATGTGTTGCAGTGTGGGGCAGCACGTTACAGTGTGGAGCAGTGGGTAAAATGTGTTATAGTTTGGGGACGCGAGTTATACTATGTTATAATGAATAACAACGCGTCACGGTGTGGGGCAGCACTTTACAGCATATTGCAATGAGGCAGTGTGTTACAGGATGCTACAGTGATGCAGTGGGTTACAGGATGATACATTGATTCCATGGGTTACAGGATGATATATTGATGCAGTGGGTTACAGTGAAGCAATGCGTTATAAAGTGATTACAGTATGATGCAACGCGTTACAGGATGATATAGAGAGTTTCTCGAGGGAGTCATTACAGTAAAATGCTGGCGGAAGCCGCTGTAATGGAGTATATTACAGTTTGTTAAATTGTGTTATATGTTGTTATTGTATGGTGAATGTTGTTACTGGATGGGGAGTGTGTTACAGGATGGTACATGTTGTTACAGTATGTGAGAGAATGTTACGCGGTCATGTAGCATGCAAAAGAGTGTTACAGACCTCTACTGGAAATAAATTGGTGTTACAGGCTGTTACAGTGTATTAAATGATGCTACAGAGTGTCATAGAGTGGTGTTAAAGGGCATTTTAGGATGTTACAGTTTACTAAAGGCTGTTACATATTGTTACTGTATGTTATAGTGCAGTACAGGGTGTTACAGCTTGTTAAAGTGTTTTATACTCTTACAACGTCCTATAATGTCCTACAAAGTTGTATAGGGTGTGTTATAGTATCCTCAGGATGTTGCAGGTTTCTACAGGACGTTACAATGTCCTACAGGGTATTATAGTGTCCTACAGGTTGTTTCAGTATCATACAGTGTCATACAGATTGTTACAGTGTCCTACAGAGTGTTGCAATGTCTTACGGGATGTTACATTGTCTTACAGTCTCTTTCAGTGTTCCATTGTTCTGAAGGGTGGTATAGTGTCTTACAGGGTATTAAGTGCACTACATGGAATTAAGGAGCATTATAAAGTGTTACAGAGTTCTAGCGAGCTACAAAGTCCTCACTATAGACACATCGAAGGAAAAATACCGTTGTTCATATCACTCGACATCCCCTGCTAATAAGCTAGTCCCTTGTACTCCCTATCCTAACTTTCTTCACTTGTATCAATTCCGTCAGTTTCCTAATATTTATTCGCTTTCATACTTCCTCCTTGTTCTGATTTCCTCATTTTCCTCACATTCCCCCTTTCCTAAGTATTTGTAGTTCCTTCATTTCACCACTTGCATCTTTCTCTCACTGGTTTCACTTTTCTCATTTCTCATTCTTCATCCTCACTTCCCTCTGAGTTCATACATTAAAATTTTCATCTTAACTGGAATTGTGTGAATGAATTTAATATTCTTTTTTATCCGACTGTACATGGACGGCGGGCAAGATGGAGGTGTGAGTCATTAAGAGTATCGTGGTTTATCTCGACTTGAGCAAACCCTTCGACAGAGTCCCTCACGAAAGGCTAATACGAAAAATGGAGGGCCGTGGAATTGGAGGAGTTATCTTAATATGGATTACGGCGTCGTTACAAGAATTGAAACAGAGAGTGAGCATTAACGGCACTAAATCCGATTGGGGTAACGTCACTAGTGGAGTATCCCAAAGCTCAGTACTTGGACCAATACTATTTATTATATACATAAACGACAAAGATATAGGTGTAGATAGCAACATAAGTAAATTTGCTGACGGCACTAAAATAAGGAGTGTAGTTAAATCTGACGAAGATTCGGCAAAACTACAGGAAGATCTAAACAAATTTTTCGCATGGCTTGAAAAATGGCAAATGAAATTTAATGTGGACAAATGTAAATTACATTGTCTAGGAGATGTAAACAGAGAAACCAGATATCAGATGAACAACGATGTTATGGAGAAATCCGACTGCGAGAAAGATTTAGGAGTAATGATAAGTAGGAACTTAAACCTAGACAACAATGCGTATTTGATCGAAACAAGGCTAACAAAGTACTTGTATTCATACAAAGGAGTGTTAGTTTACAAGACTAGCGAGGTTATCCTAAAAGTCCATTTTACGCTTGTGAGATCTCACTTGGACTACGCGGTTCAGTTCTGGTCACCGTACTACAGAATGGATATCGAATCCCTAGAAAGCATTCAGAAGAGGATGGCTAGAACCTTGAGTACAGAGACAGATTAAAGCATCTTAATTTTCACTCCCTCGAGAGACGTACAGTGAGGGGCGATATGATTGAGGTGTATAAATGGAAGTCAGGGTTAAATAAAGGTGATGTAACAAAGGTACTCAAACTATTCAACCAGGAACGAACTCGTAGCAATGGTTTTAAATTTAACAAATTTAGATTTAGGCGTGAGATAGGTAAACGCTGGTTTGGAAATAGAGTAGTGGATGAGTGAAACAAGTTACTAAACTTCATCATTAACTCGAACACTCTGGGTAGCTTCACATATAGGTTAGAGTTAGACGGATTTATGAGCGATAGGGGTTGGGTGTAAACGGGGCTACTTAGTATGGGCCAATAAGCCCGCTGCAGTTTCCTCCATTCTTATGTTCTTATGTTCTTAAATTTTTTCTATATCGTCAATTATGAGGAGAATTCTTAATAAATACGATTCACAATACCGGCCTAGTTTATGTTAGTTATGTTATATTTGGTTAGGTTAGGGTCGGTTATTTTATGTCGAATTACGTTTGGTAAGCCTATTTTGTATTAGGTTAGTTATGGTTAGTATATGGCAGGTAAGGTTAGCTTATTTTATCTTAGCTTAAGTTTGATTAGGTTAGGTCATTCTTTTAAGGTTCGTAGAATTTAGAGACTTTAACTTAACTGGGTTAAACCGTTAAGGCTGGGGGCTCAGTCATATTGATCCCAGTACGACAGACTCCATTTTAAGAATTAGGTTAGGTAGGGCGAAGTTAGGTTAGGTTAGGGTATGTTATAGTAGATTAGTTCAGGTCGGGCTAAGTTATATTAGCTTGGGTTATGTTAGAGTGGGTTTGGCGAGGTGAGGTTAAGTTTGATTGGGTTAGATTGGGCTGTTAGACTAAGTTAGTTTGGGCTAGGATAGGTTTTGGCTAAGTTGGACTCTGGTAGGTTAGGTCACGGATTCACATGACCCCGGGTAGGATTAACGTCGCCCATAACACTGAAAATGAAGTGGTTTTAAGAATCGACTCCGGATTCAAATAGACTTGCATCCGAGTTAATGTAACACAAATGAAATCAATTTAAAATCCCTTATGATCATATTTTTGTCATCATTGAAGTAAACACTGACATACGAACATTTGAGAGTCTGGGTGCTAATTGAAGTGCTAGGATTTACCCTCATCGACCGAACGACAGATATCATGAGGGTATAACGCCTGAGCATGATATACAAGTATATTATGAGGGAACTGAATCAAGTTACGAGACCCTAGATAGCGAGGCGCGTGTGGGACGTCTGCGTAGGTGTTCATACGCACGCACACACACACACACACACACACACACACACACACACACGCAAACGCGCTCACACACACACACACACACACACACACACACACACACACACACACACACACACACACAAACACACAAACACACACACACACAGATACACACACACACACACACACACACACACACACACACACACACACACACACACACACACACACACACACACCTGGGTCACCTGAGATTCTCTCCTGACACTTCTAATTACTCGCCTAAGTATTCTCAATGTTAGCTCAGGTGGCAGGTAAAAGTCAGGCCTGCTTTACCTTTTTATTTGTTTATTTGTTTTAATTCCGGACTGTAAGAAACAACTTCATTAAAATATGTGAATAATGAGCATGTCTCCCTTGCTGATTTGCCTTGTATCAGGTGAATAACTCTCAGGAGGTGCTTGGGCTGAATCTGAAGAGGGCGAGAAGATAAAGAAATTAAAAGAAAGTTCTCAATATATCATAACAATAATTATCCTTTATTTTCAATATTGATATGATTTACAGTAGTATAGTAATTGGATCCCCTGAAATTTACTCCCCAACTTAACTTTACTTAATGCAAACCTAACGTAACGAAAACCTAACCTAACCTAACCTATCCTAACTTAACACTAGCTTCACTTAATGTTAACCTCACTTAAACTTACTCTAAATTACTTAACCTAACCCCCACTGGTAGCACTATAATATTTCGTCATCGGATGAGATAAGCTGGGAACTTATTTCCAAGTGATCCCAATAATCGTACGGCAGTACAGTTAATTAGCAGTGACGTCCCAGGTAAACTTCGGTTATGCGATTGGTGCTCATTGGAACATTGTTACAATCCTCGATGGTTTTAAATTTGTATTAAAACGTTTTAGAGCGCTTTAGGAGTGAAGTTGTTTGACGGCAGTATAACTGAGGGTGTTGATAACTTCTTTTGATATTTACTTTTTATTACCATTGTTTAGAATTACAGTTGATGTCCGCTGCACTTAAATAGCGTTGATGATAACTGGTAATATTTGGTGTTCCTAACCGTTGTTGTTAAATACTGTTGGTATCTGTTATTCGTACTTACAAATGGACTTCAACACAGGCGTGGTTCCTGGAAAGTACCAAGAATATTAAAACCGCGGAAGCCATTTCTTAAACCTATTAGAAAAAATGGATCTAGGGACGAAATTATTGGTGAAATAGGAGAAAATTTAAATTAATTAAATCAAACCTAAACTAAAACAGATTAAAGATATCGTGTGTATTGTTTAGTTGGACAATATCTATATGTATATATATATATATATATATATATATATATATATATATATATATATATATATATATATATATATATATATATATAAAACAAAGAAGTATGTCTGTGTGTTTGTTTGTTTGTGTGTCCGCACGAGAATCTCGGAAAGTACTTTACCGATCTGTAGTGACGATGGATGGTGTTATATGTAGTGATGATGGATGGTGTTATATGTAGTAGTGATGGATGATGTTATATGTAGTGATGATAGATGGTGTTATATGTAGTGATGATAGATGGTGTTATATGTAATGATGATGGGTGGTGTTGTATGTAGTGATGATGGATGGTGTTATATGTAGTGATGATGGAAAGTGTTATATGTAATGATGATGGATGATGTTATATGTAGTGATGATGGGTGGTGTTATATGTAGTGATGATTAGACAATAAAATAATAACAGTTTAATGCTAAAAAATATACTTTGCTGTACCGTTGTAGTGGAACTTACATACACCGTTAATGAACTATTGATGGAAGAAGTTGTTTTGGGGACTGAAGAGTAGTTGCAAACAGGGAGTTGCTCAGAGAGACAGACTACTCAGTTCAAGTTCTGGTGAATTTTCTTGAAGAAAATGAGCCTCACCTGGTGCCTGATCAAGCGAATGCTTATGAACAGGTCTTGCAAGCGATACAAGCGGTGTAGGGAGGTATGATCTTTCTCGATGCACCTGGCGGGACAGGGAAAACATTCTTGATCAACCTTCTGTTGGCCAAAGTACATCATCAGGGGAAACTTGCTCTTGCTGTGGCATCCTTAGGCATTGCTGCAACACTACTAGGAGGAGGACGTACTGCACACTCAACTTTTAAACTGCCTCTCAGCCTTGCTCACAATGAGAATCCAGTGTGCAACATCAAAAAAGGATCGGCATAGGCAAAACTCTTAGAAAAATGCAGCCTAATAGTCTGGGATGAATGCACTATGTCTCACAGGTTAGCGTTTGAAGCATTGGACAGGACCTTGCAAGACATACGAGAAAATGAACATCTCATGGGTGGCATTACAATGGTCATTGCTGGAGACTTTCGCCAGACCCTACCTGTCATTCCTTGAAGCACTCCAGCTGATTAACTGAATGCGTGCCTCAAGGCATCATATCTTTGTAGACGTGTTCAGACACTCACACTATCCACAAACATGAGAGTACATCTACAAGGAGATCAGGATGCTGGACGGTTTGCAAACCTTCTACTACAGATTGGGAATGGAACTTTCCCTGTTGATTCAGAAGGACAAATAATTATTCCTCAAGGATGGGGAATTGTTGTAAAGTCCTCAACTGAGCTCACTAACATGGTCTACCCAAACATTATCCACCACTAGAAGGATCACAAGTGGCTGCTTGAACCCGCAATTCTGGCACCAAAGAATGAAACAGTGGCTGAAATCAACAGGGCTCTACTCAGACAGCATCCAGGCAGTGAGATCTCATTCAAATCTGTTGATACGGTAATCGACCAGGACCAAGCAGTCCAGTACCCTGCAGAATTCCTTAATTCTTTGGAGCCCGCTGGAATGCCTCCTCATCACCTCACTCTCAAGATTGGAACTCCTATAATGCTCTTAAGAAATCTTGAACCACCAATCCTCTGCAATGGCACAAGACTGGTTGTGAAAAGCATGATGCCACATGTACTGGAAGCTACACTACTGACAGGAAAAGCTAAAGGCGAGGACGTTTTTATACCAAGGATACCTCTCATTACCACTGACCTGTTGGATGCTTCTGAGTGGGAACTGGCAAAAATCTGTACATACTTGCTCCTAATGGCAAAACCAAAAAATGTGGTCTACCTTAACGCACTACTGTGAGACAATGTGGAGCCTCCCGGAGGGTGGCGTCCTACCGTGGCCTAGCGGAATCGCCGCCCCGAGGGCGGCGATTCCGCTAGTAATTGATATAAAGCTAAAAATTAAAGTTTAAACTGTATATAAATTGCCTATTTAAAAGCAAAAAATTGATCACTTAAATTTACCAGTGCTGATGGGATGTTAAGATGATAATGTTGATGATAATGATGATGATGATAGTTTTAATCTGTTTAAAATTTAATATTTCATGAGGCATTATTTACCAAGACAATAAAGATAAAATAGTAACACCGGTGAATACACAATATTTGAAGTTGTTGGGTGCAGTAAAACGTCCTGGGGTTGCGATGAATGGTACTGTACAAGTACATTAGTACTCATTATTATTATTATAGTTAAAATAGCAAGCGTTTTAGTAGCAAGAAGATAACAGTATTAGAATACGACTGAAAAATTCCGCAAATCTACACAAGCTTCAAAAAATCACTAAATAAAGAAAACTAGAATTAATCTAAAAAAAAATTCAATTGGTTATAACCTCAAATTAATATTTGTGTTAAAAGTCTATATAGCCATCTTAGTCCACGCAATTCGAACAGGAAGTTACCAGATGCGGCTCTTTAGTGGTCGAGGGGCTTAATACACTCTTAGCTACTGGTTCGGTAGTTTTGATGATGTTAATTTTAAACTAAACAATTAAATTCTTAAATAATTTATGTTGAAATACTCAAAAGAAAAATTATACTGTACTGCTATTTAATGGTCACTCGGTCACCCACTCACCCAGAGTTGCCAACTTAGCGACTTTGTAGCTAGATCTAGAGCTTTTTGTTTTTTTCTAGCGACATTTTAGAGCGATTTGCGACTTGTCTCAAATCTAGAGATATCCACAGAAATCTAGCGACTTTCTGGATACTTTTGGACTGTCCATGAAAACTCAGTTTTCCTAATTTCGAGCCATAATATATAGCAACGGGGTTACAGGGACAATAAATAATAAGAAAAGTTTAATACATTTGAATGGGTCGTGGTACAGAAGGAGGGACACGTCTATTTCCTGATCACTTGATGTCAGCCCGTCCATGCATCTAACACCCTAAAATTGTGGTCAGAAGTGGTAAATTACAGAGATGCGACAGGTGAAAACCCTTACCATAATCTGGCTGAAATTGCACTCGCTGCCTTATCTCTTCCGCATTCAAACGCAGATGTAGAGCGCACATTTAGTAGTATGAACTTTGTGAAATCAAAATTGCGCAACAAAATGAAACTATCGACATTAAAGGCAATTCTTACAATAAAGTATGGGTTAAAAAGACAGAACACCTGTTGTGCAAGTTATGAACTTCCTAGTGATATTTTAAGAAAGATAGGGACTGTGGAGGCATACAGTTACAAGAGAACCTGAACCAAGCACTTCACATGCTTCCAGCTCTACAGTTGTTCACACTGCCGACGACTACGAAGAGGACTGGGATGCAATTACTATTGAATAATAGGTAAGTGTGCACATTAAACTTTAAACAAAATAATATTTTTATTTTTACATAATGCATTTTATTTATACTCCGTCCATTATAGTCGGCATTATGAAAATATTATTTGCATCAAATTACTGAAGGGGGGGAATAATAGCTAGCGACTTTCCATGGAAGATTTAGCGACATTTAGCTACTTTTAGGTACCAGCCTAGCGACATTTGAAAATCCGAGTTGGCAACCCTGCACTCACCCTTCACTCAGAGCTCACCCAACCTTCATAGCGAGCGGACGTGTTACGCGTCGCTCCCTGCTCAGTTCAAATCGCTGACGGTTACGACTGTCTGCCTTGTTTTTCGCGTTGGGTCCGTTCTGACTGCTTTATCATGTACAGTAGTTGTACATGGATATCATTATTCTTGTACACTGCGCTTCTTCCCTATCCTATCCTTTCGCCTAGAGTCCCTGCTGTTTGGTAACTACGCGAACCCTGCGGGCAGAGCCTCAAGGGGGGCCCTCAGAGGGCTGCTGAGTCGAGACAGTAAGGGTGACAACATTTTCTGTTAGGGATTCGACAGCGCTTCATAACCTGTCACTGCTGTGAGGGGGCGTGTTTTGGGCTGCCACCAATGTGAGGGGGCGGGTTCTTAGGCCTGCCACCAATGTGAAGGGGCCGGTTCCGTCTCTGTTTCTACACCACCCTCATCTTACTTACTTCTCTTAGTTCTTACTCTTACCCAGTTCCGTCACCTATTCTTTGGTAGCATGGACATTCTTTTGGTAGCATGGTCGAGGGTCTAGGCACTTGAGTATGGTAATTCTTGGTATCAAGTCACTTGGATGGAAATAAAGGTAAAATACTGTGGGAGAAATGAATACACCTAAAATACTCTAAAAACAAGTTTATTAATATGCAATCAATGGGGGAAAGATATTGTATTAATCATATAATTACCAGGCTCACCTCCTGGGCTTAGTGCAAACACATTTCCTTCTTTACTCTTACTCACAACATTACTGGTGGTACATTACATGGCACTCATTGTAAATTATTCAACATATACGTAAACAATGACACTAGTATATGCAGGGGTCCACTACCCAACATGGGATAATTATTTCCAACTAATTATCCCTAACATACAGGTTACAACACTCTCTGGACATTCACTTCCAAGGAGTAACCCAGGGCAGAACACTAGGGCCCACGACCTTTGTTATTGTGGGGTAGCCAGACACATGGCGGGTCTGGGGTCGGGCCCAACGAAGCCGTGGGGCACATTAATCAGGCCGCATCGGTGCCATCTTTTCATATATGATCCCGGCTGGACATCTAATACATCCGAGGCCGTTGTTGGATGGTAGAGCGATTCAAGAATCACAATGGGATCTGGAGACAAACGGGAATCAGCGTCAGGGGACTGAGAAACATGACAACACCAACAAACTCTCTTGTCTAGACGACAGACGTATTTACGTTATATTACTTCTACACTGGGTGAATGACAATTCAACTGTTAAATCATGAACACTGGTGAACACTGATATTCACTACAATTGACTGAATTAACTGAATGGCTAGGGAACACAGAACATACCTGGAGACAAACGTGAATCAGCGTCAGGGGACGCTCTCCCTGGCCATCTTGAGTTTATATACCCCTGAGTTGCCAGTGATCGCTACTCACGCAATGACAATAATCACAAACAAACTAACTGTTACTCATTCAAAGATGACCCTCAGTTGACAAAGGTCTGGCGAATTACTTGGGTTGATTTACACAGACTAATTCAAGATTGAGCTTCAGGGAGAAAGTGGAATAAACAAAGTATTGATAACTGTCTTCACTAAAAGCGGGGCTTACTGGGAGGGGTCGCGAGGCTAAACACGCTCCTTCTAGGGGTCGCGAACTCACTCATGTTTTGCGGGCGTGGAGTTTAATAAGAATCATTAGTTAAATAGATCAGCAGTCAACGTGACCATGACACTGCTAGGTGTTAGGGCTTGGCTAGGCCCCGGCCAGGGGATTGTCTGTTCACCCTACCCCTAGACCCGTCTTTACTCGCCCAGCAAGCGGACAGAAGGAGCGGCATCCATGGGGTTTAGCTGAGGTGGACAGATTAGGTAGAATTTTCGTTCATTCATTCATGTATGTTACTGACCATGGCCAAAGTGAGAGTGAAGATCTCCGGAACCCCGACCCAGGGGTCTCGGATAGGGCTAAAAAGGCTATTGAGCGACCTAAGGGTGAGGATAAATAGACTTGTGGATCTGAGAGATGGTTACATCATCCTCACAGAAACAGATGAAGATGCTGATAAACTACTTAAGTCTAGTGCCATGGACAAAATGAAAACCAACGGTTACGAGGTCATTGTCCCACGGGAATACGGCGCCAAACTCACCCTTGTATGTAAGAAGTTAGACAAAGATGTAGTGGAAAATAACGCAGAAGAAATAAGAGATAAAATACAAAAGCAAAACAATGTCAAGGTTGTGGAGGTGTATCCTATGTATGCCCATAACATAATCAAGGTTCGCTTTGCAGACACAACGGATGCAAAAAGAATGAAGGAGAAGGGGCTCTATGCATATGACACTTCCATCTCATCACACCAAATAGAATATGAAAAGTATACGCCCATCCAACAATGTATGAAGTGCTATAAATACAATGACCACATGACCAAGAACTGCCCCATGCAAGGGATCATATGCTCTGAGTGTTCATCTGATCAGCACTTCTACAAAGACTGCCGTAGCACCATAAAAAAGTGTGTCGTCTGCGAGGGTGACCACAGGACCTTCTCTGCCACCTGCCTGGTCAGGAAACAGGTACTTCAAGAAACAGAGAAGAAACTGACCGAAATAACCAAACAAAAAGAAACCAGGGAAATTTCTAATACCATAGAAAGGACCACTCAGTCGACGATCATGGCTTACAGCCAAACCCTAAAAGACGCTCTAAAAGAAACTCAAGCAGACTCCCAAAAGCTCAACAATGTCAGCGAGACCATGGAAGTCCTGCAATCAGAGATAAGAACCATCAAGGACTCAATAAAACAGGCAGTTACTGAGTCACTGGCCGCCATGAGGGACGCAGTGGCCGAGAGCATCAGGAGCGTCTCCTCTCCACAGCTGGACGAGTCCAAAGCCACCACCATATACTTGTCTTACCTGCATGCCCATCACATGAACATGGTTCATCCAGGTTCATTCTCGAAACACCTCAACGAGACACTAACCAGGAACAACATTGCACCTGTTGAAATAAGCGACAAAGTCCCTTCAAAAGAAATCCTTAAGGCAGTAACCCACTCAACGACTTATCGACGACCTCAACCCACGCCAGAAATAGACCATGATCTCCTTGACTTAGGCAAAAGTCAGTATAACCGCAATCCCGACGTGGCCAGTCAGTCCCCCTGGGATCACAGCTCCAACGACACCGTAAATGCCCGCGATCCCATTACATGCACTCCCAGCGACGACAGTGACCATCGGACTGCAACCACAGTCAATGGCTGCGACCAGATGATGACGGGTCACCCCACAGAGGAATAAGACCCTCGAGCTGCAGCGTCAGTTGATTACTACGACACGCAGGCCCAGGACCTGAACACCTTCCTGTACACGGGTGACGAGAAGTTTGAGGGCCCGCCATTGACTGACAAGCAGATGTCCGAAGGTTCTGCTAAGAAGTTCCGTCCCCCTAGAAATGGCAGAAGCCGAGCAAACACTCCAAGCTACGCCCCAAGCTACAGTCTCCGAAATGGCAGTCGTTAGCAGGATGAAAATTGTCCAACATAATGTCCTACACTGGTCCCTTAATAGACGTAACGAACTGTCTAACTTATACTATCAATTAGACCCAGACATCATTCTGTTAAACAGCACTGGCATAAAGGACGAAAGTAAGCTGAAAATTTTTGGCTACACTGTATACCAGAGGAACATGATGGGTGAGCTGAACGCTGGTGTCGCTGTGGCCATCAGGTCACGGCTGAGTCACAGAGTGTTGCCAGACTTCGAGGATTCAGTTCTGGGAGTGCAGGTGGAGACAACTAGGGGACCTGTTATCATATGCACAATGTACCTACCTCCCAGACGCCCTTACTTACCCGAACAAGACCTAAACCAGTTGCTACGCCACATAAAACCAACATACATCATATGGGACTTAAATGCGCGCCACGCCATACTAGGACACGGTAATGAGAACAACGTCGGTGTGGCGCTGTATGACAACATCAGAAAGGGAAAACTGCAATACCTCGGGCCAGATTTCCCGACATTGATCAGACGTGCCAGTGCCACTACACCCGACATAATCCTCTCTAACAACGAGGCCGTCCTGAACAGGCACGTTACCGCCGGACCCATCAGTACCAGCGATCACCTGCCAGTCGTCGTGACGCTCTCATCCAATCCCATTATGATCCCCGCCAACATCAGGTCAAACCTCAAACGGGCAGACTGGGACTCCTTCAAGGAGTCTCTCAGTCTCAAGCTGGGGAGAAACCTGGAAGAAGCCAGCCCCAATGACATCGACGACGCGGTCGAACACTGGTATAATGATGTGAAGACGGAGATGGACAACAACATCCCGACCACCAGTTACAGGACCATTCCCCATCCTCACACTAGTCACCAGCTGAGGCAACTCAGTGTCCAGTACGCTCACGTGAGACAGCTAGCCAGTATCCGCTGGTGGACGCAGGAGCTGAGAGACCGGTACCGAGAGCTACAGACGGACATCCAGCACGAGAGCAAACGTCTACATGAACAAAAGTGAGCCGCCTTGGTGTGGGAGACAGCCAACAATTACCGAGATTCTGCTGTCTTCTGGAAAGGGATCAAGCGACTGATGGGTTCCACCTCTAACACGGTGCCTTACCTGCTCGACCAAAACAACGTAAAAATATTCTAGGAAGAAAACCAAGAACAACTACATCGGCGATATTTACGAAAGATCTTTACCATTAGGAGAACGAGGGCTTCGACAGGGAGTTTGAGGAGGACATTTTAGGTCAGTTGCAGGACCATCAGCACCTGCTCCAGCCGCTCCCACGGGCTGACTTCACTAGGCTGGTTGACGGAAGCTACCTCACGGAGCGCATAGTTCCTGCAGATGTGTCAGCCGTCATAAAAGGGTTTAAAAACAAATCACCTGGTCAAAGTCACTTTAACATGAAGATCCTGGCTCAACTCCCCGACAACATGATAGAGAGGCTTGCTTATATATGCAACGCCTGCCTCGCCTCTGGACACTTCCCTAAGATGTTCAAAATTGCCGTTATTCGCCTCATACCAAAAGCAGGGAAGCCTCCAAACAGAGTCGAAAACTTTCGACCAATATCGCTGCTAGAGGTACCTGCCAAAATCTTCGAAAAAATAGTCAACAAGCGATTGCGGAGGTATCTGTAGGACGAAGACGCGCATAATCCCCGCCAGTTCGGCTTCCGCCAGTACAAAGGCACATCCACCGCCATAGCTCAGGCCTACGAGCAGATCGCCAATGCCATGACTGGCCGCCTGCAGTGCAACATAGTACTGAGGGACGTCAGCAAAGCGTTTGACAAAGTTTGGCACGCAGGGCTGCAGTATAAGATCATACAACTGGGGCTACCCGAAAATCTGACGCGCCTGCTGTGTAACTTCATTATGGACCGCAGAGCCAAAATCAAGATGCAAGAACATTTTGGAGAAGAATTCTCACTATCGAGAGGCGTGCCTCAGGGCTCTTGTCTCTCACCAACCCTTTACACGCTCTACACGGCTGACCTGCCACCCCCAAACGTCGGCAGCGAGTACGTCATGTATGCCGACGATGTGGCACAGATCGTCACCTGCCCAGGAAGGTCCACAGCAAGGATGGCGCGACTCACTGCTCGGGCAATAGAGGAGATCTCGGAGTATGAAAATAAATGGAAAATAAAAACAAACAAAACGAAATTTGAGGTCATACCCATAGCCAAATTCAAACCGGCCCCATTGATGATCGACGACGAAGAGATTCAGTCCTCTAAACAAGGCAGGTTGCTCGGCCTCATTATTTCTCGGACGGGCATCATTCCCCACGTGAAGGACAGACTAAATAAAGCCAAAGTCGCCGCAGCCAAATTAAAACGTTTTAAATTGATGCCTGAGAAGATACAAGTTCACCTGTACAAGGGAAGACTAGACTACAACAACTACAGAGCTTCCAAAACAAGTGTTTGAGGTCTGCCAGTGGGCAAGCGCCACCCTACCAGGAGACAGTGGAAACCATCCACCTAAGAAATAAAACAGAGGCCCTCGGAGGGAGACCCCACGCCTGGTGGCCCCGGAGTCTGCCCGCACTACAACAACCCAACCCGCGACCCATCTATGTCCGCCACAGTGATCCACCTTAGATTAAAACTTAGATGATATAAATTCACATTTAACAAGTCACAAACTAGCGAGTCCATAACATAATACAGTAATAAGATTATAATAAACATGTAATTGTAAAATCAAACTAGTCATTGTCAACCAAAGTAACCGTTGTGCAACCTCATCCTAAATCCTAGGTTGGCTTAGTTAGCCAACAAACTGTTATGTGTAAAACAAGGGTGTCGTCCCCCTCTGTTAACTCATTAAACTTTTTTCCAACATTTCCCCCCACGACTATATGTTGTGACTTTTCTATCCTTCATGTCTGGCTGTGCCTTGAGCCCCAACATGCCTTCCTCCCTTTCTCCACCTTAATCTATAATAATAATAAAAAAAAGCAGCGAGATCTTGCGGTAATTGCTGCAATCTGACCGGTCTCCCTTATACACCTCGGCTTTGTTATTTTACAACTGCTTGATGGCAGTAGCTACCTCATCCAGGAATAGAGGATAGCTGAGACGGGTCAACTCTGGGTGCTGAGGAGCCTGGTGGGTATTCAGGACATCCACATCGGTGTTTCAGTTGAGCAGCAAATGGTAGTGCTCTTTCCAGCGCTGACAGATACCTTGTTTGACTTTAATTAGGGTTTACCGTCAGATGAGCAGAAGAGGGCCATGCCACGAATAATTAGGCCATATAACGTTTTAGTGGAATTGAAAAATTCACGCATCTTGTGTTAATCTGCAAGTTTTTGCGTTTCACACGCTATATTTTTCCACCATTTGTTCATTAGTTTGCAGCTTTGGGCAGAGACTTAGGGTTGCTCTGTCAGTCAGTGAGAGCACCACGTTTATTATTGACAAGTACTTCGATTTCCGGGTCGTTTTCATCAAACTAATCCCGTTCAATTTATCTTGCTGCAGGTTTTTGTGATGAGAGTTTTGAAGGGACCCCATTCTGCACTCTGATTTAGGTTGTTTGTTATTGGGAGTTTTATCATCCCATCGTTGAGCTGCTCTCTGAAAGCATGTGCTACCACTGGATCTCCCAGTCGCTGGGTGTTAAAACCTCTTCTGGAGGCATGTTGCCTTCGGTATTTTGGGGAGACGTGAAGGGATAGTTTGGCAAAAAAAAAAACATAACTTTCGTTGATGCTTACTGAAGTGTCAGAAATAGAGTAACTCAAGCAGTTAGAAATGCCAAATATAACTATTATACAAATAAGCTATAGTCAGCAACGGGCAGCAGTAAGAAAACCTGAAGTATCATCAATTCTATTCCGAACAGGAACAATCAACCTACGGCTCCCCACTCATCTTTTATGATAAATGGTACAGTTGTAAGGAAACCCTCCCCCATTACCAAACACTTCAATGAGTATTTTATTAATGATTGCCAAATCTTGCATAGAACAACCTTGATCATTATTGGGAATTTAGAGCCTACCTGCAAAACAGACAGCAAAATGAGTCAAAGCAGATGAATTATTGACCATCATAAAAATGTCCAAAGACGCAGCAACGGGCGACGACAATATACCACTGGTCATCAATAAAAAAGTAACCCACTTATTACTGCCTGTTCTCTTAAACATTTGTAACTCCTCCATCACTATTGGTGTCTTTACGGGTGGCTCTTCTTCCGCCCAACTATTAGATAGGGTGGAATCAAAGGCATTTCGTTTTATTTACTCTCCTCCTTTAGTTGATAATCTTTCTTCCCTTTCTCTTCGCCGCAATGTTGCTTCACTGTCTCTCTTTTACAGGGCAATGTTCGGTGGATTTGGCATCCTGTGTACCGTCGGCAAGGCCGTGGGATCGTAACACACGTCTTGCCCGCAGTGCTCACTGTTTCTCTGTGGATGTCGGTCACACTAGAATAACCCGTTATAGCGCATCCTTCTTTCCTCACACAGCCAAACTGTGGAATGCTCTGCCTTCTTCTGTGTTTCCACACTCATACAATGTCTCAATTTAAGAAGATGGTTTTCCGGTATCTTCGTGGTATAGAATAATACAAGTGATCATGGGCACTTAGTGCCCGGTGGCGAGTCTGGTGGTACAGTTTACCGAGGTTGTTATAATCATGGTCGTGGTTGTTATAAAAATGGTCGTGGTTGTTATAATCATGGTCGTGGTTGTTATATTCATGATCGTGGTTGTTATAATCATAGACGTGGTTGTTTAATCATGGTCGTCGTTGTTATAATCATGTCGTGGGTGTTATAATCATGGTCGTGGTTGTTATAATCATAGTCATGGTTGTTATAATTATGGTCGTGGTTGTTATAATCATGGTCACGGTTGTTATAATCATGGTCGTGGTTTTTATAATCATGGTCGTGGTTGTTATTATCATAGTCGTGGTTGTTATGATCATGGTAGTGGTTTTTATAATTATAGTAGTAGTTGTTATAATCATAGTCGTGGTTGTTATAATCTTGGTGGTGTTTGTTATAATCATAGTCGTGGTTGTTATAATCATGGTCGTGGTTATGATCACGGTCGTGGTTGTTATGATCATGGTCGTGGTTATTATAATCATGGTCCCGGTTGTTATAATCATGGTCGTGGTTGTTATAATCATGGTCGTGGTTGTTATAATCATAGTCGTGGTTGTTATGATCATGATATTGGTTGTTATAATCATAGTCGTGGTTGTTATAATCATAGTCGTGGTTGTTATAATCATGGTCGTGCTTGTTATACTCATAGTCGTGGCTGTTATAATCATGGTCGTAGGTATTATAATCATAGTCATCGTTGTTATAATCATGGTCGTGGTTGTTATAATCGTGGTGGTGGGTGTTATAATAATAGTCGTCGTTGTTATAATCATGGTCGTGGTTGTTATAATCATAGTCGTGGTTGTTATAATCATGGTCGTGCTTGTTATACTCATAGTCGTGGCTGTTATAATCATGGTCTTAGGTATTATAATCATAGTCATGGTTGTTATAATCATAGTCGTGGTTGTTATAATCATAGACGTGGTTGTTATAATCATGGTCGTGCTTGTTGTATTCATGGTCGTGCTTGTTATAATCATAGTCATGGTTGTTATAATCATCGTCGTGGTTGTTATAATCATGGACGTGGTTGTTATAATCATAGTCGTTGTTGTTATAATCATAGTCGTGGTTATTATAATCATGGTCGTGGTTGTTATAATCATGGTCGTGGTTGTTATATTCATGGTCGTGGTTGTTATAATCATAGTCGTGGCTGTTATAATCATGGTCGTAGTTGTTATAATCATGGTCGTGGTTGTTATAATCATTTTCGTGGTTGTTATAATCATGGTCGTCGTTGTTATATTCATGGTCGTGGTTGTTATAATCATGGTCGTGGTTGTTATAATCATGGTCGTGGTTGTTATAATCATATTCGTGTTTGTTATAATCATGGTCGTGGTTGTTATAATCATAGATTTGGTTGTTATAATCATAGTTGTGGTTGTTATAATCATGGTCGTGGTTGTTATAATTATAGTCGTGGTTGTAATAATCATGGACGTGGTTGTTATAATCATAGTCGTTTTTGTTATAATCATAGTCGTGGTTGTTATAATCATGGTCGTGGTTGTTATAATCGTGGTCGTGGTTGTTATATTCATGGTCGTGGTTGTTATAATCATAGTCGTGGCTGTTATAATCATGGTCGTGGTTGTTATAATCATATTCGTGGTTGTTATATTCATGGTCGTGGATGTTATAATCATAGTCGTGGCTGTTATAATCATGGTCGTGGTTGTTATAATCATATTCGTGGTTGTTATAATCATGGTCGTCGTTGTTATATTCATGGTCGTGGTTGTTATAATCATAGTCGTGGCTGTTATAATCATGGTCGTGGTTGTTATAATCATATTCGTGGTTGTTATAATCATGGTCGTCGTTGTTATATTCATGGTCGTGGTTGTTATAATCATAGTCGTGGTTGTTATAATCATAGTCGTGGTTGTTATAATCATGGTCGTGCTTGTTGTATTCATGATCGTGCTTGTTATAATCATAGTCGTGGCTGTTATAATCATGGTCGTGGTTGTTATAATCATGGTCGTGGTTGTTATATTCATGGTCGTGGTTGTTATATTCATGGCCGTGGTTGTTATAATCATGGTCGTGGTTGTTATAATCATGTTCGTGTTTGTTATAATCATGGTCGTTGTTGTTATAATCATAGTCGTGGTTGTTATAATCATGGTCGTGGTTGTTATAATCATGGTCGTGGTTGTTATATTCATGTTCGTGGTTGTTATAATCATGGTCGTGGTTGTTATAATCATGGTCGTGGTTGTTATAATCATATTCGTGGTTGTTGTAATCATGGTCGTTGTTGTTATAATCATAGTCGTGGTTGTTATAATCATTGTCGTCGTTGTTATATTCATGGTCGTGCTTGTTATAATCATAGTCGTGGTTGTTATAATCATGGTCGTCGTTGTTATATTCATGGTCGTGCTTGTTATAATCATAGTCGTGGTTGTTATAATCATGGTCGTGGTTTTTATAACCATGGTCGTGGTTGTTATAATCATGGTCCTGGTTGTTATAATCATGGTCGTCGTTGTTATATTCATGGTCGTGCTTGTTATAATCATAGTCGTGGTTGTTATAATCATGGTCGTGGTTTTTATAACCATGGTCGCGGTTGTTATAATCATGGTCGTGGTTGTTATAATCATGGTCGTGGTTGTTATAATCATGGCCGTGGTTGTTATAATCATGGTCCTGGTTGTTATAATCATGGTCGTGGTTGTTATAATCATGGTCGTGGTCGTGAGACTTACAGTATCTAATATATTATAAGGAGGAAGAGAATAAAGGTTAGAATAATTAGTTAAAGAAATATTCGCCATAAGGAGAGGTTAAAATCATAAAAAAAAAATTATTATGAATCACCGATGATCATTCCGAGATAAATTATAATTTATCTCGGAATGATCATCGGTGATTCATAATAATTTTATTATGAAGAGAAGTGACCTTGATTCTGGTTAGATTAGTCACCATCTGCTTCAGTCATCACCTGTGTTAAGTCATCATAGTCATCATCTACGTTAGTCAGTTTTAGGCCCATGTTGCACGACTGACCGACCATCGGTGTTCTTTCCGTGCGAGGGTGTTAGTTTTCAATGCGTCTTATTATTTATGCTGTTGGATGTAAGTCCTCCTACCCTCACTGACGCAGCTATGGTCAATTTGGTGTTATTCTTGTTTATAAAGGCCTTCTAATCTGTCTCAAGTCTATCCATCGTGTCTATTGCCATCCCAACTGTCTGTTCGTCTGCGTGGTGTTTGAATGTAAACCAGTCTGTACTAATGTGAACCAGTCAGTCAGCTGTCTGTCTGTCATGTTAGTTGCCATAATGTCTATTTGTGCATGTATGAATCTGTCTATTTTTGTCAACCTCCTGTCTGTTTCACTGTCTATATTCACCCTGTGTCTATTGTAGTCATCTTCTCCATGCATTCCTGTTTTTATCTTTTTATCTCTTCTCCTTTTCCATGAGCCACAGGAATAAGTATACACTGTAGCTGTAAGGTCGTCTGATAACGTTGAAACTGCGCATCGAGACACATGATGAAACTCAGCCCCCCCACCTGTTATCTCTAACTATTTTCTGTTTCCCCTTCTTTATTTATTCTTCTATTTACTCATTTTCCTTCCTTTACTAATCCAAACAACATTAAAAAAAAGTAGGCTAAGAAAAAAAGTGGGGGGGAGGAGGTGGGAACCATACTGTAACTGCAATCGTGGGCTGGGTGCGCCAAGTCCGTAGACTTGCATCGTTTTCCAGCATAAATATAATGGTTATGTAATGGCTTCCTAATGAAACCATCGATATGGGACCAGGTTTATTCCACTGTACGATTTTTTTTTGCGATTTTTCCACCAAGTCTGATGAAAAACGATTGTGCCGTTTCGGCTGCCCAGAGCAGACACACACACACGCCTAGTCCTATAGTATATTAGATAACCTTTTGCTTTTCTATTTTTAAAATCTCCCTATTTTTATATTTTTTGCCCCCTAGGTCCCGTAGTGGCTCGATGACCTGTGCCCAGGTGAACTAATCCCAGTAAAACAAAAAAAGCTAAAGATTGCCCATAATAATAAAAAAAATAAAAATCTGGTGATAAAGGTCTTTTCAAGAATTAGCCCCTCATATCCGTCTTCCCAGCCTGAAGTAAGATACTGGAGAATCGACAGAAGAATATAGCATACTAAATTCCTTCTGCAGTGTCAATAACATCCCTACAGATTCTCAGTTGGATTTAGAACTAGAAGGTCAACTGGGAGTGCACTGCAATCCTTTACTAATGACATCTTAAACTCCTTTGATGACAGTTAGTTCACAGTCGGGATATTCCTGGATCTCTCTAAAGCCTTTGATATTGTTGATCATACCACCCACCTGTCAAAGCTTGAACATTACGGCGGTCGGGACTTATCCCACAATTGATGTCCCTCATATCTGTCTAACAGGAAGCAGTATGTCTGCTATAATAATCAACAATCTGACTCCTCACCAATTTTGTGTGGCGTTCGTCAAGGCTCCATTCTCGGTCCTGTACTATTCTTGTTGTACATAAATGTTACAGTTCACTCCAACACACTCGCAAAATACAAATTCAGTCACTCAGATCTCCATTCCCTGATGAAAACTATGAACAATGAATTGACTATACTCAGGACCTGGATAACATGTAATAAACTGACCTTAAACCTCGAAGAAACCCACTACACAATCTTTCACAGAAGGAAAAACTTACCTCCAGATTTGGACCCCCTGTACCTTGGTAATAAAGTTCTCAAATGTAAACTAAATACTAAATTCCTTGAGGTTATTGTTGATGATAAACTAAACTGGAGAACCCACATACAAGCCATTGACAGAAAAGTCAATAAACAGTGTGGTATACTGTATCACACTCGCCAGTTACTCACTCTTGCAACAATGAAGGAAATATGTTCTGATCTTGTTTATCAACACCTGATACACTGTCCCACCCCATAGCGGCCTCTGGCTCAACAAAAACACAACCCCTAGTCACTGCACAGAAGAGAGTTGTGCGGACAATGACCTACTTAAAAATAAATAACAAATTATCACACTAACCAACAATTTGCTAAATTGAAAATGTTAAAATTGGAGGATATTGAAATTTACTGCTGTGCCCTATTTGTTTATAAATCGATCGACCACATGATTGAGAATAACTATTTTGAGTTGCGGAATAATCTGGGATGCAACTAAAGACACCCAGACCTACTAAAACAACCCTCCCATGCGTTCCTCTCAGTTCCAGAACTCCATAAAATATCATGGTGTAAAGGTGTAGAATAACTTACCCCCACTCATCCGAGCAAAGACTACCCTCCCTTCTTTTAAATCATCGTTTAAAATAATAACTATTGTGTAAGTTTTAATATTTTTGTGATACTTTATACTATTATTTTCATTGTACCATCAAAACCACTGTTAGATATTGTCACGTAGTTAGACAGAAATTACTAGTGCAATAGTTATATATTTGCCGGTAAAACATGATCCTGACTGATTCTGTCCCTTTGTTTCGCCTTAATTCAACTCATGTTGTATTGCTTTCCTCACTTATCAGATTAAGGTATAATAACCCCACTGTAAAATATGTATATACTTATAATATAATGTAAAAAAAAATAACAAAGTGAAAATCGTAGTACAATTCTGATATTTTCTTAGTAACACCATGTCATGTGTACTATTTATTCCAGATGATACTAAATGTTGCAGAATACTTCTGTAAGATAAATGTACACAGTATATACAGTATCAGGTGCAGATAAGAGAGCCACTAATGAGATGCCAATGTTTGGATCGTGAGTGTTGCCAAGAACCCTTGAACTTGTCGGCCTGCCTTAACAAAATTTTGGTAACAGTGAGGTTGTGTTCAGCACACTTGCTGAGGAGGAATAGGCCGTTGGGATTATGCCTTCCTACTCCATATGTCACCCTCTCTGGCAACTCTAGCATTGAAATCACCAAGGAGCACAGCCATATTTTCTCTTCAGATAGAGGTTATCACTCTGTCAAGGTCGGCGGAGAAGGCCTCCTTGATGGCATCCTCTGCATCAAGTGCTGGCGCGTATGCACTGATGAAGAAGTCAGGACGTGAGTAATACAGTGGTACCAGGAACATCATGAGGCGCTAGTTGATCCCAACAAGCATTTCAGTTAGCCTATGTAGGATGGATTGGCGAATGACAAAGCCAACATCATAAAAGCTGTTTCTTTCTGCAGTAGGCTTACCCCTTCCAGAAGAAGGAATAGCTGGACCCCCGTTCTGTGAGTCGATCCTCGTCTGGGTGCCGGGACTCATTAATGGCTGCTACGTAGATGTTATACCTCGATAGCGCTTTTGCCACAAAGGCGGTTCTTCTTTCAGGACGCTCATTTGTGCCAGTATCCAGAAGGGTCCTGATATTCCATGCAACGACCATAAGAGGTTGTATAGTTTGTTTTTTCTTTGATCTGTGATTTAGATTGTGTTTTGACTGCATTAAGATGACCATACTGGGTGCGGCTGCTCAGTCAGGTTAGGTTTTTAGTCAGGATATGTTGAGAACAACGTTTCTAGCTCCCTCCCCATGTGGTGTGAGCAGAGTGGCTCCTGAAAAGGGTTACTCAGTCGCACAGAAAGGACCAGTTTCACTGCTGTCCATAAACGACTATCTTATTCATGTCGCCCATATGTAGAGTTTTGACTAGAGGCTCCCGGCAGTCACCTCCGCCTGTCCCCATCACCACTCGTCTGTCACCATAAGACTTTTAGGGGTAAAGGGGTTTTGATGATGACGAAAAGTATGATGAACTGGATGATGGCACGAGATTATGTATGGGGTGAGGCAGGAGCGCAGGCTGCAACCACACATCTTGGCTCTCCCTTTTCCTAATCCAATGGTGCAGCTACCTGCAACGAGTTGCAATGGACTGACGATAGCCCAATTTGTTGGGTTTCGTCTTAGTAGCTTGTCCATCTTGCATTGCTTTCATCCGCCGGTGTTGTGTTTGGGTTTCCATGTTGGTCACCTCTTCCACCTATTCCGCCGTTTGGGTCTGAATGGAGTTTTGTAAGCATGTGTGCCTGATGCGGGACTCCACTGCAGATTTTTCGTTTGGAGTTTACTGCTGTAGCTTTATACCTTCTAAAGTTAATCCGCAAGGCAGCGGGGTAGTGGTTGGTAGGCGCCAGGGCATGTCCACATGCCGATGAGCCTATGCGCCATCCCTCTGGGGGCCCACTGCTGCTCCGAGATCCCCTGCTGCTGTAGCCTGGGGCTGTGAGGTACCCTGTTACCGTGTGTTGCCACAAGGTGTGGGCAGGAACTTTGATGGTGAAGAGCCTGTGTACTGGCAGGGGAAGACTTACGTAAGGTTACTTCCCTGTTCACCACTAGGGGTATCCAGCGGTAGTAGATGAAAGCGAGAGGAAGCAAACAGTGCCCGCACACTGACATAATGCTGCTACACTAAACGCATTACACCAACCTGTGCATACACACACACACACACACACACACACACACATACACACACACACACATCACCTCACACCCTCCCCATCATACATCTCTCACCCATTACCTCACACCTTCCCCATCACACAACCTCTCCTTCACACACTCTCCCCATCACTCACCAGCCCCATCACACAACCTCCCCCCTCATCACACACACCCAAACCCATCCCACCCTACGCACATCACCTCACACCTTGCCTTACCTGTGGATGTCGAAATAAATGACAATTGGCTATTACCACACCTTTACCCTCTGGAATGAAGCAGGCGACCACATTACCTCAATTACATATATGTGTCCCCCTAAGGCAGGGGTCACCAAACTACGGCCCGCGGGCCGGATCCCAAGTCCTTCCCCGGCTCGTGGTAGCTCCGCCTACGCTCTGACGTTACCAGAGCTTTCGTTCTGGCTTGCAAGTATTGAACAGAATGATTATGCGGCCCGCGCTCGTCATTCTTTCAGTTATCCGGCCCACTGTGAAAAAAGTTTGGTGACCCCTGCCCTAAGGCTACACCTGATGCCTTTAGCCCCAGACTACGTCACTACAGCGAACTATACAAGTATTCAGGAAATTATTCAAGTGTTTAGTAAATATTCAAGTATTTCGCGAACTATGTAAGTTTTACAAAATTAAACATTTCACACACAATATATTTTTTTAGCGAACTACTCAAGTCTTCAGCGAACTAGACACGTATTCAGAATATTATTCAGTTATTTAATAAAATAACAACTATTTAGCGAGCTATGTAAGTTTAAAAAAATAAACACATATCGCGAACTATAAAATAGTTATTAGCGAACTGCGCATGTCTAGCGAACTTGTCAAGTACACTGCGAACCATACAAACTTTTAGCGAACTTTAGGATTACTTAGCGAAATTTACAAGTAAATAGCGAACTATACGAGTATACAGGAAGCTTCACAATTATACAGCATAGAGCGAACTACACGTGTTTTTTACGATAACAACATGAAGAAAATTGGAGAGACATTAGAGGACCTCCCTCGCTGCACACCTCTGTGGCAGTACTCTGATGGATCCCATTTCAATCTTTAATTAAATTTAATATATTTAAAACTAAAAAAAAATGTTACCAACTATTACTTTTCAGTTCAAATGATGACACATCAATGTATTTTAAAGCAAAGAATGCAATTATCAAGGTGACTATTCTTTTGTGAACCGACACACACACACACACACTGAATACATATATACTGTATATTGATATATATATATATATATATATATATATATATATATATATATATATATATATATATATATATATATATATATATATATATATATATATATATATATATATATATATATATATATATGGAAACAACGGAGCACCAGCTAAGGTGCTCCGCTGTTTCCCTTTCCCGTGTGTTTTATCAAGATTTATCTTATCCACGTTTTCATTGTATACATGAAATATATATATATATATATATATATATATATATATATATATATATATATATATATATATATATATATATATATAATCAACGACCTCACCAGCAATGAATCGAACCCTAGTCACACCCAGTAGGTCGAGGGTTCGATTCCTTGCTGGTGAGGTCGTTGATTATATGTTCAAAGTCCGCGTGTTATATGGACTAAAAATGAAGTATATATATATATATATATTTCATTAGCCCAATAAAGCAAGCGGACTTCTACATACAATCAACACCTCCACCCGCCAGGATTCGAACCCACGGCCCACAAACCTATGACCGTGACCGGGAACGCTAACCGCTGGACCACCAGGATACTAAAAACAGTCCTAGACTTTGTTATATTTCACACAAAGCCTGTTCAACGAGCTTATGGCGCCGTGAACCTCTAATGGGGACCACCCGTATCACGTAGGTGGTCAGAGTAACGTTATATATATATATATATATATATATATATATATATATATATATATATATATATATATATATATATATATATATATATATATATATATATATATATATATATATATATATATATATTTCATGTAAATCCACAATGAAAACGTGGATAAGATAAATTTGATAAAATATGGAAACAAGTACCTTAGCTTTCGTCTTCAAGATGTCTTGAATAAAGACGAAAGCTAAGGTACTCCGTTGTTTCCTTTTCCCGTGTGATTTTATCAAGATATATATATATATATATATATATATATATATATATATATATATATATATATATATATATATATATATATATATATATATATATATATATATATATGTGTGTGTATATATATAATGCGTGTGTGCGTGTATTCAGTGTGTGTGTGTGTGTGTGTGTTGGTTCACAAAAGAATAGTCACGATAATTGCATTCTTTGCTTTAAAGAAGCGAAAAGAAGCGAAGTTGTTGGGGAGTTCTTGATTGGTTATTTTGTATTTGAGGCCTAAGTGCTAGACCTTCTCGAATGCTTTTGCTACGTCCCTTAATACTACGTTACATTTGATCTCTATTGTGCATTGCGTTGTCTGTGTTTTCGTAAATTAGGGCTATGGCTGAATGGGTTCCTCTATGTTTTCTAAATCCGTGCTGCCTGGGATTGTATTTCCCTTCAAGTTTGAGGTGTGTTCTCAGTGGGTGGTTCATGATTTTTTCCAGGACTTTTACCGGTGTTTCTAGAAGAGAAATCGGTCTGTAGTTTGATACTTGTGTGGGGGATTTTCCTTGTTTTGGTATAAGTCTGATGCGAGTAATGCATTAAAAATGTTTCTGAGTTGGTGTATCACTTTGCTTGATAGATGCTGGAGTATGAGTGTGTTTATTTTACTGGTGCCTGGGGCCATGTTCTTGAAACTGTTTATTGTTCTGAGTATTTCGTCTGCGGTGATTGGTTTGATCAGTGTGGATAGATCGTCGAGAGTGTTTGTCTACTGTATATAGGGACTCAGTTGCCAGATGTGGGTTTTTGTGTGTCATGTAATTAGTTACTTATCGGTCAGTGTTCATACAGTAGTTCAGGTTTTCTTCGTGACTTATTTGAAAAATTTTGCTCCAATATTTCTTGAATTCAGGTTCTTGTTCTTTGGGTTCGATTAATTTGATTTGGTTGCTGTTTAGATTGTAGTTTGATTCGCTGCTGGAGATTCCTATTAAGTGTTTAATTTTCCGCCAGAATTGTTTCGGGTTGTGGTAATTTGCTTCTATGTCTGTTATTAGTTTCTCCCAGTTATTCATATATGCTTCTTTGGACAGGATTTTTGTTGTTCGTGTATGGTGTTATATTGTCTTCTGCATTCTGGCGTCCATCGTTGCTGTATGATTAATTTTATTAAGTTACTGAAATGTGTCTGTAGAATTCTGGATTAGCGTAGTATTGAGGGTGTGGCAATGTTCGGTGATTGGTCTTGGGTATGTGGTGTTCCATTGCTTGGTTCACGTTTTTATGCCATATCTCTAGTGTGTTGTCTATTTGGGAGGTGTGTTTGTTGAGTAGTTGGGTGAATTTATGATTGTTTATTTCCTTTTTTAATTCTTCCCAGTTGGACCGGCTGTAGCTGTTTCTTAACCTGGCAGGGATCTGTACTGGCGACGTAGAGAGTGTGGCTACGATAGGGAGATGGTCACTGGTGGTTATTGGGCCGGGTTCCATTAGCAGGTTAAGATGGTGATGCTGGTTTGTTAGTACTATGTCTGGATGTCCAATGTGACCTGCTCTGATGTATATGGGGAATTCCGGGCCAAGGTGTATTGCGTTGCCGTGGTTCAATAATGTGTTTAAGATCTGCCCAACGGCGTTGTTGTCCTGGTGTCCCAAGACGCGGAGTTGTACATTTAGGTCACCCAGGAAATATGTTGGTACATTTCTTCCCACCAGCCTAAGCATATCTGCTGGTGGAAATATGGGTCTTCTCGGAGGTAGTTAACAGGTGTCGATTATGATGGGTCCTGTTGGGCTGTTGTGTTGCAGACTGTGTAGTTAAATATTTAGATTTTTTCTGAGTTTTCTTGCGTGCGAATTTAGGATGATGATATCTGGGATTAGGTTACCGTATGTGTTATATAGTTCGCTTGCTCTCTGTGGGATCTAGGCTAAAACATTGTGTTGGATTATTTTAAGTTTGTTTATTATGAATGCTGGTGCCTAGAGCTAGTTTGCACCATTTTTCTGACCGGTGTTCCCCTGACACCCTCCTGTCAGTCAGTAGGCCCAGGCAGATTTTTTTATACGGTGACTGATCAACTCTATCTTTTTGTGTCTTGTGAGGATTCTTCCTTTCTTAATTAGTGTTTCAATGTATGTCTTCTAAGTTTTGTCTGTGTATGTGTAATTTATCTTGCCTTGCCTTATTTCTACCAAGAGTCATTCTGTTGAGACTATGCGGGGAGCTGTAGTGGAAAAAAATCGAAGGTCAATTTCGTCACCAAGGTCTTCATACTCCATGATTTTTCTAGGTGACGGTGGTGATGCCCTTGTTCCTGTTTTGTTCTTTTTTGGGGTGTTGAATTTGGCAGCGTGTTCCGTTTTTGTAGCGACTTCGTCTTCGTCCTCCATAGTTACCTCCTCGCTTGTTCGCTCGGGATGTAAGTCCGGGATAACCTGTGCTTGGGTCAATGGTTCTTGGTTTGCGGTGCTCTCTGGTTTGTATATCATGCTGAATATTTGGGTAGAAGGCACGTCGCTTGGGAATGCCATGGTCTGGTAGGTTGTTGGCGGCAAACATGTCCTTTGCTGCCTTGGCAAAAGTTCCAGGTCTAGCTATATTCATGATGTGGGCGTGGATGTAGATGTCATTATTTTTATGGAAAGGTTATTTCCAAGTTGAAGTAAAATAGATTTTTGGCGGGGGTGACATTCTCGAGGACCTTCGTCGTTTTTGGGGTTAGTTTGTCACAGCTGAATACATCCCGTTTTGCTGTCCCCGTGTATTCTCCCTCTCCTTCTTCTTTTGGCTACTATTGCTTTTCGTGTGGGGGCATCGAGCAGCCAGTGTTCTGTGCTCTCCTTCACATTTTAAGCATTTGGGGGTATCTTTGTTTTTACATTCCCTTAAAGTGTGCCCCTTGTTCCTGCATTCTGAGCAGTGCTTGTTGTCCTTGTTAGGGCAGTCTGTAACCGTATGTGAGTATTGATAGCAGTTCCAGCATGAATTAAGGGGGAAGAATTCCTCCTGCTCCACCTGGCTGCTGCTGACATGGTAGTAGGAGAGGCAAAGTCCCTCCAATGGATTGCTCTTTGGGCCATGGCTATTGCTGTGAACCTTGTTTTCAGCATGGAGGCAGTCTGGGCAGCTTGACCACTTCCTCCAGATTGGCCCAATTGCTGTTAGCTTGCTTCCTCGGTGATCGCTTTATCTAATCGTTTGACTACAATTGATTTCCTTGCTCGGAGTTGTGGAGGGATTGCAACTTCAAATTTTGCAGACTTGAGTTTTTTTTGTGCTCTCGCTCGACAAGAGTAAATCGACATCCTTCTCGGTCAGGCACAGGGTGATGAAGGAGTCCTTGGTGGTGATGAGGTTTGATATTTTGATGAGTAGGGTAGCACTATGGAGTCTTGCCATGGGAGCGTATCCGAACCCGGCGTGCCCTCATTTCAGAGAGGACGTGGTGGACAGGCCACCGTTGCGTGGGGTGAAGCAGGAAACCTATCTATTCCAGGAAAGAAACCTGTCACGGGAATTACAACTCCCCCACCACCACTTGTTGGTCGAGTGTTCGTAGAGTGGTTCCCGCGAACTCTCCCAGAAGCTCCGTCAGAGAAGCCTACTTCCCTAGAATGCTCGCCTATAGACGTGAGCTAGTGTACCTATTTACCGGTGGGGGGGGGGGGAGATTTATGAATGCGACCCACTTCCTAGGTGGACCCGCATGATCACCGTTACCCAGGAAGGCTCGGCGGAGGGATGGGTACTGCTCCTGCCCCCTTTCGTATTCACAAACTCCTGGGAGGGACCAAGGACGAATACACCTCTAGGGTGCAGGTCCCCAGGCCAGACCGATAAAGAAGGAAGAGCAAAGGAGGAACAGCCACTGGTGCAAGTAACACCAGTGGGATCGCGGCCCAAATCCGCTGCAGGAAGCCGTTACAGAGCACCCAATCTGGGCCGCCTCTGATCTGGAGATACCTCTGGGCAGTGAGGGCGATACAGGAAGGGCGTTGTCTCGAACAAGCTTTCCAAGTGTTTAAGTGGTGGTGAATTGCGTCAAGTGATGGTTAGTGAGGTGGTCAACAGTTTGAGACAAAGGCTGGCTGGCTGGCTTTGGCGGTGAAGGGTCTGGAGAAAGATCCTTTCACGGCGAAGGCTCATATAAGTGCGACTATGGAGTAATAATGGACGAGGCTGATATATACAGTAAAGGAGAGTGCGATCAAGTCCCTAGGGACAGCACGAGACACCCAGTTACTTTGTGTTGCCAAGAGGAGGCACAGCGGGAGTCTTGATGGTGAAGAGGCTGTGTACTGGCAGGGGAGGACTTATGCAAGTTGCCTCCCTGTTCGCCACGAGGCCTAGCCTACGGCGGTAGTAGCTGATAACGAGAGGAAGCAAGCAGTGCTTGCACCTTAACACTAATATAACGCTGCCACACTAGACACCCTGTGGCCGCAGGCGCACACACACACACAAAGTCTAGGACTGCTTTTAGTATCCTGGTGGTCCAGCGGTTAGCGTTCCCCGGTCACAGTCATAGGCTTGTGGGCCGTGGGTTCGAATCCTGGCGGGTTGAGGTGTTGATTGTATGTAGAAGTCCGCGTGCTTTATTGGGCTAATGAAATATATATATATATATATATATATATATATATATACTTCATTTTTAGTCCATATAACACGCGGACTTTGAACATATAATCAACGACCTCACCAGCCAGGAATCGAACCCTCGACCTACTGGGTGGGACTAGGGAACGCTAGACCAACCACAAGGTCGAGGGTTCGCTTCCTGTCTGAGTGATATATATATATATATATATATATATATATATATATATATATATATATATATATATATATATATATATATATATATATATATGTGTGTGTGTGTGTGTGTGTGTGTATCATACAGTATAATGTGTGTGATCACTGTCATTCCCTTTGTGTATGTGTGCATCCCTAATACTTAATATTAGTGACGTGCCTTATATTCCCCGCCAGTACACAATGCAAGGAATCTCCTGCATTACCCTCGTGACCAACTGTCCCTAGTCACGTTACACAGGATGTAACACAAGTTAGTAGTAGCCATGTTTCAGTTGTTCCGTGACGTGGTATATAACATGCCAGTAACACCCATGTATTCAACGTTTACTTGACGTGGGTTGTAACAGATAGGCAATATTTCACTAATTACATTATAGCAAGTCTTGAGACTTTCATCTTCCTCTCATCTTTACAATGAACGAGAAATAGTATTCCTTCATTCTCTGTATTGTGCAAGTGGTGTGCACGACATCTGTGTGTGAGATTTGCGAGTGATGTGAACAACAACTCTGATAGATGTGAGAATGAAGTGCACAACAACTCTGTGTGAGATGTGAGAGAGATGTGCACATCAACTGTGTGAGAGATGTGAGAGAGATGTGCACAACAACTCTGTGTGAGATGTGAGAGAGATGTGTACAACATCTTTGTGTGAGATGTGAGAGAGATGTGTACAACTCCCAAGAAAACCTCTCCACTTTTCGACACCAAACTTTCATTTCGGGGAGAAAGTCTGGGAAAACTGTTAGAAATAAATGGATTTGTTCGTCTCATAATTGGCCTCTTGGTGAGAGTTATGTCCGCCAGACAGCCTTGTTACTGAGTGATGTAACACCATCTTGTAATCCCAATCTATTTCCTCGTTTCGGGAGCCTGTAAAGTGTATTTGTCAGTTTGGTGTGATGGAAGTGAAGGGGGGGGGGAGTTGGGGAAAGAGAATGGAGGTTGTGGTAGTAGTGGTGGTAATGGGGTTAGTTGATGGTGATGGTGGGAATAATGGGAGTGATGTGTTATGGTTTAAGTTGATGATGATGATGATGATGAAGTTGATGATGATGATGATGATGATGTTGATTATGAAGATGAAGATAGTGAGGTGGTGTTGATGGGTGGTGGTGAAGGTAGTAAGGTGATGATGGAAGTAGTGAGGTGGTGATGGAGGAAATGGGGTGATGAAGATGGTGGTGATGGAGGTAGTGAAGTGGTGATGATGGGTGGTGATAAAGGTAGTAAGGTGGTGATGAACGTAATTAGGTGGTGATGAAGGTAGTAAGATGGTGATGAAGGTAAGGTGGTGTTGATCGTAATTAGGTGGTGATGAAAGTAGTGAGGTGGTAATGATAATGGTGATGAAGGTAGTGGGGTGGTGATGATGGGTGGTGATGAAGTTTGTAAGATGGTGATGAAGGCAGTAAGGTGGTGATGAAGGTAGTAAGGTGGTGATGGAGGTAGCAAGGTGGTGATGAAGGAAGTGAGGTGATAATGATAATGGTGATGAAGGTAGTGGGATGGTGATGAAGGTTGTAAGATGGTGATGAAGGTAGTAAGGTGGTGATGAAGTTAGTAAGGTGGTGAAGATGTGTGATGATGATATAGTGAGGTAGTGATGGAGGAAGTGAAGTGGTGATGGAGGTTGTGACTTGGTGATGGAGGTAGTGAGGTGGTGATGGAGGTAGTGAGGTGGTGATGAAGGTAGTGAGGTGGTGATGAGGGTGATGAGGTGGTGATGATGGTTGTATGGTGCTAATGAATGTAGTGAGGTTGTGATGCTGGTGGTGAGGTGATGATGGATATAGTGAGGTGGTGATGAAGTGGTGATGATGGTGGTGAAGAAGGTAGTGAGGTGATGATGGATGTATTGACGTGGTGATGGAGGTAGTAAGGTGGACAGCAGCTAGTTTAGTGTACACCCCATACTTATCCTGTGAGCGGTAGCGCAAAAAGGATTACAGAGTATACACCGTGTGGTTGGATCTCTCCCAAAAAGGTTCTAGTTATTCACTGCCTAAGACGTTGAAGTGTGTGGCCATATGTCTGGTCGTACACTTTACATTTACCTTTGTTCACATCTGCCTGAGGGGCATACTGCCAAAGGTACTTATAGCCTAACCTTAGTCTAGCGGTTACAACATCTTGTAATCTAGTGATCTTGTTATTTGCTCCAAATACATGTTTTACTTGGCACATCTCATAATGGTAGACAGTGGATTAATCGGTGCCTGTTTGCTCTCATTTTTTTTTAAGATTGTGTTTGAACAAACCTAGACTGTATTCAACAGTGTCTTTGTTGAACGCAAGTTTAGCGAAGGCATCAACTCTATCATGTTTTCTGAGGGCTAAATGAGAGGGGTTCACATCAGCTTGATCTTGATACCCTCGTCAACAAGGTACACTGTTTTTGTCTGGATTCAGAGACAAGTGGGTGGCAATCTGAGATTAGGGTATCAATAGCAAGGAGTCAGTGATGATAAGACTGTCAGTGGCAGTCTTCAACAAATTTATCAAGACTGTGTGGATAGGAAATTGTTGAATTTGGAGAGTGGATGCAGGTTGTGGAGTTGTGGTGATAGTAGTGATGAAGGTAGAAAGTGGTGGTGGTGGTGGTGGTGGTGGTGGTGGTGGTGGTGGTGGTGGTGGAGGGAAGTCTTAAGAGATAGTGATTGACGGAGTTAGTGAATATTTATTGATACGTTTTATTGCGGTCGATGATGGTAAAGATCGTAATGGGGTGATATAGGTGTTTTAAGTAATGGTAGAACATTAATCGCATACTACTTTGCTGTCACTCGGAATCGAGTATTACAATCATCCAGCTATGATACAATGATGTTTAGCATTTTTTTCAGATTTGTCTTAGGACTATCCTTATACCTTTTCAGCTGCCTGCCAGCATTACGTTTACTATTCGTTAGGTGACTGTAAAGTAGCTGCTTTGGCAGTTTACTGTCGTCTATGGGGATAACATGGCCAGTCCAACGTAGTTGTTACATGGTAGAACATTAATCACACACACACACACACACACACACACACACAGCTAACCAAACTTAAACTAAACTAAACTAAACTAACTGAATTTTCCCCAATATAACCTAACCTAACCTAACCCAATCAAACGCAACCCTACATCACGTAAAAAACAAACGCATAGGAAGAAGACTGACTGACATTAAGTGGTAACATCCCGCCTATAGAACTGACCTTTACCACACGTTAACATTTTTCCAGTGATCACATCTCATAAAACTGACCTTTCTGAAAGTTCACCACCCGTCAGAGAGAGACCTTTTAAACACTAAAGTAGCCATGATAAACATATTTTATAGGTCGCTTCAGTAAGTGATGGTCTTCCTTCATCCCTCCATCCAGCGATCAATTGATGTATGTTAGAGGTGTGTTGAGGTGTTTTGTAGGCGTAGGTCAGGTGGTGTTGAGGTGTTCTGTAGGTGTAGGTCAGGTGGTGTTGAGGTGTTCTGCAGGTGTAGGTCAGGTGGTGTTGAGGTGTTCTACAGGTGTAGGTCAGGTGGTGTTGAGGTGTTCTGCAAGTGTAGGTCCGGTGGTGTTGTTGAGGTGTTCTGCAAGTGTAGGTCCGGTGGTGTTGAGATTCATTTCTTCAGGTGTAGGTCAGGTGGTGTTGAGGTGTTCTGCAGGTGTGGGTCAGGTGGTGTTGGAAGTGTTCTAAAGGTGTGGGTCAGGTGGTGTTTAGATGTTCTGTAGGCGTAGGTCAGGTGGTGTTGAGGTGTCCTGCAGGTGTAGGTCAGGAGTGGTGTTAAAGTGTTCTGTAGGTGTTTGTCAGGTGGTGTTGAGGGTGTTCTGCAAGTGAAGGTCAGGTGGTGTTGAGGTGTTCTGTAGGTGTAGGTCAGGTGGTGTTGAAGTGGTCTGTGGGCGTAGAGCAGGTGGTGTTGAGGAGTTCTGTAGGTGTAGGCCAGATGGTGTTAAGGTGTTCTGTTGGCGTAGGTTCGGTGGTGTTGAAGTGTTCTGCAGGTGTAGGTCAGGTGAAGTTGAGGTGTTTTGTAGGTGTAGGTCAGGTGGTGTTGAGGTGTTTTGAAGCTGTAGGTCAGGTGGTGTTGAGGTGTTCTGCAAGTGAAGGTCAGGTGGTGTTAAAGTGTTCTGCAAGGTAGGTCAGGTAGTGTTGAGGTGTTCTGTAGGCATAGGTCAGGTGGTGTTGAAGTGTTCTGCAGGTATAGGTCAGGTGATGTAGAAGTGTTCTGTAGGTGTTTGTCAGGTGGTGTTGAGGTGTTCTGCAAGTGAAGATCAGGTGGTGTTGAAGTGTTCTGTAGGTGTAGGTCAAGTGGTGTTGGTGTTCTGTAGGTGTAGGTCAGGTGTGTTGAGGTTCTGTAAGTGTAGTCAAGATGGTGTTTGAGGTGTTCTGCAAGTATAGTTCAGGTGGTGGTGAGGTGTTCTACAGGTGTAGGTCAGGTGGTGTTGAGGTGTTCTGCAGGTGTCGGTCAGGTGGTGTTGAGGTGTTCTGTAGGTGTAGGTCAGGTAGTGTTGAGGTGTGCTACAGGTGTATTTCAGGTGTCGCTGAGGTGTTCTGCAGGTGTAGATCAGGTGGTGTTGAGGTGTGCTACAGGTGTAAGTCAGGTGGTGTTGAGGTGTTCTGCAAGTGAAGGTCAGGTGGTGTTGAAGTGTTCTGCAAGGTAGGTCAGGTAGTGTTGAGGTGTTCTGTAGGCATAGGTCAGGTGGTGTTGAAGTGTTCTGCAGGTATAGGTCAGGTGGTGTAGAAGTGTTCTGTAGGTGTTTGTCAGGTGGTATTGAGGTGTTCTGCAAGTGAAGGTCAGGTGGTGTTGAAGTGTTCTGTAGGTGTAGGTCAAGTGGTGTTGAGGTGTTCTGTAGGTGTAGGTCAGGTGGTGTTGAGGAGTTCTGTAGGTGTAGTCCAGATGGTGTTGAGGTGTTCTGCAAGTGTAGTTCAGGTGGTGTTGAGGTGTTCTACAGGTGTAGGTCAGGTGGTGTTGAGGTGTTCTGCAGGTGTCGGTCAGGTGGTGTTGAGGTGTTCTGTAGGTTGTAGGTCAGGTAGTGTTGAGGTGTGCTACAGGTGTATTTCAGGTGTCGCTGAGGTGTTATGCACGTGTAGGTCAGGTGGTGTTGAGGTGTGCTATAATGTGTAGGTCAGGTGGTGTTGAGGTGTTCTGCAAGTGAAGGTCAGGTGGTGTTGAAGTGTTCTGCAGGTGTAGGTCAGGTGGTGTTTAGGTGTTCTGTAGGCATAGGTCAGGTGGTGTTGAGGTTTTCTGCAGGTGTAGGTCAGGTGGTGTTTGAGGTGTTCTGTAGGTGTAGGTCAGGTGGTGTTCTGTAGGTGTTTGTCAGGTGGTCTTGAGGTGTTCTGCAAGTGAAGGTCAGGTGGTGTTGTAGTGTTTTGCAAGTGTAGGTCAGGTGGTGTTGAGGTGTTCTGCAAGTGAAGGTCAGGTGGTGTTGTAGTGTTTTGCAAATGTAGGTCAGGTGGTGTTGAGGTGTTCTGCAAGTGTAGGTCCGGTGGTGTTGAAGTGTTCTGCAGGTGTAGATCAGGTGGTGTTGAGGTGTCCTGCAGGTGTAGGTCAGGTGGTGTTGAGGTGTTCTGCAGGCGTAGGTTCGGTGGTGTTAAGGTGTTCTGTAGGCGTAGGTTCGGTGGTGTTGAAGTGTTCTGCAGGTGTAGGTCAGGCGGTGTTGAGGTGTTCTGCATATGTAGGTCAGGTGAAGTTGAGGTGTTTTGTATGTGTAGGTCAGGTGGTTTTGAGGTGTTCTAAAGGTGTAGGTCAGGTGGTGCTGAGGTGTTCTGTAAGTGAAGGCCTGTGGTGGGGTGTTGAAGTGTTCCTGTGTTGCAGGTCAGGGTGGTGTTGAGGTGTTCTGTAGGCGTAGGTGGTGTTGAAGTGTTCTGCAGGTATAGGTCAGTGGTGTTGAAGTGTTCTCTGGTGGTGGTGCTTTGCTGTGTAGTCGAGGTAAATGGGTAAGTGAAGGTCAGGTGGTTTTTAGTGTTCTGTAGGTGCAGGTCAGGTGGGTGTTGAGGTGTTCTTCGGTGCAGTCAGGTGGTGTTGAGTGTGTTCTGCAAGTGAAGGTCAGGTGGCAAGGAAGTGTTCTGCAAGGTAGGTCAGGTGGTGCTGAAGTGCCCTGTAGGCGTAGGTCAGGTGGTGTTGAAGTGTTTTTGCAGGTATAGGTCAGGGTGGTGTTGAAGTGTTCTGGTAGGTGTTGGTCAGGTGGTGTTGAGGTGTTCTGTAGGTGTAGGTCATGTGGTGTTGAGGTGTTCTGTTGGTGTAGGTCAGGTGGTGTTGAAGTGTTCTGTGGGTGTAGAGCAGGTGGTGTTGAGGAGTTCTGTAGGTGTAGGCCAGATGGTGTTAATGTGTTCTGTAGGCGTAGGTTCGGTGGTGTTGAAGTGTTCTGCAGGTGTAGATCAGGTGGTGTTGAGGTTTTCTTCAGGTGTAGGTCAGGTGGTGTTGAGGTGTTCTGCAGGTGTAGGTCAGGTGGTGTTAAGGTGTTCTGTAGGCGTAGGTTCGGTGGTGTTGAAGTGTTCTGCAGGTGTAGGTCAGGTGAAGTTGAGGTGTTTTGTAGGTGTAGGTCAGGTGGTGTTGAGGTGTTTTGAAGCTGTAGGTCAGGTGGTGTTGAGGTGTTCTGCAAGTGAAGGTCAGGTGGTGTTGAAGTGTTCTGCAAGGTAGGTCAGGTAGTGTTTAGGTGTTCTGTAGGCATAGGTCAGGTGGTGTTGAAGTGTTCTGCAGGTATAGGTCAGGTGGTGTAGAAGTGTTCTGTAGGTGTTTGTCAGGTGGTGTTGAGGTGTTCTGCAAGTGACGGTCAGGTGGTGTTGAAGTGTTCTGTAGGTGTAGGTCAGGTGGTGTTGAGGTGTTCTGTAGGTGTAGGTCAGGTGGTGTTGAGGAGTTCTGTAGGTGTAGTCCAGATGGTGTTGAGGTGTTCTGCAAGTGTAGTTCAGGTGGTGTTGAGGTGTGCACAGGTGTAGGTCAGGTGGCGCTGAGGTGTTCTGCAGGTGTAGGTCAGGTGGTGTTGAGGTGTTCTGTAGGTGTAGGTCAGGTGGTGTTGAGGAGTTCTGTAGGTGTAGTCCAGATGGTGTTGAGGTGTTCTGCAAGTGTAGTTCAGGTGGTGTTGAGGAGTTCTGTAGGTGTAGTCCAGATGGTGTTGAGGTGTTCTGCAAGTGTAGTTCAGGTGGTGTTGAGGTGTGCTATAGGTGTAGGTCAGGTGGCGCTGAGGTGTTCTGCAGGTGTAGGTCAGGTGGCGCTGAGGTGTTCTGCAGGTGTAGGTCAGGTGGTGTTGAGGTGCATTGCTGTGGTCGGCCACTGTAGGCTGATTGATGGTCTTTATTAATAAAGGTCATAAGGAGTTTATTTCTCCCCCCTCTTATGATTCTTCTAAATCTCCATCCTATATTATTTTGTTATATTTTCCTTTTCTCATAATTTCTTCTATATACATTGTTCGTGGTATTGTTGATCTATCTCAATGTTTCTCTCTTGTCTGTGTCATTTACTCTCTTATATTATATTAATTCAGGTAAAAAAATTGAAATTTACAATTTTGGAATTACTGTACTAAGTGCTGTTTGTTGGATGTCATGACCCTCCCCACCAGAGGTTGGGCCGGTTCTTAACTGTACAGATGTGAAATTCCTCTATTGTGTTATAGTAGGCTGGACTTCACGCTCCCCACGGCCACCCTGTATTCAATAACATGTAAATCTCTTATCGCTGTTGAGGTAAAATGAGAGAGTTTATAATAAATCAAATTGCTGTTATGAGTTTCCATGGTTACACATACTATGTTATAATTTTTTCTCTCCTGTGTTTCATGCTTATTTGGTATATTTAAAAATAAACGCTCTATTTTATATATATTTCTTGTTATATTGTGCGTTGATTCTCTCCTGTCTGTATTGAGCGTGATCAATGTACTCGTATATGCTGATAACTACATTGGAAATAAGAAAACACGAAGTTACCAAGCGTTTCTGTGTAATTCACCTCTTCAAGGGTGTTACAGACTGACCCACCATTTTTTTTTTTCAAAATCTTAGCAATTATTTGATTTATCCGCTGGATTGCTACATCTGCAACATCCTTTATCGGCTTCTCGAGTCACCTTTGAGCTCACGGATTAAGGTGATATTATTAAAAAGTTCGTCTTCGCTGAATGATCGGTATACTTAATACCGATTGACAGCAAAGTAGTATACAGCAAGGATTTAAACCTAGTAAGGATAGTTCACCAAGCACTTGTTTTACCCACAATACACAACTCGGTGGTATCACCGATCTAAAAGCACATCATCTGGTGACCTCCATGCGTGCCCTCGTCTGCTCCCGGGACCAGTGTATCAACAATTATGGTTATTTCTGCAATATACGGGTGTACCAGCAATGGTCTAATCTTAAGCAGAGAGCACATCAAGTATTACAGATTTCTCAGAGATAAGAAAATTTGTGATAAATGGATAAATGCCTGCAAGCGCTCTGATAAAATAAACACCACATTAGGCTAGTCGAGAACTTGTTTGAAGAAATTTCAAATTTCTTTTTTATCTCCTTAATTCTGGAATTTCTGTCGATATCCAAGCAACTACAGGAAGGTGAAACATTCATGTCGCTATATGTGGCCAAAAATAGCTCTGGACAAACTTTAATAACCTTGAGAAAATGAAAGTTTAGTACATTGATACGTGGGTTTCAAGTGCCAACATTGCGCTTATTTCAAGACACGAGGGAAGATTTCTTGCAGTTTTTTTAATTCTGCAAGTCAGACAAAAGAAAACAATAACACTGACCACAAGAAAAACCAGAGTTACATCACTTAATTCACCGGCGACGTTCGTGATGCTTAATACCTAGAGAAACTTGCTATATTTTCTTAAGTGTATATTGTAAGGAAGTATTCAGTTGTCCAGGGTACCCTCATACATTCACCTTGCCGTGTCTGGCAAAAGGAAAATCTTTGCATTCCTAATAAGCTCAAAAATTGAGTTGCTTCGTCCATGTCATCAGCGAAATGCCCTGCACGCCACTTATTTTCTGAAGGACTATGAGAACATAAGTCATTCATATTATTACATCTGGACACAGAAAAGCCACAACCTTACGAGTATTGTCAAAAAATTAAAGAATCAAACGTTAAGCAAGGCAAGGCTGTCACCATCTGTGACTGCCCCCAACTCACCAGATGACACGCTTTGCCATTTGACGTATTCAACGGGACGGAGCTAAAGTTTATGACGTTAAAGCTGTTTTCCTTACTCTTTTTAGTCCTTGATATACAGTACGTATATGTGCTTATGTATGTGTACTTTATTGGTATGAGTGTGTATGTACTCACCCCTGAAGATGTGAATCACACGAAAGCACTTGGGAACTTCGTATTTTCTCTTTTCTTATACCGATGAGAAAAGGGGCCGTTACTCTGTTTGTTCATTTGAGGGATAACAAGCATTGCATTGACTGGGATAACGCCTCCTCAATATTACCTTGTAATTCAATTGATAGTAGGAACATCATAGAATCTAGTCTCATTAAACATACCGAAGCATTCAACATGAATTTGAGTAATGGCATGTACAAACTGGACAATTTTGGAATTAAGAAGATTTGTAACCAGGTGAGAAGGTTGGGTCACCTTACCCTCTGACCTGACTACCGACAGTTGCCTTGCTATTTAAAGATTAGTAGGGTCATTACCTAATACCTGACCGTTGTGGACCTGGTCTCACCCTCCTCTGTATATATACACCTTGTTTTGTACTTCTCTTTAGTCTGTACTCACCCCTGAAGATGTGAATTACATGAAAGCGCTTGGGAACTTCTTGTTTTCTTCTTTCCATGCAGTTATCAGCATATACCTAGATCACCCGCACCTACAGTGATTTACTTGCATATATATATATATATATATATATATATATATATATATATATATATATATATATATATATATATATATATATATATATATATATATATTGTCGCGATCCCACTACCCTTTATACTTGGGGAGTGAATCCTACCCCAGTTATTAACAAATAAAGGTACAAATAGGGAACACGGCAATAATTATCCTCACCAAAAACCTACTCAACTAAATGTACTTGAATAAGTAAGAACAGTTGAAATAAGTGAATCACAAAAGGGAAGATAATTAATTAATTCAATTTATGTTCTAAAGGGAGTAATGACTAGCAAACATGAATTTAAGGGAATAAGTAATTGTATAATAAAATGAGAGTGATGCCGGAAGGGCGAAAATATACCTTAAGGAGTTAGACCAAACGAATATTACTTAACATTACTATATTACACAGACATACGAAATATATATATACAACAATCACTACAAAATGATTATTTCCTACCAAACAGGAGATTCCTTACCACCAGGATCCCTTCCTAGGCCTAACTAAACGTGTCACTAATACCTGATACCCCTAGGGCATTGCAGAGACTAGACAAGGCACTAGACAAGGGTCAAGGCTAGAGAACGAATGGACACGTCTACCCTATGCCACGGTTTTTCGCTACTGGGGAGGCGTGGGCACGCCGCCGAGGAGCTCGTCTCATCTCACGTGATTAAGGACATTTGCTGGATATTTTATATAATTAATTAATATTACTCTTGAGTTGACTTAACAGAGTAAGACAATGATGCATATAAATAACATACATAAATATACAATTAACCTAAGTAACTAAGAACAATAATAATATAATAAGTACAATTAACAATTTATTAATAGCTTGTATGAAATGTAGGCGTGAACATATGCCTCACGCTATGCGAGTTCCCGAGCGCCACAGGCACGTGACAATATATATTTATTTTTTTTTTATTTTTTTTTTTTTAAACGCTTGCATATTTTTCCTTCCTACTATTTATACTGTGTTGAGTGTTGTCATGTCAACTATGTTAGTGTTGTTAAATATTTAATTACGCCACCTAAGAAAATTGTGACTCAACTTACGGTGAAATTTAATAACTGCCTGAGATGAAAATACAAACAGATTGGCTTTTGTTACGTAATTGGGGATAAGTATTACAAGATATTATAATTAAATCATTTCCCTCAAAAAATCCCTAGACACAAATTGGTGAAGAAAAGTTTTTTAAAACTTTACGATTAAAGTAAATTGAGAATAAAAGTAAAGTAACTTTGACATCCGCCTTGTCTATTGCTTATTTTCCTTGACATTATATAAGGTGATATTATTAAAAAGTTCGTCTTCACTGGATGATCAGTATACTCAATACCGATTGACAGCAAAGTGGTATGCAGTATCTATGTGTATGTGAAGGTATGGGTGCATATATACAGTATATAAATATACAGTCGGGATTCCAACCTTGGACCTCTGAGTGCGAACAGGGATCGCTACCACCGTGCCACAAGGGCGATAAAAGCAATCCTGGGCTTTGTTATATTGCACACAGACGCCCGTATTATTAAACTTAACGGGGTGGTGTGGCAGTAAAGTTAACTAATTCCAATATTATAAATTAATTTTATTGGAATTAGTTAATTTTACCGCCACACCACCCCGTTTAGTACAGTACTGCGGTGTCCCTCAGGACTCATTTAGTTTAAAATTCGGGTTGAAACACGACGACCCTCTTCAAGGAAAGATGTTGTTTAATAATACGGGCGAAAGTCTGTTCATCGTGCTACCTTCATCGCCGTGAACCTCCACTAGGGATTGCCCGTGCCAACTATGTGGCACGGGCACCCATACCTCCACACTACACATACACATACACACATACATACTGTATACCACTATGCTGTCAATCGGTATTGAGTATACAGATCATCCAGTGAAGATGAACTTTTTATAATAATATCACATTAGTTCGTGAGCTCTATGGTGGCTCGAGAAGCCGACACAGGATGTTACAGGTGTAGCAGTCCAGCGGATAAGTCAAATAATTGTTAAGATTTTGAAGAAAAAAAACACCGAAACTGGTGGGTTTATAAACTTTTGTAAGGGAATCATATATGGTTAGGATCCCAGCTGTATCTGGAGTGTGAGAGCGGCCATCTCGGATTTGAAAATTACCGTCACCCAAATCTGTTATTATTAACATTTCATCACTCTATAGGTTTACATTCAAGTGTTTATGACAATAATATACACTGATACAGGGGTGATGGCAGCCATCTTGGATATCACAATGGCTGCCTCCAAAGTCTGTTATTAACCATATCTTGGGTTTCAAATGACAACTCTCGTCGATATTTGAGTCTAAAATTACATGTTTTCCTGACGATAATGTACACCGACACAATTTACAATTAATCATAGTGTAGTCTGCCATCATGAATATCAATATAAATAAACGCAATAACATTTTTACTTGATTTAAAATTCATAGTATCCTCCTATGTTTAACGGAGGATACATTGTGGTTTCAAAATGGATGCTGATGAACTCAATGTAATAGCAAGTTAATAAAGGATAACAACACCAGCACCGAATATGACACTACATCAGTGGATACGATAAGAAGTTTATAAATGATAACATTCATTGGCACTTACACAACAGTAAATTTAATATTCACACATGAGTCAGAAGCTCTTGATTCAGTAATAAGTTTTGCAGTGTCATGCTTAAAGGTTCTTATCATGTAATACATCTCGATACCATGTTGGGCAGATACGTGAGTCATAGCGAAAAAGGGTTACAGAGTAGTGTTTACAAAGGATCAGTATAACTAACCCCGGTGGTCAGGATATTAGGGCATTGAATGTTACAGAATATTTCAAATAAATTATTTTTTAGTTGCATACATAGAGGGTAACTTATTCGCAACTGAGTGACTACAGGAGTGTGAGGAAGTATGTCTGCCCGCACACTTTGTTATTCATATTTGCGTGAGAGGTATTCACGCACATTGTGTTTTTGGTTCTATACAGGGGAGCTGACATAGCTACTCAGTGCAAAAAAGTGGATACAATCTTAATATGTGGGCTATCTTGCCATTAGAGATGATATGTAATGCCATTTAACACACAGTGTGCTTGAACCTGTCCCTAAAAGGTTATATCTTCACACAGTCTAGAACGTATAGTGTTCGAGTGTGTGGCCTTATGTCCCCCCACACTTAGTCCTGTACACATCTGTTTGGGGAACATACTGCCAGAGGTACTTATCTCATCATGGTAAACAATGGATCGACTAGTACCTGCTTCCACCTGTCTGCTTGCATCAAATTCATCAATAAGTTCTTTCCTAATTACAGTTTTAAAGGTTCTTTTTGGACAGACCCAGATTTGTGTCTGACTTCAGAGACAAGCGAGTAACAACTTGTGTTGAGGGTGTCACGGGCAAGAAGTAAGGATAGAGAATCAGTGATGATAACACTGTCAGTGATAATGGTTTCAATAAATTTAATAGCTATGAGTATGGCAACTAATTCATTTTGTAGAGTGGATGCCCAGTTGTTAATTCTAACTCCTTTTTCAATTGTATTACCGTTAGGTTGAGTCACACCGATAGCACTTTCAGTCCCTCCCACAGGTGGTGTTAAGAGATACATAAGTGTGGATGGTCTGTGTAATATCATCCTCAGTCTGTAGAGTGTGTATGTGTAGGTGTTTGGCAGTGTGTTGGAGATAAATACTTTGTATAATTAATCTTTTAGGTGGATATGTCGGTTGTAAGGGCGGTAACGAGCAGGATGGTTATCCGCCGCTCGTTTACTTGTTCGCGGCCCCCCACTAGTGGGGTAGCCGGAGGTCCCTGCTGCTTCGTCACACATTAGACACTACCCAGCCGTCAACAGAGCTGTACTTGCACCCCGCTGTTCATTCAAATTCTGGCTGTGTGCTCATCTGAAGCGCCTGGGCTCATGGGCTGATTCCCCAGACCTTCACTATTCGGCTGTCAACCCCCGGACACCTGCTCCAGCTACTACCGCGGCTGCCACGTCATCGCCACTTCCTCCACTCCCTATCCACCGTCCGTGCCCTGGCGTCTCTCCTGTGTGGCAAGACATCGCTCACCCACGCCGGCGCCAAGTGAGGAAGCTGCCCTGGACCTCCGCCCCTGAATGCTGATCACCGCTTTACCAGAACATTCCACCGAGCTGCCGCCGTAGGAAATATCCATCAATTGATTGACTCCCGTAATTGTTTTTTTTTTCTATTTGTGTGAGTGGTGTTAGATGTTCTGGGTAATAAGTTCTATATACAGGAGAGAACACAAACACCTGTATAGTTTTGTAGGTTCGGTTTACTGGATAAGAGTATGTACACAGAGGTGGATAGCGCTGCTCCCTAGCTAAGGTCCTGGTCAACTACCATAGACGACGTATGGCAAGTGATACATTAGCAGCTTCCATACGTCGCCAGGCACATTAATTAAGCGTGTGGGATATGGTAATAACATTGCCACACGCTGCTAGCTAGGCTGAATAAATATAAATGGAGCACATACATAATATACATACATAATACATAATCCAGCATACATAATATACATACACCTCCCTCCCCCTATACGCTCATAGCAAAGTCTTGAGCGGACCTTTCTTCTGGATCCGTTCTGAGCGTCGAGGGACTTCATCACTGGGAAGGGTATGGGACTCAACACTGGTGGCGGGGCCAGCAGAAGGCAGTGTTACGGGGCGGAGAAAACGGCGGTTCCTCCACCACACACGACCACTGGGTAACCGCACCTGGTAGTCCCGTGACCTGCCGAGACCCATGACTACGCCTACTTTGTCCCAACGTAGGGAGGTCGGGTCCTGAACACGGACTTGGGTGCCGACACTCAACCTGGGGAGGGAACGGGCGTGGTCGTTGTAGCGGGCGACGACGTCCTGAACACGTTCGGCGGCTCGGCGATCACAATCCTCTGTCTTGGCCTGCCACTCCTTGGAGAAGGATTGAGGGTGAGCAGGGACACAAGAACGAAGGGGGGCGTCCATACAAAACCTGGGCAGGGGAGCGTCCGGTGTAGTTGGGTGTGTTGCGGAGTTCAAGAAGACCCCGGTCGAAGGCCTCGCAGTCAATATTCCCAGAAGGGGCCACCTTAAGGATGAGGTGCTTCAAGGATTTGACAGCAGCCTCAGCGTGGCCGTTGGACTGCGGGTAATGGGGCGATGACAACACATGCCGGACTCCCCATCGGTCGAGGAACACGGCAAAGTCCCGGCTTGTGAACTGAGGCCCTCCGTCGGTTCGCAGGCGTACAGGAACGCCCACGTCACGGAAGTAGTGGCGGAACTTGCTGATGGTGGCGGCAGACGTCGTGTCATTACCGCACTTGATGACAACCGGCCAACCAGAGAGACGGTCGACGATAACAAGGAAGGACTTTCCTGACACACAGAAAAAGTCGGCCGACACAGACTCAAAGGGGCGGGTGGGGTTGTCGTCACTCATGAAGGGTACCTGCTGCTGGCTGGGTTGTAATACGTGGCGGGGCTTACACACCTGGACAGCATTGGAGATGTCGGGGTCGATGCCAGGCCGGAACACAGTCTGTCGTGCACGTCGTTTGGTGGCCTCAGCTCCACGGTGACTGTCGTGAAGGCGAGCCAAGGCGTGGGGACGTGATGCAGCAGGGACAACTACCGAAGGAGAGGTGTCACTGGCCAGAGGTAGGGGTAGGGCGGCAGCAGGGTAGTTGCTGCTCCCTTCGTGCACCCTGTTGGCGTAATTTACCTCGAGAATCGGTGTTGGGAAGTCCTGGGAGATGATGGCCAACTCTTGACAATGTCTGTAGGACAGCAAGGGAGTCGGGACACCATTATGCACGTCAATCCAGGCCTGACACGACCTGTTGCCAAAGGTGACATGTGCATAGAGTGAACCCAGGGCTGGGGCCATCTGTGAACCATCTGCCGTGACGCAGAGGTCCTCGGGAGGCGGTCCTAGATCGCTTGGAGAGAGCCCCAAGCATCGCAAATGCTGGGGACCGATGACTGTAGCATCAGCGCCGGTGTCGGGCAACATCTGAAGACGGGATGACACACCGCCGTAGGTCACGATGACGCTGATGTACTGGGGGACTTTGGTCCTGGGATGCGAGGAGTACACCCTCCTAAAATGGGTCGGGCTTTGTCCAGGGTCGTCGTGCCTCTGATTTGGCGACTGTGGGCGGCCCTCACTGGTAGAAGGGCGCCGAAGCTTCCGCCGACGCTGTCCCTTGGGTTCGTGGGTAGGGCAACACTTGTCATAGTGGCCCAGACGACCGCACACATTGCACTGTACGTACTTAGCTGGGCACCGCACTGTGAGCGACCAGTGGCCCATACGGTCACAACTGTTGCAGGTAGACTGAGCAGCTGGACACACCTGTGTTCCGTGCTGCTTACCACAGTTGTTACAAAATGAACCGGGCGTGGACGTGGTGGGCGAAGGCGTAGGAGCAGACTTCTTGTCCTTCTTGTACCGGGACACAGCGCGTACAGCTGTAGGGGGAGCTCGGATGGCAGAGGTGGCACACCTGGCAGCCTCATAGGAGCGACATATCGTCAACACATCCTGAAGAGAAGAGGAAGAGTCGAGGGAGGTGAGGCGTTGGACAAGTTCCTCGTCCTTAACACCCATCAGGATCACCTGCTTCAACTGGGTCTCCTCGCACTGCTGGTGGTGGCCTAAACATATATCTACCTCTTCCGAGGCTCTCTTAAGACGTACATAAAAAGCGTCAAAAGACTCACCCTCCATCTGTCTGCAGCTAAACAATTCCCTCCTGCGCAGAGCTTCATTCTGCTGTCCTTTGATGTGCCGTTGTAGAACGTCCAGTACCTCCTCTACAGACAGCGAAGAGGTTGGGGGTACCTGCAACGTATGTTCTAAGACACGCTGAACTTCCAAGGACAGGCACATACGCAGCTGGATGAGTTGTTTAGGCTGTGACAAACTCTGGAGATCCACCATTGTAGCATAATCAGCCCACCGCCGCCGCCATTCGCGAAAAGTCTGGAAATTTACATCAGGCTCCAAGATGGGCGGTGTTTGAGCTGCTGCTTTAGGTGGGGCTGGGGGGCGTGAAGGAAGCATGGATGAGGTATCTGAACCATTCAGTACCGAGGCAGTGTTAGAGCCAGGGGCTTGGTTAACAGTGAGGCGAGATATCAAGGCTTCAAACCGTGCACTGTCTTCCATTCTCCGTTGGTGGTCTCGTTCTGCCTCTGCTTGCCTTCTGTGCTCATCCGCCAAACGTCTGTGAGCTTCATCCTCGCGTCTCTCATCTCTCATAAACTTCATTAAGGCAATTATCTCTGGAGATAACGCTGAATGTTGAGGTGAAGGGCTGCGCGATGTTGTGGGAGCTGGGGTGTCATGGTCAGCCTGGTCATCCATCTCTGGGGGACTATCATCCGCTTGACTCATCCAGGCGCTGGGTCCACGGCTACGTAAGGCATGAGACATAACTACTTTATCTGTGTACTGTGTCTTAAATCAGTGTTGACCGGTCAGCCCGTCGTATCAACAAGATTTCAGACAAAAAATTTAATTAAATACACAGATAAGTAGGTTATATATATAAAATATATATAATGAAGCCGCGCGGTCAGCAAGTGTTAGTACATGTATGTGTGTGTGTCCCAGGCAGGCAGAGCGTCTCGCCCCAGCTGTGAGGGGGGGTGGAGGCGGCGCTGTGAGGGAGGGGGGTGGAGATAGGAGTAGCTCAGTCGCTCTCTGTAAACGGTCAGAGGAGGGTGCGCTGAGCTCTACACCCCACAAATGCCCAGAACATGCCGTATACCTTGGAAATCCGTTCGAACAAGGTCACACATGAATGGCACGAAACACACAATGCACTAAACACTTCACAGAAAATCACTGTCACTGACACTGCTCAAAGTTGCGAAATTCTTCGAGGGATGACGCGGGGTTGACCCAAGGCGGGGATCCATCAGCCGGCTTTCCACAAACTTGCACTAATCACTCGTAATAATCCAGTAAAACTACGCACTGCGCCATGTTAGATGTTCTGGGTAATAAGTTCTATATACAGGAGAGAACACAAACACCTGTATAGTTTTGTAGGTTCGGTTTACTGGATAAGAGTATGTACACAGAGGTGGATAGCGCTGCTCCCTAGCTAAGGTCCTGGTCAACTACCATAGACGACGTATGGCAAGTGATACATTAGCAGCTTCCATACGTCGCCAGGCACATTAATTAAGCGTGTGGGATATGGTAATAACATTGCCACACGCTGCTAGCTAGGCTGAATAAATATAAATGGAGCACATACATAATATACATACATAATACATAATCCAGCATACATAATATACATACAAGTGGTGTCATTTTTTTTCGTAGAAAAGAAATGTCAATCTCTAACGGTTGTTTGTACAGATGGTCTCGTCCAAACATCTTCATATGTGTAGTTGTAGTTTGGATCCATTTAGATTCACCAGTCCCATGGTTCGTACATTCTAGCAATTTTAAGGAAACAATGTTTTCAGGATCACCACGCAAAGGCGTCAGGGCTATAATCAGGTTGACTTCAATTATTCTATCTGTCACTGGGTGTACCTAGTTCTTTCCTTATTTTAAGTACTTTAGTGCCCATGGAACATCGTAGGATAATTCTGAGGGCTTCATTTTGCATTTTTTCGAGCTTGTCAGTGCCTTTCCCATCACGAAGGACCAGGGCTGGTGCGTGGTAATCTATCTTATATTGGCTAGGTACATTGTTTTAACAATTCTAATATTAACACCATAATGTGGGCTGTACCCTGCTACACTTCTAAGAGGTTTCAGTCCCTCAGTACATTGGCGGGTTAGCTGTTGTATGGCAGGTAAGGTACAAGGGACAGAAACACCAATATATTTTAAAAGATACATAGTCAATAGTGTTGTTACCTATGTTGAACTTGGCGGGCACGCGTGTTTGGTTACCAGCTTCTTTATTGAACACCTTAGTTTTCTCAGCGGAGATAATAAGACCGAGGTTCTCATAGGCTGCATGTACTTGGTTCAGGATGGTTTGCATTTCACGATGATTTTTAGTATGAAAAATAATATAATCAGCATAGCTGATTGTGATATTGCTGGGGTTTTCTGGTATTTAATTTAATAATGCATTCATAGGAACATTGAACAAAGTAGGACTAAGTACTCCAACCTGAGGGGTGCTAAGTTGCACATCTTTAACTTCACTTTTGTAACCGTGAAACAGAACAGCTGCCCTTCTGTTGGTTTCGTAACCACTTATCCAGGTAACAGCCTACATCCTATATCCATTTTGGCTAGTTCGTACAATAACAGTTGCCTATTGGCAATATCCAATGCAGTTTTTAGGTCAAAAAATGTGGTGTATCTGTGCCTTTCATCCCCATGCTCAGTTCGGAATGTGGTGATGCAATTATGGCCACCTTTACCATGGGTGAAGCCTTTTATGTTAGGAGGCATGTGTTCTCTCATTCTATATAAGAGTCTGCTAAGAACTATCCTCTCAAAGCTTTTACACAGGCAGCTGGTTAGTGATATGGGACGAAAAGCATCAGGCTATCCTGGTTTCGGTATTGGTACCACAATACTGTTGGTCCGTGATGTGGGTAGTTGGCCTTCTGCATGACTCATATTGTACAATTCCAGCCCAGCACACGCCTTAGTAGTCTAACGATGTTGTAGAATGTAGGTGACTCCGTTCTCTCCAGGGGCAGTAGACCTACCTCAAGCTCCAACTCAGTATATGGAACATCACATTCATCGTGCTGTTTGCCCAGCATAAAATTAATAAGATTACTTCTCTCTACAGACTTCGCATCAAGGAGTTCTCGAATCCTAGTTGGTAACATGTCACAGATAGAGACATGAGCTCACTTAGTTATTAGTATATTCCATTTTTTGCAGAGGGTTTGAATGGGAGACGCGTCTAATTTTTTTTACCTCTGATTGCGTTTATATCTTTCCAGGCTTTGCTGAGGGCTGTGTGTTAGTTCAGGCTGCTGAAATATGTTTTCCATGCATTTTGTCTGAGTTTGTTTACACGTTCTCTGGCGGTAGTAAGGGAGGCTTGATACAATTGTAACATCTGAGTTGTTCTAATTTCTTCGTAACCCTTATCCACCCTTCTGACTCCACCCCTGAGTTTTTTTTTCAGTTTGGGGTCATCATAGTACTGCTGTTGCCTGTTCCCATGATGCTGACCATGTTTTCTCCTTTTTTGCGGGAGGCATTGTTGAAGTATGTATAAGCCCTGTCTATCAGATCATCTTGGAGACTTTGGTAGTTGTCAAGCTTGTAATCCTTGTACCAGTCATGGATAAAGTTTATGAATTGACTTTCATGTTCTTGCTTGACTGTGAGTCTACGTCTGTAGAGTTTACTGCTAGTGGGGGTGTCATTGGCTACATGTATACTAGCTTGGATTGGGTTGTGGTCAGACATAAGATCAGTGACAACATCAGGCCTATGAGTTTTGTATGATAAATTAAAGTCAATACAGTTGTCTAGAGGCCTGCCATAGATGTGTGTTGCTTTATTATTACCTATAATTTGAGCATCTTCATATGCGCTGAGAAGTGAGATAAGTCTCTTACCATTGGTGTTAGTGGTGGGGTCACCTAATTTCTTGTGCCTAGTATTCAGGTCATCAATTAGGAGAGTGGGTTCATTGTGTACAAAATCTGGGAGATCTGTGTATTGAAGCTGTCTGAGGGAGTACAGGCGTTTAGCACGATGAGTGTGGAGTTTCCCAGGTGGATAGTGATCCCATGGTACTGAAAGTTGGTAGTCTTTTTGGATAAAAGAGGTAGTGACATTTTAACATACATCAAACATGTGTGAGTAGAACTAGGATCATAATACAGAAAATTAGGCAGACTGGGTGGGGACTTACCATTAGGTGTGGGACACTCCTGCAGACACACAATATCGATGTCTTCAGTCACAACTTTGTGGTGTAGGTCAGGGTATTGTTTTCTGAGGAATGAAATGTTCCAACTCATCACCTTCACTTCTCTACATCTTTGTCTGGTATTAACATTGGCAATTATGCACTATATTTGGAAAAAAAGCAAAAGGCACTGTATGATATTGATTTTTTCCATGTTGTCTGTCCTTTCTGCAGGCAAGAGGCTTTTTAATATTTTTTAAACATCCCTGGAGCATGTACTGCTCGCCAGTTTATCTATTTGAGTGGCAGACATCAATACACTTTGGTTACACTTGACATCATCACTATTTTCTGTTTGTGTCTGCTCATCTTCACTGACCATGTCCACCGAGGCATCAGTAACACTGTTACCAGTATCACTGTTTTCCTCTGCGTGGACACTAGTAAACTAGTTCCTGGTGGATCTCGAGTTTCCACAACTGGTACTATTATTTGAATGTCTTCAGTTTGATTGTAATCTTTCCACAGCTGCTGCTCTGTGTTGGTGGAGTGAAAGAGAGAACTTAGGGCAGGGAACAAGGAGACGAATAACCCCCAATACAACAACACCACCCAACTGGCAGACCTTCTTAAGTAACATAGAAAATAAAACTGAACTGTTTGCATTCTTGGTGACCCTATTGACTTCATAAAGACCCAGGATGGCACGACTTTCAACAATACCTATTATGACGATGTGATCAGTGCATTCCAGGTGGACAAACGTGGTATCACATCTCGGAACCATGAGAAGGCTAATGCCCGAGTGATCCCCCTGTAGCGCACGCAGCGAGACATGGGTGTACCAGGATACTCATACGAGCTGTAAACACAGCTGTGGTGATCCTTGCTGAAGCATAATATGTACTCAGAATAATAGGTTGATTTTCATATAACCACTTAGCATTCAGAAATATTATATACCTCAAAATTAATAAGATTCATTACCATGGACATGCAACAATTATTCATTTACCCACTCCTTACGCAACGATTCAACATATACAGTGTAATGTAATGAACTGTTATGTGATTTTGAATACAGTTATACAAGAGCTATGGGTCGCAGTTGGCGTTGAGAAACATCTCCGATACATCCCAGTTCACACTAATGGCAGCAAATTGGAAGCAAGAACCTCCGGGGTGTTATCACTCTTGATTGATATTGCAGGATGAGACAATGTGTCAACTTTTTCTGGAATTGAGAAAATAAAGAGCTTAGAAATACGGATGTATTTCCTCCTGCAACTTTTGCATTTATTGCCATATCTGCACGGCCAGAAAACATTGGTGATGATGATGTTGCATCCATTGAGAGATTCATTTCCCTTACAATCACATCCCCCCTTTCATCTCAGTAAACAAAGTCCGCTAAACTATGTTCTCTCAAGGAAACAGATTCATTGAGAACATTTCACCAACCTCGGATGTCATTGTGTAACATAAACAGTAAATGGAGCTTCGTAACAAGCTGGACACACCGGTGGGTAGACCCTTGAGGCAAAGTAGACTCTACCAAACCCAGCTTATTGAGGATGGCAACAACCGATTGTAGGGTTGTCCAAATGATGCCAGGAACTGACTTGTTGTGGCTGCACGAGAGCTTGTAGAGCTCTATGCAAATATGGAAAGGCCAGCCTTCCATACACCACACTTTGTGCATGCGCAGAAGTATATCACAGGGGATGATACGACCTGACATGGTGATAACAGATGTTATCTTGTGGAGTTTTTTGAGTTAGAATGATGTTGTATGGTTATTCATGTACTTGCCAACTAATTCTACCTGCCTCTCAGTCAACAAATCATGTCAAAGAAAACAGCATGTAGTATTATACATGTGCCTGTATCAAATTACTTGTATACAAGTATGTGAATACAATTTTATTATGATTTGATTAAAATTAGATAATGATATCAATTGACACTGTAATTTAAATTTTCGCTACCAGTAAGCAGCTGACATTATCCTCAATTGACTGCTTCTGAGTACTTGTGTAGACAAATGAATGTAGTACCAGGAATGTGAGTATGGAATGAAGATATGATTGGTCTGCAGCGCAAAATTGAGCAAAAGTGTGTTTTGCAGGTGGTCATTTTGATTTTCAAGATGGCTGCCAACACTCTGAAATAATGTAAATTATGTCAGTGTATATTAAGTTTATGAAGGTAAGAATTGAGAGTCAAACATACATACTTAAGTTAATTGGAAGCCAAAATGTTGATAACAACATATTTGAATGGCGGCCATGTTTAAATCCATGATGGCTGCTTTCACAGGTCACATACAGTTGGCGTCCTGATGAGTGATGTTAAATGATTTCCCATACAATTATCTGTAAACCCACCAATTTTGGTGTTTTATTCACATTTTAAATAATTCACTCGTTTGACTATGGAAGGATACATTTAGTGCTGAAGAGGGGGCAGCAGCACCTGTCCGCCTCAGTATGCAGTCGAGCTAATTAAAAAAGATTCACACCTTCTCGCGTGATGCTCCTCCAAACACATCAATCAATCGGAGTACCGCCCTCATATCTGAGGGCTGTCGACCACAGTCCTCCAACTCGAAGCGTTTTCTCTGGAGACCCAGTTTTTTTTTTATTTAATTCATTCATCCAAGTCTCTGCCTCCCCCTGGCCCTTCCTACCCGCAACTTTACCAATAATATTTCCTGCATCCATAATTATATGACCAAAGAATCTCATTTTCTTTTTCTGTACATTTCAAGTATTGATCTTGAAGTTATTGTTTAGTTCTTCTTCATTTGTTTTGCAGTCAGTGTAACTTATTCTTATCATTTGCCTATAACACCATATTTCAATTGCTTCCAACCTCTTTCTGGTGTCTGCTGAAAGTGTCCACGCATCTGACCCATACATCAGTCATTACCATATAATGGCCGGCCCAAGGGCTACCTAGGCGTGAATTTGTTTAAGGTGTATAAGCTGTCGCCAACGCAACAACCACACCCAAAGTTAACGAGTTGCATGACCCAGTGTCAAGGAATAGTCCGAGAAGACCGGACAACTCACCAACTGCACTGGCTAACCATTATTCCCTGAATACGATCCGCAGATCGATTAACATCCAGGTCTCTAATTACTGCCGGGTACACAGAGGCAAATGGCGTAAAGAAACTTGCATTACCATATAAAACCTTTCAGCAGCCTTTTTTTCTCAAATTGAAGTTAATGCCCCTTTTCATTAAGTATTTTAGATTATTAAATGCTGTTTTTCCTAGACCTATCCTTGTTATAATTTCTTTTAGCACATCTAGCATCACAGCTAATGGTATTTCCCCCCAAAATAAATTTCCCACTTGTTTATGTTCCCTGTTTTTATTTTAGGATTTATTTCCAATATAGAAACAACCGTTACTTTGGTATTTACAGCATTAACTTAACAATATTCTTCATCTTTTTCACTAATCTGTTAACCAGTTTTTGTAATGCCTCTTCTCTATCTGTGATAAGAGCATTATCATCTGCATAATAAATATTTCGTATGACTTTACCATTAACTTTTATTCCTTCATCGTCCCTTATAACTTACTGTATATCCCTGTCTAACCAATTTGTAGCTTTTATATTTACTAACAATGTGGTCTCTTGTTGCCTGTAAATATATATATATATATATATATATATATATATATATATATATATATATATATATATATATATATATATATATATATATATATATATATATATATATATATATATATATATATATATATATTATTTTTTTCATTTATACCTATTTTTTCCACGACCTATATAAGTTTATTGTGTTTTGCCTTATCAAACACACTACTACTACTACGACTACTAATTTGCTGTCACTCGGAATCGAGTATGACGAACATCCAGCTATGAGACAATGATATGAGTTTTTAGGGATATCGCCTTCGTTGGAGAGCTCAGACGTGACTAGAGAGGCCGATACGAGACGGGCAGTGTCGTCCACAGATGTTGCACGTGTGGAGGGCTACATCTAGTGCGGGAGGGGCGGCGGCGGCGTTGGCATTTGTCCATCTTGGTATACATTCAGGGCTAAGTCGAAAGTATTGACACCTCGTTTGGTGCTCCTCCGAGCATTACAGTGTGGAGTAATAGTCTCCCAGGTGAGGGGGTCGATTTGACACGTTTTCAGATTTGTCTTAAGATTATCCTTATACCTTTTCAGTTGCCCACCAGCGTTTACTAGTTGCTTTGGCAGTCTCCATGCGAGTAACAGGGCCAGTCCAACGTAGTTGTTCATGGATAATGGTAGCCTCGATGCTCCAACAGTTGGTGTCAGCGAGAATACTGGCATTTGTTCTCTTGTCTCCCCCTTCCCCCACACACACACCACTAATGAACGAGTTACTACATCACACCGTCTGTGACCGAGTCACTGTACCACGTGTTTGGTGTTCGACACCTCACTACACCTGGCTTACACTACCTCACACAGATGGGCACAAGACTAGCCCCTGTTATCCACTCTAAAAATTAACTTGCATGTTCATTTCATGTTTTTTCCATTTTCCCTTTCTTGTAATGAAAGGCTTTGTTAAACAAATCACTCACCTGTGTCACTGAATGAAATAAGTTATTTCCTGTCCATTATATATTTCTAGACTTTTGGCTGTTGTTCAGTACGTACCTTTTTATATGAAGCGTTATTATTATTATTATTTTTATTACACACACACACAAACATACAGACACACAATCACGGAACTACACACAGACACACACACACTGCATGATGACTACATGAAGGTGTGGAACAGCAAGAGTGGTGAACCTTCATCAGATTCTCCTTTACATATCTTAGTTAGGAGAAAGAAGTGTGTGACCTTTAAAGGAAAAATGGTTTATGGTCACTTAATATTGATACTGGTTTAAGATGGCGTTCAGATGAAGCTTCTTTATTGTGAGTCTTCGTGAATTCCTTTTTGATATGTTCTGATTATATGTCCAGAGGTTTTGATAGGTGAACTGATGGATGGACGAATGGATGCACGGTTGGCGCGTATAGAAGGTATTAATGAACGATACTACACTCTTAAAATAGATTGGCGGGTTAAAAATTAAATAAATTTAGTATGATTCGAGCTGCTTTTCATTTAGAGGATCGAGACCACCAGTGTAAGGATGGCGCTTATTGCAATGAACAGCCGCCCGAGTAGAGTACTACCTTAATGCCTCTGTGCATCTCTCTCTCTCTCTCCCTCTCTATTTTTCTATCTTTCATTCGTTTTCTCTCTTCATACTAGTGGCACGGAACATGCCTGTTTAGTTAATATGTCAGGACACGGTCTTCCCTAAGCTATAAAAACATATTACAAGCCCCGGCGTGCCTGACTTGCTTCTTGTACAGGAACGTCAGGTCTAATATATCTTCTGTCTGAGGGTGACCACGATCATGCATAACTCTCTCCTCTCTCTCTCTCTGATCTACAGGGTGTCCATAAATGATTACCCTAAAAACAGTATGCTTTCATGTTTTAATCAGGGTAATCATTTATGGACACCCTGTATATTATCTAATTATATTCTTAATCCATATGTTTTGTAAGTAACCTCTAAAATCTGATATTTGTTGGTATTATAATATTTTACCACAATTCAACAACAGAGCTCTTTTACACACATTTTTTTATAATCTATTACAACATTTCAACAATTAAGAAAATAAAACTTATCGCTATTAAAGTTATAATTCATTACAACACTTCAAAAACAAAGATCTTAACACTCCGACTTTACCCCTGAAAACATAAACCAGATCAAATAGTGAACTTTACGTAATTCTTGTTTCCGAGTCATCAAAGGAAGGCATCAAACAGCACGGCTACAGCTTGGAGGTTAAGTGGAAGCTGTTCCCCTTCACTACACAGCTCTCGGTGGGGAAACAGTCGCCAGGAAGTTGATTGCGTGTCGTCGAGATTTCTTCCCTTAAGAATAGTACCTTGGCTGTATAAATGCTTGAATGTATTAATATAAATAAATGTATTTATCCAGGCTTTCTGCAATGACCAGTTGTCCTGTGTTGAGTACCACCCCTCTCTCCCCTGTTTATATCTATCTATCTCTCTAAAGATCTAAATATCTATGTCTGTCTGTCTTTCTAATCATGATATAAAAAAAATAAGAATCTTATAACAAAAGAGTACTTGATATTTATTTTCCTCTTGATATCGACAAAAAAGGTCGGTTCCTGAGTTATTAAAACGTGGACAGACTCCGAAAAAAACGAAACAAAATTGGTAATACAAAAGGGATCAATTTTCCTCATTAACAGCAGCTGTGTTTTTCTGTGATGAAATTCAACAGAAATCCTTTTGACGCGACACATTTAAAAGACAGGATTGTTTTTATAAAATATTAAAATAGTGATGTAAAAAGAATAAAAGGTGTGGACCTGCTGCCTCGTGAAGGATGCATTCTACACTACCATGCATTTTACCATTGCTTTAAAATCCTATTCCCACAAAAGTATAGAAATTAAAATTATCATAAAAGTTTGTGTTAAAATATGGATTTTTTTTAATTATGTACTAAGTTTATGATTGGGTAATTGTTAAACGACGTTCCTGGTGATTAATTAAAATTTACAAAATAAAAGTTTAAGTTTTATTTACAAAAAATAAACTTTTACTTCGTACTTTTGTCGTATCATTGTTTTTAATGAACTCACAAAGACGCTTCATTTTAAGGTAATTTTTGTCAGATAATCTTATCAAGCACGTATATGATAGGTTAATAGCTGTTACCCAGATAAGAAAAGTGCATATTACGAAAAAAATGATAAAATAACAGTGATAAAGAATAAAAAATAAACGAAAGAGTAAAATGTGGGCAGGTATATGAATATTAGAGGTAAGGTTTAGCTGCACGACTTAATACAGGTTATTAAGGTTTAGAGAGCAGCACGGTTTTTTCTTTTTATTTTTGGTAAATTCATGCGTTAAAAAAGTTTCGCCAAATAGTCCAATAGAGAACTTTTAACTCGAAGAAAATGTAGGTAACTAGTAAAGGCTCCTTAGATGTGCTTCTGATGGGCAAACTACGATCAAACTTTTATACTGTCGTGTTCATAGCTGGAGAATATAGTTAAATTTGGAGTTGGAAATTACCTCATGGCAATATACGAGATCTTACGATTATTTTACAAACCACAGAGAGAGAGTGGGGGGGCAGAAACAGAGAAATAGGGAAAATGAGAAAGAGATTAAAAATGAGATTCGCTCTATCAAATTCTTATTTTTCTTCAAGTTTTAAGACTTGATTTAAAGTACTGTTTTTACCATTGCTTCCAAATACCATTGAGACCACATCCATAATTTGTCTGTTAAACTGGTTTCCTCATAGTTCTGAATACCTTACAAGCTACAGTCATAGCATTATTTTGTTAAAGCTTTTTTATTCCGTGAAATGTCTTCTGGAAGTGTTTAAAGAAACACACATCCTTGAGCTCTCTGCCTAGTATGTTGGGAAGGATGGGTACAGCAGACATCACTTCCTGTAATAATTTCTGTACCGTCATGGGTAAAGTTTGGATAGTTTGAGAGTAGTGGAGGAGAAATACACCACCTTGTAACTTGAGAATTTTTATAGGCAACTCGAGTTAGCAATATACTTGGCTGAACGCTCTTTTAATCTAAAAGTTGGAGTGAGTTTTCTTATTCAACTTTAATTTAATAATACATTTCTTTTCTTTTTTAAAAGCCGGAACATATCTTCCAGCCACTTACGGTTCCCGGTAATAAAACTCCTTTCAAGATAAATTAGTGAACTGGATGTGCTACTTAACTACCGTAAGGTGAAGTAACACCGGTAGTAAGTCGTGTCCGCAGGTCATTAAGTCTAAACTAATTAACAAATTACATTACCGTGGCTCCCCCTCATACTGATGATGACCCGCAGAGACGCTTGTAGAGATCTTCTGTTTGTTCAAGACCATATGATCTATTAAAAAAAATATATATATATATATATATATATATATATATATATATATATATACAGAGAGAGAGAGAGTCGAACCCTGGACCTATGCATGTGAATAGAGATCTCTACCACTGCGCCACAAGGATAACAAAAGCAATCCTAGGCTTTGTGTTATTTCATACAAAGCCGGTTCATTAGTATTTGTTAAGCAACGTGAACCTCCATTAGGGATTGCCCGTGCCAACTATGTGGTCGGAATAACATTTTACCGAATCCAGCTAGGAAACACGAGACTACATATATATCTCGTCAGTCCATATAGCACGCGGACTTCGATATACAAACAATCCCTCACAAGTCGGGAATCGAATACTGGACCTCTGGGTAAAATGATACTCCGACCACACAGTTGGCACTGGCAGTCCCCAATGGAAGTTCACGTTGCTTAACAAAGACGATGAACAGGCTTTGTATGAAATAAAACAAAGCCTAGGATGGCTTTTGTTATCCTTGTGGCGCAGTGGTAGCGATCCCTATTCACACTCAGAGGTCCAGGGTTCGATTCCCGACTAGTGAGGTATATATATACTGTATATATATATACATATATATATACATATATATATATATATATATATATATATATATATATATATATATATAAGATATATAAAATATAGTACCTTAGCTTTCTAATAAGAGGTAACCTCATAAGTTATATCATCAACTTCACACAAAAATGTTAAGCTAATATACACACAGACTGTCATTACCAAATTCTCCCAGCTTGCATATTTCCTCCCTCAGGAAAACATCATAAATATCTCACATCCCAAGTTTAGTCTCGTCGTCCCTCAACATCAAATCTTCTTATGTGTTTCCTTTTTCAGTAAATTTGCGATATTCCGCCAGCTTCATCATCATCAGGGAGGCGGCGCCTCTACCACAACAAAATCTGGTTCTTTGGCCAGCTCAGGACGACCACAGCGTCTGAGTAACAGTGCCTCCGATACACTGTGCTGGCGACGCTCCTGATGCCGTCATCGCCTTTTATCGCCTCGGGACTTGAGTTTTTTTTTTTTTTTAAGACAAGGAACTTTTTTTTAAAGGGTTAAATGAGTCTTAGACTGAGAAGTGAAAAGTTATATATTCGTGAATTCTCGTATTTGATGAGGGTGTTGATTAATTTAAATAAATATGAAAAAAATATCACATGTGTTTTACGAGTGCTAACATGCATGAAAAAATAACTTGTTATATGAATTTACACACACACACACACACACACACACACAAACACATCCTTGACCACCGAAGGGTCAAGACGTACTTGGCGCTCCTCTGGCAGCAGCCAGGTAAACTGTTATGTTGGCCCATACCATCTCCCTCCCCTGAACCCCTCCTGCCCACCAGAATATCAACAAGTTCTCGCCAGAAGTTACTATTTCATTTAGGAAAGGAATGGAACCAGTGTTGAATAGTGGTGAACAGTGCTCAAGTCAGTGAAAAACAACTCAACAGTAACAGCTGAGTAGTACCCAAGCTAACCTTCACATAGTGAGGTCCCAGGTTCCCAGTGATAACTGCCCGTGAGACTCAACAACACTAGATATGTGTTAATCCGTCCACGATAGGCCTGGAACCACTCCTCATTCACTTGAGTGAGTGAGGTCCTGTGACACCAGACCACGTGGTGTCCCCATGATGCTACGATACCACGTAGCGAATGAGTTGCTACAGCATCATGTGAGGTTCCTCATAACACCATCTGTGAGGGAATTACTACACCACGTGAGGTCCCTCATAACACCATCTGTAAGAGAATTACCCCACCACACCAGGGCCCTCATAACACCATCTTTGAGGGAATTAGTACACCGCATCAGGTCCCTCATAACACCATCTGTGAGGGAATTACTACACCACGTGACGCCCCTCATAACACCATCTGTGAGGGAATTACTACACCACGTGATGCCCCTCATAACACCATCTGTGAGGGAATTACTTCACCACGTCAAGCCCCTCATAACACCATCTGTGAGGGAATTACTACACCACGTCAGGACCCTCATAACACTATCTGTGAGGGAATTACTACACCACGTGATGCCCTTCATAACACCATCTGTGAGGAATTACTACACCACGTCAAGACCCGCATAACACCATCTGTGAGGGAATTACTACACCACGTCAAGCCCCCTCATAACACCATCTGTGAGGGAATTACTACACCACGTCAATCTCTCATAACACCATCTGTGAGGGAATTACTGCACCACGTGATGCCCCTCATAATACTATCTGTGAGGGAATTAGTACACCACGTCAGGCCCCTCATTACACCATCTGTGAGGAGTTACTACACTACGTGTCTGCTGTTCAACACCTCAGCGTACATGATCTACATGACCTCCACTGTAAACATTAATCTGCATGTTCCTTTACCTTTCTCTAATGAAGACTTTTGTTAAACCACCGATGTATGTAATAATTCATTTATGTCCAATGTATATTTTCAGCCTTCGTGCTGTAGAACTTTTTCAATAAACCGTTAATTATTATTATTATTATTTTTATTATTATTATTACACACACACAAACACACACACTATTCATACTTCCTGATTTCACTTGTTTTCTTACTTAAATGCTATACAACGAGGACTCCAAGATGAAGTGCAGGAGACATGAGAAGGGGTGAAGACTATTTTCTCCTTCTGCTACATCACATCACTGACCCTTTACCATCTTCGCCACGGTCTCCTGTGAATTACTGTTCGATACCACAACCACATCCAGCCCATATGGCCACGTGTTGATTACCATAAGAACATCCCCATTCCAACCATTTTAGAAATCATCAACTCGTAGATATCTTGTGTGTTCACGAGTTACTAATCTCACTTTTATACTATAGCTGTAGTTAAATTCCTTGTTAAATGAGCCTCCCCCACATGTATTGTATACTACCTATGTCAATTGTATATTTTCTGCTTATGGCTCCTGTATTTGTTAACAAATCGTTTATTATTATTAAATTTCGAACTATTTGTATTATTATTATTATTATTATTATTATTATTATTATTATTACTATTATTATTATTATAATTATTATTATTATTATTATTATTATTATTATTATTATTTTCATTATTATTATTATTATTAGTAGTAGTAGTAGTAGTAGTAGTAGTAGTAGTAGTAGTTTATTATTATTATAAACTTTCTAAGACGTGAAAAGCCAATTACACTATCATTTTGCATTTCCCTAAGTGTTGTCTACAACTACCTTGTTAATGTATGAACATTGAACAGTTACAGTTATGTCCTGTGTTTTAGTATGGGACATCAAACATTCCTATCTCTTCTTATTCATTTGTTTTGTCCTTCAAATATTTTTCATTGTGCTTCGATAAGTTGCTTGCTGTCATGTTTTTGTTTTCACTTATAAAGTCTTCCACCCATAAGTGCACACTAGTTAAAAAACAATTATAGACAGTAAAAGTTAGAGACGATTTGGATATAGCACATTCCATGCCGAGCCTTTTTTTCGATAAAGTAAGTAGGTAGTGTTTTATAGACACTGCGCTCGACTACCATCACTTCCACAACTGTAATGTTAGGAACTCATTTACAGGTGGGGTAATTGTGGATGACTCATACTCGAAGCTGCAGCTCTTAGGGAAGAAGGCGAGTCCTGTTTCCACTCGGCCACCATACCCTTTACTTAGGATGGACTGGCTAGTGTTGTAGAGCTAATGTGGGTTAAGGCTCTCTGTCTGTCTGTCAGTCTGTGCACCTCCCTCTCTCTCTCTCTTCTCTCCCTCTCTCTCTTTCTTCCCATTCTGTGTCTGTCTCTCTGTCTGTCTGTACGTCTCATCGATTGCTCTCTTCCCTCCCTCTGCCTCCTTCATAATCAATAATCCAGTGAACGTCGATCTATCATCCCAATCTTGTTTGAGCCCAAGTGTGCTATTAATACAATTTTCAATAGCGACATCCACCTCCCTGCTTTTATGACCACCAGAGTGAAGGGTTATTTCTTAAACGCACCCAAACTCGTACGTACACACATGCACACACAAACTGACACATACATATACTGTACTCACATACAAGACACACACACACACAATATATATATATATATATACAACCAACACCTCAACCCGCCAGGATTCGAACCCACGGCCCACGAGCCCATGACTGTGACCGGGGAACGCTAACTACTGGACCACCAGGATACTAAAAGCAGTCCTAGACTCTGTTATATTACACACACAAAGCCTGTTCAACGAGCTTATGGCGGTCTAGAGGTAACGTTCCCCGGTCACAGTTATGAGCTCGTGGGCCGTGGGTTCGAATCCTGGGTGAGGGTGAGATCAAATCCACACAGGTCAAGTATAGGTAATGACCCTACTAATCTTCACAAAAGCACCGCAGCGGTCGGTAGTCAGGTCAGAGGGAAAGACTGACCCAACCTTCTCACCTGGTTAGAAATCTTCTTAATTACAAAATTGTCCAATTTGTACATACCATTACTCAAATTCATGTTAACGGATTCGGTATGTTTAATGAGACTAGATTCTATAATGTTCCTAATGTCAATTGAATTACAAGGTAATATTGAGGAGGCATTATCCCAGTCAATGCAATGTTTATTATCCCTCAAATGAACACACAGAGCATTGGATTCCTGACCTGTCCTAACACTATATTTATGTTGTTTAACAGTGCATGAGTTTTTAAATGCCACATTGACGTTCCAGGTTTTTAGTTGTAAAGGAATTTGAGAGAAATTTTTGTGAAATGGTAATACTAAGAGATTCTTATGGTCATGGGCGGGTTTAGGATCAGTTCTATAAAAAGATTTCTTAGTAATGTTCAGGCATTTGTCTATGAAAGATCTAGGGTATTTAAGGTTTGAGCCAATATTATAGATATATTTATATTCCTCATCAATGAATTCCGGGCTGCAAATTCTGAAAGCACGTAAAAACATTGTTGAAAATACTGAATGTTTGACTCTATTTTGTGAAGATTAGTAGGGTCATTACCTATACTTGACCTCTGTGGACTTGATCTCACCCTCCTCTGTATATATATATATATATATATATATATATATATATATATATATATATATATATATATATATATATATATATATATATATATATATATATATATATATATATATAACTTGTTCGGCACTTCTACTTAGTTTGTACTCACCCCTGAAGATGTAAATTACACGAAAGCGCTTGGGAACTTCGTGTTTTCTTTTTCTTTGTGGTTGTCAGCATATACCTGGATCACGCGCACCTACAGTGATTTATTTGCATATATATATATATATATATATATATATATATATATATATATATATATATATATATATATATATATATATATATATTTATATATATATATAAATTACGTGTGTGTGTATGTGTGTGTGTGTGTGTGTGTGAATAGAGAACTCTTAAGAAACTCAAAGACCAAGATTAGGCAAGAAAGTTAACCATAAGTTCCACTCGTAAAAATTAGTTGTGTTCCCGAGAAAATTACAAATGTAATAATGTCACTAGGCTCAGAAATCGCTTATGGGGGGCAGTTAAACAGGTAGAGCAATTTTCTTTTAAATATACTTAATATTAATATTAATATTGAAAAAAAATACACACCAATAATAAAGGTTATCCAAAGGTTCAAGAAAACACTGTACGGATGGCAAAATTAATAAGAACCCTCTGATGTCCTGCTATCGGAATTCCGCACGTAACCTGGATGGTGTCGTCTCCTACCGTAGTATAAGGAATCACTGGGAAAATACACAGTTAGGACACATACTTGTTACATACTCGTCTTCCTCCCTAAATGCCACACAACGTAAACACCTAGAAAAAGTAAGGGCATGCAAGATTATTCTCTCCCCTTCCTACTCCACATATCAAGAAGCGCTCAACACACTGACCCTTTCGACTCTCACTGACCATCACCACGGCCTCATCTGCAAATTTGGTAAAGCTTCTACACCATCCCCGACACCGGCCCCTACTACCACCTGAGATCCCTGTCCGAGAATTGCTGTTCGACACCACAACCGCATCCAGCCCATACGTGCACGAACTGTCGCTATAAGAACAGCCCAGTCCCAACCATTGTAAAATTATCAATAACATGTAATAAATCAGTGTATTCACTCCCAGCAAACATTGCTCCCTACACTGTCACTATGTTGAAATGAACTGTAGTTTGAGCTGATCCCCATCTAAGTAATTATATGTCTTATTTGTGTCACTTATGTCACTTGTATATTATTTGTAATTCGTAACCCATTCCCCAAATATGTAACTGTATTTTCAGCCTTCTGGCTGCCAAGCTCTTTCAATAAACCGTTAATTATTATTATTATTATTATTATTTAAGGCTGGCACGTCCCTCGGCCTAAGAGAAATACATATAAGTGACTTAGCGTAAGTTAGCTGGGCCGTGATGAGACTGAAGATGAGCTGGAGAGGAACCACCACAGGTTGACAAATTGAGGAGTGAGCTGAAAGTGTGGACAGCGAAGTGTGGAGTCAAGTGAGAAAGTGTCTCGAGAAGGGCGTGGCAGCTCATTAAAAAACTTCGGTAAGACGTCATATATCTTCTAAAATTATGATTGGTTACTTCGATTGCATCCGCTAGTGTTCTGGATAGAAATGAGATGAGGGATACTGTGGGCGGAGTTTACTGGCGCCTCTCTGTCGCGCCGGAACTTCTAGATATTTCTTGAGCGAGACTAAAGGTGGAGGCTCAGTGTTTGTATGTTTCTTCCTTCGTCTTTTTTCACTCTGTCACAATGCTTCTTTTTGCCACCACGTCATGCGTTTGTCTTATTCCTCATTTTATAAATGTGTTTTAGTCATTGTTTCCTTGTCTTTAGTGGCTTTGTAGCTATTTTCTTCTTGCCCAGCCATTGTTCTCACCTGCTTGTCCTCCTTGTTCTCAAATGCTCTCCCTCGAGCTCAGACTCTCATCTCCTCCTCCTCCTCAATTAAGTAATAGTTCTTCCTCGTATTGTGTGGCGAGACAGGTTGTCACGCTACCTGCCAGGTATCTGTTTAAGGTGGTGTATAAATTGCCACGGACACAACGACCCATGTTACCTGTTGTCAAGGGCGAGCCCGGGATGACCGGACAACTGTCAAAATCACTGGTTAATCCTAACCAAGAAACACAGTCCAAATAGACGAAGGAATCTGGCGCAAATCGAAATCATGATCTCTTGTTTGAGACTAGCATAACAACCATTATACAAAGGATACTCCTGGTGTGAGTGACCGACGTTATCAATCCCCTCTCACCTAGCCTTTCCACCCTCATTTACACTTGACATCTACCGCCTCCCTCCCTCCTCCTTCACCAACTCAATCAATAGGAGTTATTGATCTTCTCTACACCCAGGCTCTCAAAGCATCGTACGCTATAATCTTCCTTCAAACCAGAGTTAAGAAAAAAGCACTTAAGTGAAATAAGTTCACCACAACTTTTATAAAGCAGCTAAAATTAATTCAGATTTATTTTTACGAAACTCTACTTAAACTGGATACCAATTCTTATTCTCAGTTAAAAGTAGAAATATCATGGGATTCTGTATGAATTTGAGGGACTTATTCGAAGATATTACGCAAGTTTTTTCGTGAGTTGAGTTACACTGGGGGGTTTGAATACCTTCTAGTAGCAATAATATACCTTCTCTCTTTCTCCTGTAACTTTAATTTCGTAACTGATTTATGTGATGTGTTGAGAAATACTTGTCTAGTGCTTGAGTCTTTTTGCGTCGATGGAAGAAGTTTCTTGTAGCATGAGAGGGATGAGCCGGATGGAGTGTGATGATGATGATGATGATGATGATGATGAAGAGTTGAAAGGATAAGAAAATAAAGAAGATACTAAGGAAAGAAAAGACGCCAAAGAAGAAGGGAAGGAGGAGTAAGAAGGATAAGGAGGTCAATGTAGGGGCGGGGGAGATAATTACCGACAACTGTAAGACATGGAATACAGATTAAAGGAAACGGCAATATAATAACTCTAAAGAAAGGATAAAACATAGGGAAAGGGAGGAGAAAGAGAAAAAAAAAGACGAGAGGAAGTAGTAAAGAATATATAGGGATTGAGAATACGAGTGGGAAGCAAAGTTGGTGATTCAGCTAGAGAGAGAGAGAGAGAGAGAGATATGGCACACACTGCATTTAGTGCTTCGTAATGACTGTCCAGTTCCCGGAACAGTTCACTCTGGAACTCCCTCCTCCATCCACTCTGAAATCTACAACCTTTGTACTGAAGTAGAAGTTGCTAAAAATGAAGAAGTCGAATAATAGCAACAACAACAACAACAACAAAAGAGAAGAAGAAGAAGAAGAAGAAGAAGAAGAAGAAGAAGCAGAAGAAGAAGAAGAAGAAGAAGAAGAAGAAGAAGACGAAGAAGACGAAGAAGTGGAGCTCCATCAACCACAGGAGGAGGCTGGTGGGGCTGCCACAGTTTATAATGACAAGGTCTGGGTCGCCTCTTTTATGACAATATTACCAAGAATACTGGTTCATTATCTTATCCCGGGAGGAACTAAGCTATCCTCATTATTTTATCACAGGAAGGAGCTATTCTATTATATTAATTATAGAACGACAGATATACTTTAATATTCTCTCTCCTCGAGGAATATATTTCTCTTTCTATTATCTTATGCATAGGGAGAAACTGAGCCAACATGGGAGAAACTACGTCGTTATCGCAAGATAGTAGAGAGATTTTTTTAAACAAAGACACCATCGTCGTCTTAAGCGGAGATATATATATATATATATATATATATATATATATATATATATATATATATATATATATATATATATATATATATATATATATATATATATATATATATATATATATATATATAATATATAATATATTTTTTTTTTTTTTTTTTTTTTATAGGCTGAGGGTCGTGGTAGTCTCTTCATGCTCTAGGCCTCTTCAAGGGAACATGATGCCAGATTGAATTTACAGCTGCCGATAGTGTTAGAAATTTAGATGCTGGTGGTTGTGTGGGGTTGGGATGGTCGGCTTACTGGGGTATTTTGTGTGGTGTGGTAAGCCTTACCTGCCCAGTTAATGCTAGTGTTTCTGAACGGCCACGTTGTTGCTCCAGTTGGCGGTAAGATTAAAATTTTCGTCGTACGTTTTAACTTGAGTGTGTTGTTGAGGGAAGTGTTCTTCTTGGTCGCTTCTTTTATATTTATTATCGATTTTGATTTACGCGCTTATCTTCACGGCCGCTTCAGAATTAAAAACACAGCTTTTATATTTCTCGGGAATATAACACGACTTCTATGTTTTTTCAGTGATAAAATAGGGCTTTCATGTTTTTCGAGGATATATCACGGATTTTATATTTTTCAGGTATAAATACGGCTTTTATGATTTTGCCAGGATCAATTGCGGCTTTTATGTTGCACAGGGATATATCACGGCTTTTATGTTTTTCAGGGATAACCGCGGCTTTTATGATTTTTCAAGTATCTGATGCGGCTTTTATGTTTTACCCGTATATATCACGGCTTTTAAGTTTTTCAGGAATGAATACGGCTTTTATGGTTTTTTCAAGGATCTAATACGGCTTTTATGTTTATCGAGTTTATCACGTCTTTTATCTTATTCAAAGATAAAAAACTGCTTTAATATTTTTCCCATACTCGATGGACGAAGATTAATAAGCGAAAAATGTAAGGGAGAAGGAATTGCATTTCTTCTACCGAATTGAATCCTCAAGCCAATTTTATCATTGTTGAGACATCTAAGAGTTTAGACTTTCTTCACCTTAAGAAGTAATATATATATGTGTGTGTGTGTGTATTCATTTATATGTTTGTGTGTTTGTATGCATGTCTGTCTGTCTGTGTCTGTGTGTGTGTATTAGCGTACCTACAACCAATGATAGAAAACACGCCTACACCTACCTCTTAATCTAGGTAAAACAAACATAGTCGTTTATAAAAGAGGGACGAGGAGAAACGTAACATAATCTAGGGAAAGCCGACAAGATTTATGATGGGGTGTGGCCACTCGGGCGTCATTATTAAATTGAGGAAGAACCGTGGAGTATGAGGATGGTCTGTGGAGTATGAGGACGGTACGTGGAGTAAGAGGATGGTCCGTGGAGTATGAGGATGGTATTCATAGAGATATGCATATATGCATATATGGTTATACATGCAAACAGGCAAGTGAAAATACATACATAAAGACAGATAAACCGATAAAACGCCCTTCCTGTACCATAACAAATACAAACACACTACTACTACCACTGCTCGTACTACTTTTCTAGAACTCGGAATCCAGTATGACAGTCATCCAGCTATGATGAAATGGTGTGAGTTATTAAGGATGTCACCTACAGTAAGTTGGTGTGTTCTGAGGTGACTAAAGAGGCCGATACGGGACCGGCAGGGTCGTTCACAAATGTTGCACATGTGGTGGGCTACATCTAGTGCGGGAGAGGCGGCGGCAGCGTCTTTCCAGCTCTGGTGCTTGTCTGCCCTGTTTTCCAGTATGGGTAACTCAAAAGTGTTGACACCTTCTTCTATGGTGCTCCTCCAAGCTTTACGGTGGAGAATAATCGTCTCCCAGGTGAGGGGGGGTTCATTTGTAACTATCCTTATACCTTTTCAGTTTCCCGCTAGCAATACGTTTCCTATTCGTTAGGTGACTGTAAAGTAGCTGCTTTGACAGTGTACTGTCGTCCATGCGGGTAACATGGCCAGTCCGGCGTAGTTGTTCATGGATACTGGTAGCCTCGATGCTCCTACAGTTGGTGTCAGCAAGAATATTGGCATGTGCTCTCTGTCTTCCCAACGAACTTTGAAGATGAAACGTAGACTACGTTGGTGAAAGTTTTCAAGTGGCTTTAGGTGCCTCCTGTATGTGACCCATTTCTCGCTGCCATATAGGAAGGTGGGGAAGACGACTGCTCGATATTCGTGTAATTTTGTAGATAGTTTCAGCTCCCTACAGCTGAAGACACGGTTCTGAAGTCTGCCAAAGGCTTGAGATTCACATCTGATCCAATTTTTGAATCTCTTCATCGATTTCTGCTTTGGTAGACAGGTGGAAGCCAAGATACCAAAAGTGAGTAACATTAAAGAGGGTAGTACCGTTAAGCTGGTTGGATGGTGGAGGTGTGTCCTACCCAGGGGCAGGCTGAGAGAGAATCTGACTCTTACATACATTCACCTGAAAGCCGAAGTGTGCATACACATATGCATAGGTGTTCAGGATCTCTTGTAGGTCGCATTCAGTGTGAGCGACAAGGATGAGGTCGTCTGCATACTGAAGTTCAGTAATGGAAGCTGCAGACACCTTTGTTCCTGCCTGGAGTCGTCTTATGTCGATGTCCACCCCACCAGCTAAATTGGCACTGGCACTAGTAAGAAAAGCAGCCAAGAAAATGGAAGAGAGAGTTGGTGCCAGTACACCATTGTTTATTCCCCGTTTTAATGAGGAAGAACTCAGCCTGGGTGCCATTGTGCAGGACACTGCCATTAATGCCATCGTGTAGTTGTCTCACAATAATGATGAATTTTGATGGGCAGCCAAAATGGCTGAAGGTTCACCAGAGGGCTTCTCTGTTGACCGAGTAGAAGGCCTTGGCTATGTCGATGAAAGCCATGTACAGGCCACGTCACTGTTCTCTGCACTTTTCCTGTACCTGGCGGGCAGCAAAGAGCATGTCAGTGGAGTTACGTGATGGTCTAAAGCCACATTGAGATTTTGGAAGAAAGTTTTCCACCTCAGGAAGAAGTCTGTTTAGGAGGACTTGCAGGATAATCTTGCCAGCTACGGACAGCAGTGAGACCCCGCGGTTGTTGCCACAGTCTGACCTGTCTCCCTTGTTCTCATAAATATTGCTAATGAAGGCATCTTTAAGAGATTGGGGGATGTCCTCCTGTTCCCATATATTCTCCAGGAGAGAGTGGAGATGGCTGGTAAACAGAGATACTCCTGCTTTATACACCTCGGCAAGGATTCCATCAGGCCCTGAGGCTTTATTGTTTTTCATCTGTTTGATGGCAGTAGATACCTCATCCAGGGCTGGAGGGTAGCTGAGGTGGATCGGTTCTGGATGCTGAGGAACCTGCAAGATAGTCACGCCATCCACATCAGTGTTTTTTTAAGCAGTGAATAGTGCTCTTTCCATCACTGAAGGATGCCTTCATCATCTTTAATGAGGGAGTTACCATCGTACGAGCGGAGAGGGGCTGTTCCACGAGTGATTGACCCAAAAAATGTTTTAGTGAAATTGAAAAATTTGCGCATCTTGTGCAGATCACCAATTTTTGCGTTCCACATGTTTTATTGCTAAACCAGTCATTCTTCACATTGCAAAGTTCGCGCTGAGCCGCCCCTTTCTTCTTGTGGACGGTATCTGCTTTGGTCCGAGACTGAGGGTTGTTCTGCTAGTCAGTTATAGCAGCACGTTTATCATCAACGAGTATATTGATTGACGGGTCTTTTTTATCAAACCAGTCCTGGTGTATTCTTTTGATCTGGCCGAGGGTATCTCTGCAGGTTTTTGTCATGGCAGTGTCAAGAATATCCCATTCGGCACTGGGATTTGCGTTGTTTGTTGTCGCATTGCTTATCAGCCCATGTTCGAGCTCCTCTCTGAAATCATGGATCCTCCAGACGCTTAGTGTTAAAACCTCTTCTGGAGGCTTGTTGCCTTTGCCGTTTTCTGACGACGTGAAGTGATAGCTTGGTCTGAGCCACGCATGGTTCAGGTGATGAAGACATCTCGGCAATCTCTTTTTCCCTGACAATGATGTAGTCAATGAAATGCCGGTGTTTCGATCGTGGGTTTGCCACTAACCCTTGAACTTGCTGAAGAGGAGAAGGCCGTTGGGATTACACTTGCCTAGTCCATTTGTCCCTATGATTCCCTGCCAAATGTTAGCATCTCTGTCAAATCTGGCATTGACGATACCAAGGAGCACCACGTTGTCTTCTCTGGGGATAGAGATTAGCACTCTGTCGAGGTCGGCATAAAAGGCCTCCTTAATGTCATCCTCTGCATCCAGTGTTGGGGCGTATGCTCTGATGAAAAAGGCATAACGTGAGTGATTCACTGGGACTCGGAGCGTCATAAGGCGCTCGTTGATCCCAATAGGCATTTCAGTTAGCCTCTGTAGGATGCGTTGTCGGTTGGCGAATCCAAGCACATAAATCAGGTTTCTCTCCGCAGCAGTGTTACCCTTCCAGAAAAAAATACGCCCACATCCCCGTTCTGTGAGTTGACCCTTGTCTGGGAGACGGAATTCACTAATTTCTGAGATGTCGATGTTATACCTACATAGTCCTTTTGCCACAAGGACGGTTCTTCTTTTAGGTCGCTCATTTGTGCCAGTATCAAGAAGGGTCCTGACATTCCACGCAGCGACGATAAGAAGTTGTTTTGTTTGGATGTGTGATTATGATTGTGTTTTCGACCGCATAAGGATGACCTTACTGGGTGGTTGCCCAGTCAGTTTGGTTTTAACGGAAGGCTGTGTTTAGGGCACCTTTTCTAGCCCCCTCCCTATGTGGGGTGAGCAGAGTAGCTCCTCAAAAGGGCTGCTCAGTTTCACAGACGAGACTTCATTGTTCTGCTGCCTAGATCCCAGAGCATAAACGACCATCTTATCTGTGCCACCCATGTGCATAGTTGTGACTAGAGACTCCCAGCAGTCATCTCTACCTATCCCCGTCACCACTCGTCCGTCGCCAAAGGACTTTTGGGAGTATAAGGGTTTTGATGATGATGAGAGGTATGATGAGCTGGATGATGGCTGAGCAGCAGTTGATTGAAGTGGTGAGGCAGGAGTGCAGACTGGGGAGAGGTAGAGTTGCAATGGACTGACGATAGCCCAGTTTGTTGGGTTCTAGCCTTAGTAGCCTGTCCATCATGCATTGCCTTCGTCCATCGGTTTAGTTGTTGGGTTCCCGTGGTGGTCACCTCTTCCGCCTATACCGCCGTTGGGGTCTTGTTGGAGCTCTGTAAGCATGTCTGCCTGATGCCGGGCTTCACCACAGATTTTTCGTTTGGGGTTTACTCCCGTAGCCTTATACCTACCAAGGTTAATCCGCAGGCAGTGGGGCAGTGGTTGGTAAGCGCCAAGTTTTGTCCCCATGGTAGTAAACCTAAGCACCATCCCTCTGGGGTCCACTACTGATCCGAGATCCCCTACTGGTCTAGCCGGGGCCAAAGCGACACCCAGTTACCGTGTGTTGCCACGACATGGCACAACAAGAGTCTTGATGGTGAAGAGGCTGTGTACTGGCAGGGGGAGACTTTTGTAAGTTGCTTCCTTGTTCGCCACGAGGGCTAGTCAGCGGCGGTAGCTGAAAGCGAGAGGAAGCAAGCAGTGCTTGCCCCTTAACACTGTGTTTATGTGTGTGTGTGTGTGTGTGTGTGTGTGTGTGTGTGTGTGTGTGTGCACAGAGTGGTGTAATGCGTCTAGTATGGCAACACACACACACACTATTACTACTCCTATTTTGCTGTCACTCGGAATCGAGTATGACGATCATCCAGCTATGATACAATAATATGAATTACTAGGGATATCACCTTCATTGGTCAGTATTGAGGTGACTAAAGAGGCCGATCCGGGACCGGCAGAGTCGTTCAGATGAGTTGCACAAGTGGAGGGCTACATCGAGTGCGGGAGGGCCGTTGGCAGCGTCTTTCCGGCATTGGCACTTGTCTGCCTCGGTTTGCAGTCGGATTAACTCGAAATTATTGACAACCTCTCGTGAGGTGTTCCTCCAAACGTTACGATGTGGAATAATCGACTCCAAGGTGAGGGGGGTCGATTTGGCACTTTTTCAGGTTTGTCTTAAGACTATCCTTATACCTTATCAGCTGTTCGCCGGGGTTACGTTTATTATTCGTTAGATGATTGTAAAATAGCTGCTCTGGCAGACCAGTTTAGTTGTTTTTGGATAATGTTAGCCTCTATGCTCCTACATTTAGTGTCAGCGAGAATACTGGCATTGATCTCTTGTCTTCCCAGCGAACACGGAGGGTGGAACGTAGAATACGTAGGTGAAAGTTTTCAAGTGCTTTGAGGTGGCTCCTGTATGTGACCCATGTCTCACTCCTATATAGCTCCCTTCAGCTGAAGACACAGTTTTGGAGTCTGCCAAAGGCTTGAAATGCACATCTGATCCGATGCTGAATCTCTTCACCGATATCGGCGGGGGTGGACAAATGGAAGCCGAGATAACGAAAGTGGGTAACATTAGAGAGTATAGTACCGTTAAGCTGGATGGATGGTGGAGGTGTGTTTGCACCAGCAGCAGGTTGAAATAGAATCTGATTCTTACGTACATTCACGTCAGGGCCGAAGTTAGCATACGCATATACGTAGGTGTTCAGGATCTCCGTTAGGTCGTGTTCAGTGTGAGCAACAAGGGTGAGGTCGTCTGCATACTAAAATCCATTAATGGATGTTACCGACACTTTGTTCTTGCCTGTGGTTGTCTTATGTTGAAAAGACCCTTCATCCTGTACTCGATGCCCACCCACCCCCCCAGATAAATTGACAAAAGCACGAGAAAATGGAAAAGAGAGTTGGTGCCAGTACACACCCTTGTTTAACCCCCGTTTGGATGGGGAAGAACTCAGACTGGGTGCCAATGTGCAGGACACTGCCGTTCATGCCATCGTGGAGTTGCCTCACAATGGCGATAAATTTTGGTGGGCAACCGAAACGGCTGAGGTTCCACCAGAGGGTTTCCCTTTTGACCGAGTCGAAGGCCTTGATTACATCGATGAAAGCCATGTACAGCTCACGACGCTCTTCTCTGCACTTTTCATGTATCTGGCGGATAGGAAAAACCATGTCAATGGTGCCACGTGATGGTCTAAAGCCACATTGAGACTCTGGGAGGAAGTTTTCCTCCTCAGGTCGATGTCTGTTTAGGAGAACTCTGGCGATAATCTTGCCATCTACGGACACCAGCGAGATCCCACGGTAGTTACCACAGTCTAATCTGTCTCAATTGTTCTTATAAATATTGACGATGGAGGCGTCATTAAGAGCTTGGGTGATTTCCTTCTTTTCCCATATATTTTCTGGGAGAGAGTGGAGTCGGCTGGTAAGCAGAGGCCCTCCTGCCTTATACACCTCGGCTGGGATTAGGCTTTGTTATTTTCCATCTGTTTGATTCCAATGCATAAACGACCATATTATCTGTGCCGCCCTTGAGCAGAGTTGAGACTAGAGACTCCCAGCAGTCATCTGTGCCTGTCCTCATCGCCACTCGTCCGTCGCCTTATTACTTTTTAGAGTATTGGGGTTTTGATGATGATAAGAGATATTATGAGCTGGATGATGACTGCGCATGCGTTGATTTATGTGGTGAGGCAGGAACGCAGGCTGTAACCGCGCATCTTGGCTCCCCCTTTTCCTGATCTAGTGGTGCAAGTCTTGCAACGACTGGGGAGAGGGGGAGTTGCAATGGACTGCTGATAGCACAGTTTGATGGGTTTTGCCTGAGTAGCCTGCCCATCAGGCATTGCCTTCGTCCGCCGGTGTAGTCGTTGGGTTCCGATGGTGGTCACTTCTTCCGCCTATACTGCTGTTGGGTCTTGTTGGAGCTCTGTAAGCATGTCTGCCTAAAGCGGGGCTCCGCCACTGATTTTTCGTTCAGGGTTTACTCCCATAGCCTTATAACTGCCAAGGTTAATCCGCAAGGCAGTCAGTGGGGAAATGTTTTGTGGGCGCCAGGGCGTGTCCACATGCCAGTGGGCCTATGGGCCGTCCATCTGGAGCCCACTGCTACTCCGAGATCCCCTGTTGGTCTAGCGTGGGCCCACGAGGCACCCAGTTACCGTGCCTTGCTACGAGATGGCACAGCAGGACGCATCACCACCTGTGAAGAAATTACTACACCACGTCATAACCCTCATAACACCATCTGTGAAGGAATTAATACACCACGTGATGCCCCTCATAACACCGTCTGTGAGGGAATTACTACACCACGTCAAGCCCCTCATAACACCATCTGTAAGGGAATTACTACACCACGTCAAACCCCTCATAACACCATCTGTGAGGTAATTACTACATCACTTGATGCCCCTCATAACACCACCTGTGGGGAAATTATTAAACCACATCAGGCCCCTCATAACACCATCTGTGAGGGAATTACTACAACACGTCAGGCTCCTCATAACACCATCTGTGAGGGAATTACTACGCCACGTCAGGTCGCTCATCACCGTCCGTGAGGAAATTACTACACCACGTCAAGCCCCTCATAACACCATCTGTGAGGGAATTACTACACCACGTGATGCCCCTCATAACACCACCTGTGGGGAAATTATTAAACCACATCAGGCCCGTCATGACACCATCTGTGAGGGAATTACTACACCACGTGATGCCCCTCATAACACCACCTGTGGGGAAATTATTACACCACATCAGGCCCCTCATAACACCATCTGTGAGGGAATTACTACACCACGTCAGGTCCCTCATAACACCATCTGTGAGGAAATTACTTCACCATGTCAAGGCCCTCATAACACCACCTGTGAGGGAACTACTACACCACGTGATGCCCCTGATAACACCATCTGTGAGGGAGTTACTATACTACGTGTTTGTTGTTCAACACAAGATATACATGACTTCCACTGTATACATTAATCTGTATGGTCACTCTATGTTCCTTTACTTTTCTCTAATGAGGACTTTTGTTAAACCACCAATGTATGTAATAAGTCATTTATGTCCAATGTATATTACACACACACACAGACAAACACACAAAGTTGTTTTAGTGAAATCATTTTTACCCTACGTGTATAATGACCCGTAATTTACACTTTACAGTCAAGTAGATAAAGTGGAGGTATTATAGATGACTCCCTTGTCGAGGAAGACCGAGTTTGTGATATCATGAACAACGCCTCACTACACTTCAATTAATTTCAATCCGAAGTACGAGCCTCTCTTCATGACATCACCTTTACGAATCAAGATAATTTTAGTTTTCCAATCTATTTTCCAATCCTCTGTTTTAGGTGTGAGTCGAGGAGGTTTACCCCTAATCACTCTCCACATTTATCATTAAGAGTCAAATTATTTTTTCTTCTCTAATCACATTCGCAATCCCCGAGTCTGGGGAGGGGGGTAGTGTTGCACACTGATATGGTTTCTCTAATCACATTTCAAAACAAATATCGACATTTTATAATAAAAATAAATCACTATCTTTAATCATGAGGAGGAATTGGCGGTAGTTCCTTGCTGTTGTAATATCATTGTACTAGATTATTATTAAAAATAATGTTGGAGCCTTATAACGAGTATTTGTGTATTATTATGGGTATTAGAATATAATGAAAGATATTTGAGTATTATTATGAGATATTAAAATAGTTTTTTCTGCATCAATGATATAACAAGATTCTTAATAATGCTACAATACCATTTTTACGTTCTAATACTCGCAAAACACTTTAAAACTCTGTATAAGGCTTCAACACTATTTATAATAACTTATTCTTCTATTTGGTAATCAAACACTCTCTATAATGTTCCAACTATCTCAAAATACTTCAGTATTCTCAATAAATCTCCAACACCCTTGATAATGCTCTAGATAATATTCTTTCTAATGCTCCAACACTCTTGATAATACTTCAACCCTCGTTGTGCTCGCTCAAACAGGGCGGGAATATCCATTAGGCAAGCCTAAGTTTCCTACAACACTACTAGGCTCCTTTAACAAACCAAGGCACTCACCAATACTCTTAGACTCCTCCAACAAGCAAAGGCTCCCACCCACTCCCCTGAGCTCCTCCAACAAGCAAGGGATACCACCAAATCCCCCGAGGTCCTCCAATAAGTTAGTCTCCCACCAACACCTCTGGGCTCTTGTAACAAATCAAGGCTCTCACCAATTCCCTTGTGCTCCTCCAACAAGCCACGGTTTCCTCCAATACCCCTGGTCTCCTCCAACAGCCCATGTTGTCTCTGACACCCCGGGGCTTTCTCCAGGGCTTCCTCTAATACCGCTGGGTTCTTCCAACATCTCTAGGCTCGCCTCAAGGATCCCTTCAAAAGCCCAGGCTCCTTCTCTGAATGTAGCCACAATGGCCAGCCAGAGGTATCAATGATCGTACCCACCCGGGGTCCCCCTTATCTCCCTCACTCTGTTACTCACACTCATTTATATCATTGAGCCCTGGGCTTAAGAGACAAAGGGAGAGAGGGGGTGGGGGGCACAGATAGACAGAAAGACTAAGAAATTTCCACAATGAGATGTTATTAGTCTTAACAGTGATTGTTACGACCCTTGGTCTTATAGGGTGTAACAATATCACAAATTCAACAATGTATTATAGGTCCAGGAATAGATCCCACCAAATTATCACCTCATTACTTTGGGGTATATTGAAATTCATGCAGTGGCTTTAATTACAAAATATATTAACAAACAAACAAACAATAAAACAAGTATATCTGTATGTACAAAAATAAATAAATACAAATTAAATCTGAACAAATAAACTACTCAACCGAGTGACAAAATAACGAACATCAACGTACTGATTAAACACTTATTTAGTCTAGACACTACCCTGAACAACGTGGTTATTAGGGTGTGTCATACGGAGGCGAATTTTTTTTTTTTTGAGTTTGAAAAATCGGCCCATGGTATTAATGATGTAGTTCTATGTGCAGAATCATGTGATATCTTCAGATTTGAAAAGTTTTTATTTTTTGCTAGGTAAATTTTAACTTGAAATCTTATGAAAATTCAGTATTCCCACCCTTTTACCAACACCACTAAATAGCTTATTTAAAGTAAAGTAAATGTATCAGGTTAATTTATTAGGATGAAAATGATCCAGAATAGTGAAACGAATGATCTTGACACATTTATTAAATTTAATATTCCTTTAGAAAACAAAATCATCAAATACAAAAAACCGGTTTTACTACTACGACCCGGTGTTGCTGCACACCATAGAGAACATGTCTTTCTTGCTTCTGTTTCTACTCATCACCTCCCTGCTGACCACCTGAGCTCGATGTAGCCTTCCCTCCTCTCCTGGCTGTACATGTGACTGCTGGCCTCGCTCACTTGCTGTACACAACGCTCTATACTCTGGGTGTGCGAGGGCCAGGCAGGGACATGCATGGGGTTGTCCAGAAAGCTCTGACTTGAACATTGGTGAGGCTGCAAGTAAGAGGGGGCTCACTGCCAGCCTGATGTTATCCAGATCTATGAGATCAGTGAGGGTCTTGGCACCTGGGATTGACTTCCAGGAGTCTTCCTGACCCTGAAGGAATCGTCACCAACTGATTCGTCATGCCCAGATCCTCTCATAAGTCTCATATCCAAGATCTTTTTGACTGCCACTCTTCTCTCCTCCTCATCCTTACTGCAGAGCATTGTCTGCAGAACTGCCTCGGGATGAGCATACCAGGAAGATCTCACAGTCTGCTCCACAATCTGAACAACCTTCCTTGGCTGACTCCTCAGGAGCTCAAGCTGGAAGAGAACATGCCTCGGACCTTCGGAGAACGATGACTTGACCTTGGTGTTGAACCAATTTGGCAAGTAGACACTCACGATGAATTGGACAATAAGTCTCAGGTTGTGAAGCTGGTTCCCTTTCAGTTTATGATGAGCAACCCAAATTCTGCAGAACCTGAGAGCCGTTGTGAGCCACCTAGAATGTGAGACTTGACCTATCTGCAGGTAAGCAAGTCTATCAGGCATGACCCCAGTTTTGATGGCACTGCAAATCATGTAACCATAGTACTGGTCAGTACTCAGGTCGTCAATGACAGTATGTGCAAGCTCAACGAGTGGAGGGCCAACTGTGATTTTTTCAAAGCTCGGTATTTATTTCTAACTCAGTGGCAGAGTCCAGCATCTTGCCAAGAGGACCAGACCATCTGTTGTTTGAAAGAGTCTTGCCATCCAGCTCCTGGATCAGATGTCTGAGTGGCAACTCGTTGGTGTGGAGGTCACAAACAATCCAGACCAGCTTCCTCCCAATCTTCCGCTCTATCCACTGTATGACCCCCCCTTGCCACCCTGTGTTCGTGTTGGTGCTGTCCCCTCCAATGGCCTGCAGGGTCTGGTCTACGTTCTCTCTCTGAGCCAGTTCACAATGTTATCTGCCACTATCTCAGCTGGTTTCCTGATGTCATCTTTCTCTGGAGTGAAATGCCACAAATACTTCCCTCCTGGTTCACTGCAACAGGAGTAGTGTTCCTCCTTCACCATGGCAGGGAACAACTTGTCAGAATCTCCAACTCTCATGAACACTTTAGTGTCATCCCTTCTCCCATCAAAGAACAAACAATTGATTCCATTTTCTCTTGTCCCCTTATCAAACTCCTCTTCTAGGTTACTGACAAGTTTCTCCTGAGCTCTCCTTACTTTGTTATGATCTATCACCAGGTGAACATCATCAGGTGTTATCAAACCACCGTCAACCCAGGCAGCTGTTGCTATCTCTGCAGTTTCTCTGAGACCAGTGTGGTGTCGCATGCTGGCCAGAGCTATGCTCGGGATATCTTTCCTATTTCGAATCTTATGCCTGGAAGGTTTGGGATCATTATTTTCTGGGTTAGGGACAAAGTCACCATTCCCCTGGTCAGCACTCGGATCAGCCATGGGGAAGTCATTAAACTCTGAATCAGATTGACTCCAATCATCGGCCTTTTTTACCTCACCCTGGGCCTTCTCAAGTCTCTTTTCCTCGGCAACTCTTCTCCTCTTCTGTCTCTCTGTGGCAGCCTCCTGTCTCTTGGACTCCGGAATATCTTGGCTAGAAATCATGAGAGCCCCTATACTGCCAGTCTTCTCTCTCTGTGCTTTGACAAATGCCAGTTCGATCACAGGAATCTTCAGTTCACGCTTGCAAATACAGGAGATGTGGGCCTCGGATTTACAGTCACGATCGCATCCAAACTCAGGACAGAGAACAATTGGGCACTTGCAAGTAATTATGTCAAATAACTGGTCCAGTTGCTTGGCAAAGCTGTCCTTAACTGCAAGTTTCCTCTCCCAAGAGAGATATCTCTTGCCTTTTCCCAACTGGCTAGCAGTCTCTCACTAATCTTCTTCTGACTTGTTATGACTGGAGGCTTGAACTGAGCGTTAGCCAGAGTGTACTGTGCCAAGACAGCTTTGGTCATATCACTGGCAATGTCTTTGTTTGTGTAAGTTCTTTGGTTCTTTTCACTGATTTGCCTGATTAAAACACCGTATCTCAAAGCATCTCTCAATGTAGGCAACTCCAACTTCAGGAGCTCTCTCCCAGACCCAAGATAGTGACTGAGATGGCTGGATTTTTGGTTCCTCGTCCTGACACAAGCAGCCATCGCAAATATTATCAACTTATAAATGCATCAGAATCTGAAACAGAAAAAATATTGTTAGTTGGGTTGTTAAAGAATGAAGTCAGAAAGCAATGTTCACTATTTAATTGTAATGCACTAATGCAGCTGTACGTTAGATTTTCGATAAATTTCACGCTAAAATTTACCTAGCAAAAGGTTGCAAAATATTGAAACTGAAATTATTTTCTGTTTATATACACTAAAATCTACCAAAAATGTGATGGGCCATTAGTTTTAGCTGATCTTCCCTCCTATGACACACCCTAGTGGTTATCCAACACACGTAACTCATAAACAAGTAAGTTATTTATCTTTGAATTCTAAAATGTGACTACCCACAGTCTCACATATAAATCACTATATAATACTTGGTGTTCTTAAAAGTCGAGCAAGGTTAACACAGTATACCACTAGAAATATACAATAGGAGAGGAGATACTTATCTAACAACTGCCAGCCCAATACTGAAACCACCCGGCTCTGAGAGGTAAAACTAAACGGGTAAAGGTGGCAGAAATGACGTCATAAACAAAAGACGTTCAACTTGCGAATCCACAAATAGCTATCAAACGCTCACTCACTCATTAGTATTCGAGGCTAATACAATAAACAATACTTTGTTTTCTCTAAAACATTGAAACTAATGTTACTACATTTTAAGTATAACATATATTATCTAAATTTTATCTGCTTCAGTGTGTACACAACAAATCAGTCGAAGTTCATATGCCGACCAGTAATCTATTCATTGGTTCTTATTCCGACACTCGTAACAGTGATTCACCTCGAGATACGTCCAACAAAATACTCACCACTCAAAGACTAGCTTAGAAGGTCCCTATTATATTCTCTCTATCACAGAAAAATAAATTATAATCTTCTGTGAGGCTAATTTATAGTATTAATATTTTTTCCACTGATATCGGACGTGATTAGGTGTGTTCCCTGGTCTCTGTATGTTGATAATGGATACACTAATGTTGGCGAACTTCCACGTATTGGTAAGAAGCCAAGATCTTCCTTTGGTGTGTTGCGCTTTTGTTTATGCGTGAACAGGGGTGTAGATGCGTGCTGATGTTATTTAAGATCAACCATATTATGTTATGGTTTATTCTTTAACGTCTTACTAAAGGGATATACTGTATATTTATAGTCTATACTGTATTGGATACAATTTGATTTAATTTCAGTTCAATTTTATTCAGTTAAATTACCATAAAAGTATACATTGATTCAGTATGTGTATAGACAATGTGGGCAAACATTGTAGCATTTATGTGGACAGTGCAGGTATAGAATATATTTAAACAATCCAGGAATAAAAAAAAAACATCTAGACACTGTTTGTATACAAACAATGGTAAACAGATATATTCATTTGACCAAGGATAGCCTACAAAGCCACCATAAGCTTATTTCCAGAATGGTCCTTTGTTTAGGCTGGGGGACTAATCAGTTGTAATAAATCTACAATAACAAACATGAAAATTTGTGGCTGAATGTAACAAGAATTACAGGTTGATGGAAATGGTCTGTGGTTACAAATACAAAAGAATCATACTTTTCTTTTACCGTAGCTTCATAGGCCTATATTTTTAGCTTTAGCTTTGTAATGTATAAATGCTATTACTGATTTTGAAGTTATAAATTCCAATGAAATACACTAGATTTACATACACTATTGAACACAGTTAATCTTATAAATTAATCTTAAAGGATTTCTTAAGGGACAATATATCACCGTAAAGGTTAGATCTATAGTGAAATGAATGTAAGATTAGAGTCAACGTTGTCGCAGTCAGTTTTGTTTTCCTATAATTATTATTATTATTAATTATCATTATTGTTACTATTATTATTATTATTATTATTATTGTTATTATTATTAATGTTATTATTATTAATGTCGTGAATCCTAGCAGCAGGGCCGTGTTTACCAGGTGGTGGCCGCGGATCGTGTGTGTAGTAATAGATGAGTGAGGGACGCTGGTGGACGCCGGGAACCAAAAACAAGAGATAAGAGTAATAAAAAGGAGTTATTGGCACTCAGAGAAGTTTTGGCGGGGCCTCCACGGATTATTGGGAAACTTTGATTGATTCTCTCCACTTTTTGAGAGTGTATGGCCTCTTGTAGTGGCTCCCCCTGGTGTTGTCCTCTTGTAGTCATGATTCTTAAGAAAGAATATCGAGAGCAGGTTGAAGGAGTTTTAATAAATTAATCTATTCCTCCTAAACAACTAAGCTCTCCGGTCGTGCTATAGGTTAGTCCATACATCATTTATTAACAATGAAAAATACTGAGATATAATGATAATGCTTTCATGTTATAACGCAGTACTGCGCTTCAACATCATAAAATCTTCTAAGCAGGTTATGCCATCACTCCTCTTTACCTAGAATTTGCCACTAGTCTAAAGAAACAAACTCCTGGTCACTAGTGGTCTCAACAACAAGAATGGTAAACACGTTAATTACTCTAATATTATATCTGCCAGGTTCTTAATAAGCCTTAGATTTTTACCTAACTGATACACGACATAGGCTGATTTACTTAATACATGCATAATGTAAATCAATATTTAAAACAATTATTACATACAGGAACAAAGTAATAAATAATATAGCCCTACCTATTGAACAAACATGGTAATTATTTTGAACTGGTAAGGTAATTACCTCTAAATTTAATATATATTCGGTGCCATATAACATTATATATATATATATATATATATATATATATATATATATATATATATATATATATATATATATATATATATATATATATATATATATATATATATATATATATATATATATATATATACTTCATTTTTAGTCCATATAAAACACAGACTTTGAACATATAATCAACTACCTCACCAACCAAGACTCGAACCCTCGATCTGTTGTGTGGGACTAGGGAACGTTACCATCCATACCACAAGAGCACTAAAAGCAGTTCTAGACTATGATATATTTCACACAAAGCCTGTTCATCGAGCTGATGGCGCCACGAACCTCCCATTTGGGAACTGCCCGTGCTTCTTATGTGGATGTTAGTAGCATTTTACCGAATCCAGCTGGTATGAAACACGAGGTACCATATGTACTTCATTTTTAGTGTGTGTGGGGGGAAAATTTCCGGTACAATTTATCTGTTTATGGCAAAGTGTGGCAGGTCCCTAACAATGTCAAGTGCCAGGCCTCTCACTAGGAGGAGGGATATCTGGTAACGGCTGGGGACCCTTAGGAGGAGGTCATAGGGCAGGTGAGGATGTAGTGAGAGAGGGTGTGAGAGTCGGTTGACCACAAAGTTTACAAACAGTGTGGCCAGGCTCAGGGTTGCCAATGTACTAGGCGTGGCGAAGTACAGTGGGGGTGGAGGTGATATGGTGTGGTGGGACAGGTACAGTACGGATAGAGGGAGGCACATAGGCATTGACAATATTGAGGGACATACCATTTGGTGTGATTGTGATGGCGTGTACGTCGGTAGTGTCGGCTTCAAGGGGGATTTCGAGAGGTTGGTAGGGGACGTCCTTCTTGGCATAGATACATAGTCCACTAGCATGTCCGCATGGTGGTCAATTGATGTGGAGAACTTGAGAGGATGGGCCCCAGGTGCCAGCATGCTGGTGGGGGACAGGGAGCTGGCAGTGATGTCCTCGGGTCCATGAGAGCTTGGTAGGTGGACAGGGGAAGTCGGGCATGGGGCAGGCTCGGTGTGGACGCCAGCGGTGGTGCCAGGCGGTGGTGGAGTAGGCCGTGAGCATGAGGGGCAGTCAGGGGGGCTACCAGGTTGTGTCAAACCAGAAGAAGGGGATGACTGGGGAGCAGCTGGAGGCAAGGGTAGTCTGTGTAGGTTAGAGATGGCAGGACAGAGTGTATCAAAGAGTCTTTCAATACGGTTGGTAAATTCGTGTAAAAGGGATATGATCTGTGCCCTGTGACTGGAGGGGGGTTGTGGGGGGAGGGGCACCGGTGGGAGCACAAGGCCTGACAGTGTCAGAGGAGAGACGGAGAGGAGGCCCAATAGTAGTTGAGTTAGGAGACGGATGGGACTGCTGTGTTGCAGCCAGGTGAGGCCAGGCAGGGGCAGGTGTTGTTGAAGAAAGCATTGCTGGAGACAGAGGGGACGCAGAGGGATGTGGCTAGGTAGACTGGGAGAGAGATTGAGGTTGACGCAGCCTATGGGGAGGCTTTTCTCTTGGGACAGACGGCCGTTTGGGGCATTGTCGTGAGTCAGCATCATGCCAGCCACCACAATTACAACACTTGGGGTTAACAACATAGCCCACACTATCCCTATTGAGGTGGTCTTTGATTTTATGGGCACAGATGGAGGACTGATGGTTATGTGAGCAGAAGCGACATCCGGGACGATCACGTCAGCAGCAGGCAGTGAAGGTATGACCCCAATGGGAGCAGATGACACAAAAAGCAGGCCCTGGGTGATAGATTTCTGCGGACAGTGTATGGAGGACTGGGTGGGTATCAACAGTGGTTGGGAACTCCCTCCCCTTCCATTTAACTATGACAGCTGCTTGTGGGGTCTTCCCTCGGTAGTGTCGACTTATACGGAGTATATGTGGATTAAAGTTATGAGCATCTTCGACTTATAAGGGGAACTGTTTAACTAGGATGTGGCAACAGTCCACTGCGTCAGCAAGAGGACAACCCCGTCAAATCCAACAGTACTAAGTGTATCATAGACCTTGGTTGTCTGACACTTGATAAAGTTACTATTCTTACCTTTTCGGAATTGAATGGTGGGACCGTGTTGTCTCCAATACTTTATTGTCCAATTAAACTGTTCCTCTGCGATTTTCAATGAGTCCTTGGGGAAGTGCAGATGCAATTTATTTGGTTGGCTGGCAGAGGGGTGGGTGGCGAGGGGAGGCTCGCTGCCCTAGGCATTGGTGTTGCCATTCCGGCAAGTGTTTCCCACAGAAACATTACTGTTATGGTCACTATCACTGAGGTCTGACTCTTGCAGGGTGTGGGATGCACTATGACTATCCATCTCAGAAATGTCTCTATCCATGAGAGAGGGGATGCCTCTTCGAGGGCGCTTACGTCGACCACTTGCTGATGAAGGGGTAGGTAGAGACTGAGGTGGCCTTTGTGTGACGAGCTGGAGAACAGGAGCACCTATGGGCACACGTCTGTCCTCTTACGTGGTTAGACCTCGACTGAGCTACATGGACAGAGAGAGGCTTAAGTACTCAGGGTGACCTTACTAAATATGAGGTCAGGTCATAACCATGACATCCACTAATCCGCACACCAACACCACCACACACGCAAAGGAGCTTAAGAGAAAGGACAACTTGACTAGTCAAGTTAAGTCAGGTCAAAAATATGAGACCCACTAATCATCTATCCTACATCTTACTCCAGTGCTTTAAAAGCATTTTTAACCTTGGGCCACTGACAAATAAATTTGTGTAACATATTATCAGTTTTGCACTGACAATCACTAAGGTTTATAGAATTCAATTCCCTAATCAAACTAGCTTCAACCAGAAGTCTTTCTGTGACACATGATGATTTTTACACTTCTAAGCTGTTCTCCCTAACCTAACCTAACCTAGCCTAACCTAGCTTAACTTAACCTAACTTAACCTAACCTAACTTAACCTAACTTAACCTAACCTAACCTTCGGGAATTCTGTTATAGTTATAGAGAAGTATACAAGGAATGCTTATTAAATCTGTAATGACGTATGTTTTGTCTACTGGGGTAATTACTCCCCTGACATTCAGTGACTTCACTGGGCCCTAGGGTCACCTCAGTAAATGCAGAATGAACATGAAGGTAAAATATGTCGCCTTTTTTATATTTATTTAATAATGTTATATATAAAAATTGAAAGAGTTATAATATTCTAATTATTTAAGTTGTAATAATTTCATATTTAAATCTATCTATTTTTAATATTTCTAATGACCCTCTCTTTAACATAAAAACAGGGGGCTTTTGTCCTATTTTGCACTTTTACTGAGGGGCTTTTCCCTAGGGGCTTTTGTCCTAGGGGCTTTTGTCCTAGGGGGCTTTTGTCTGGGCCCCGTGTGTGCATAGTCTGAGCCATAACATGGAAACATATTAAGAAATTCAGGTTTAACTTTTATAGTTAAGATCAATAAAATAGAATGTACAGAAAGAGAGAAACAAACAGAAAGAGATCCCGAAAACAAATAATACATTGCAGATGCCTGGGGATTTACTGTTACCTCGGTACTAACACCCAAGGAAGTGCGGTACAGTACTGGAGGTACGAGGCGGAACACAGGTGGAGGGAAATATATGAGATGAAAGAGAAGAGAAGAGAGGAGAAGCCAGAGTTAGGAAAACAAAGGATGAGAGTGAGGAGAGCAAATATTAGGAGAGCATAAGTGAGAATAGAAAAGTTAAGAGAGAAGAAAGATGAAAGGCGAGAGAAGTGAGATGAAAGGAGAGGAGATAAAGAAGACACAGCTGAGAGAGAGAGAGAGAGAGAGAGAGAGAGAGAGAGCAGGGAAATATACGATGAATCCTTAACAAAGTCGGTAAGTAACACAACAATGGGAAGTGCCTTACAGTGCTGCCAAGGAACCTCAACACACACACACACAACATAATGTACAGGATTACCGCAACACACACGAGCATGAAGCATTTTGTCACGTGATGTTCCGGAATGATATTGGAAAGAGATAACATGAGCTTCTCTCGGGTCTATTAAACGTCAAGAAGGACAGCAGAGACGATTATGTCCCGAGTTATGGAAGGTAGGAGATGCGAGGACGGGACAGGTACCTGGCCTCTTGAGACATGAGATAAAATATACCGGTAGAGGCTGGATATCGACAGTCCTCCTCCAACACTAAGGGATGAAAGAGACTCCTTTGAGGACTACTGAAGATGGGGTGGAGGAGGAGGTTGAGGTCTTGATTCTCCAGGGACACACGTAAAGGGATTTCTCAGATACGTCAGACAGTTCTATGAATTCCAACCTTGACTAACTTACTGACTGACGGTCTGGAGAAATACGTGAAGATATTTTTCAGTTACGTCAGTAAGTTTAATGAATGACAATCCTAGCTACACGTAAGAGGAATATTTTGTATTTTTCTCCATTCTATCAGCCTTTCAGTGTGAGTTTCAAGCCAGGAATTGAAAGTCAACACACACACACACACACACACACACAAATAACAATGCGAGCCACCAGTGCCAACCAACAGTACCAGACAACAGAACAAATCAACAGAGCTAACCAACAGTACTAGACAACAGTGACAATCAACAGTACTAGACAACAGAGCCTCTCAACAGTACCAGGCAACAGAGCCTCTCAACAGTACCAGTCAACAGAGCCACTCAACAGTAACAGACAACCGTGCCAATCAACAGTACCAGGCAACAGAGCCTCTCAATAGTACCAGTCAATAGTGCCAATCAACAGTACCGGGCAACAGAGCCTCTCAATAGTATCAGACAACCGTGCCAATCAACAGTACCAGGCAACAGAGCCTCTCAATAGTACCAGTCAATAGTGCCAATCAACAGTACCAGGCAACAGAGCCTCTCAATAGTATCAGACAGCCGTACCAATCAACAGTACCAGACAACACAACAGTGCCAATTTACAGCACCAGACTAGAGTGCCATTCAACAGACAGCAGTGACAATCAACAGCAACAGACAACAGTGCTAACCAACAGTACCAGATAACAGTGCTAGCCAAAAATACCAGATATTAACAGTGTCTTTCAACGGTGTTAGACAACAGGAACAGACAACCCATTTCCAGTAAAGAGTGCCAGCCAAATCAAACTACAAAGGACAAGATTTACCATTAAGTACTCGTCTTTCCGAGAAAAAAAAACACGAACATTTAAGAAATCAAGAACAATTCAACTGAAATTCAGTTCAATTTAGCTTAACTCAGCTTAAAGCTTTAGGTCCCGATGATTTTATTGTTGTGAATAATGAAGAGTCAGTCGTATGCAGGTGAAAGTTAAAGTTGAGTTTTATTATGAGCAGGACAAGGACGACTTTACCTAAGTACGTGTCAGAGTCGTACCATGAGGGACACGGTCAAGAGACTCATAGTTATGAGTTGCGTTATCAAGTATGGTTGACCAATTTCATAAGGTGGGGATTATTAAGCTTTATCAAGTTGGCATTATTAAGGTTTATCGGGTAGGGATTGTTAAGGTTTATCGGGTAGGGATTATTAAGCTTTATCGGGTAGGGATTATTAAGCTTCATCAAATAGGGATTATTTAGGTTTATCGAGGTAGGGATTATTAAGCTTCAGCAAATAAGAATTATTAAGCTTCAGCAAATAAGAATTATTAAGCTTCAGCAAATAAGAATTATTAAGCTTCAGCAAATAAGAATTATTAAGCTTCATCAGGTAGCGATTACTAAGCTTTATCAGGTGGGGATTATTAAGTTTCTTTAGGTGGGGAACATTACACCTTACGAGAATATAATTAGACTTGCCATATTTTTGTTTAATTTCATGTATGTATGTATGTATGTATGTATGTATGTATGTATGTATGTATATATGTCTGTGTGTCTGTATGCATGTATGTATGTATGTATGTATGTATGTATGTATGTATGGATGTATGTATGTATGTATGTATGTAATAACGAAAACGTTATTTTCGTCCTGGTTTATCCACTTAAAAGACTAACACTTCTCTTCTTTCATTAAATTCATATATTGGCAACCCATTATTTACTTCTAAAGTCTAAACCATCTTTAACGTGAGATACATGTAAACCTATCTATTAATCTACCAAGAAACATAAATATACAACTAGGAAGACCTTTGAGACACCTTCAGTATTAAATGTTTGAAGTCTCATAAACAGCCTCAAGTAATGGCGGGCGCTGGCGATAAAGTCAACGGCTGGCGAAGCGTCAACATTTACCTTGTCTGTATTTCCTATTTTCTCTCTTCCTATATACATTAAAATCTTGTCGCTTTTCTTAGCACTTCCCTGTTTATTTGTTTATATAACAGGTTTATCAGTTTATTTTCTGTAGCGTGTTAGTCTTCTTTTCGTTTATTATTTTTTATCTTTTCTATTCATCGTCGTTTGTTTTAAAAATATAGGCCTTTATCTTCTTAGTGTAATTCGTTTTTATCTATATTTTTGTTTCTTTTGTATTATTTTGGAATAGTATGCCTAGTTTACATTTCATAAGTGGACATAGAGAATTAATGGTCAGACCACAGAAAATGGAGGAGATGGAATTTGCAAATTGATGGTTATTATATAAGAATTAGTTGGCTAATGACATGGAAAGTGGATGAAATGGACAAAGAAAATAAATCATATGGATAGAGAAAAAAGATACTATGAACACAGAAAATGGAATATCTATACTTATTCAAATATAAATATTTCCAAGATCTAAATTATTCTCGCTTTTTGGGTTATTACTTTCTTCCTTATTTTTCCTTATTCATATGCAATTTGCACTCTGTATAATCATCCATTGAATATTCTCACATAAAATAATTATTTCGTCGTTCTGTGTATTTATGGTTCTCACCAATTTATTAAGTTTTGTGTTTACACTTTTCATATATTTTCTTCACTTTTTCATGACCAGAATTCTCTCTCTTCCATACTCAAGATATCTCTCATATTGCATTCTGTTGACCATTCCATCAGCTCATGTCATAACTTCTACACCGTCGGCTATTTTGTTTACCATTCCATTTATCCCAAACTCATATTTCCATCCATATATACAGTGGGTTATAGGAGTCCCACAGCATATATAAACACGGTCTCTCTCTCCCCTTTCACACAGATCATTTTATGTTCCTTCTTCTCAGTCTCCCTCTTCATCACAAAACATCTCTTTCCCCTATGTCTATTGAATCTTTATTCCATCCGATAATAATATTCTCCCCCTCTTTCCTTCCCTTTCTGTCTCCCCCCCCCCTCATTAAAGTTCAATTGTACATTTTCATTATTTTCTGCTTTATTCTCTTCGTGTTATTATTCATATTCTGGTATCGTTCTTCAATATTGTTTTTGGTTTTACAACATTTGTCGTTATGGAAGTTTTTATCATTGATTACTTTTTTTGGCATTACTTTTAAGCCAACAGCTCTTTGCCACCATTAACGTACAGTTTAGTATTTGGTCCCTGACTTGACTCTCCTACCTTACCCTAGCTCTCCCTCCATCATCACCTCCACCACCCTTTTGTGACCTGTCCTATAGAAAAGTCTTGAGCTTGCGGGTATGGTAGTAGGAGGGGTGGATGATTACTTTTGACCGCGACTGTTCATACGAATACGGACAACAACAAAGTTTCCATGTCCTTATTCAACGGCAATGTTGACAAATATTCACATTACCTATCCCCAATCTGCTGTCAGAGAGAGCTATATGTTGTCTCATATATCCAAGAAAATGTATCTCTGACTCTGTATCTTTGTGTAATTCGCTCTTGAAGATACTTATGTTAAATACCCTAAAGCGCTTAAGCAATACTATAAATTTCTTTTTCCACGTCATCTACAAGTTCATACATGATTGTCACAGGTCAAATTCGTGATACCGTCTCACACACACACACAAACGCATGTGTATGACTGGGCAACCGCACTCAGTAAGGTCATCCTTATGCGGTCGAAAACACAATCAAACACACAGATCCAAACTAAAACAAACTATTCAACCTCTTATAGTCGCAGCATGGAATGTCAGGACCCTCTGGATACTGCCACAAATAAGCGTCCTGAAGGAAGAACCTCCCATGTGGCAAAAGAGCTGGCTAAGTATAACATGGACAAAGCAGCCATCGTGAGTCCCGGCTCCCAGACGAGCGTCAACTCACAGAGCAGGGGTCTCGCTATACGTTCTTCTGGAAGGGTATGCCTGCTGCGGAGAGAAACCGCATTTGTGGAGTTTGCTTTGCCATCCGCCAACGCAACCTACACATGCTAGCTGAAATGCTGAATGGGATCACTCCGAGTCCCACTGAATAACTCACGTCATGACTTCTTCATCAGTGCATGTGCCCCAAAGCTGGATGCAGAGGATGATATCAAGGAGGCCTTTTACGCCGACCTGGACAAAGTGCTAACCAGAGAAGATAAGGTTGTGCTCCTTGGTGACTTCAGTTCGCATAAATGCTGACATTTGGCAGGGAACCATAAGGAGAAATGGACTAGACAAGTGTAATCCCAACGGCCTACTCCTCTTCAACAAGTGAGCTGTACACAGCCTCACTATCACCAATACCTTGTTTTGGCAGACCAATAAGTTCAAGGGATCGTGGCAACACCCACGATCCAAACACTGGCATCTCATTGACTACATCATTGTCAGAGAAAGAGATCGCCGGGGTGTCATCATCAACCGCACCATGCGTGGCTCAGAGCACTGCAACAATGATCATCAGCTCGTCAGAGCCAAGCTCTCACTTGACGTTGCCCCAAAACAGCGAAGGCAGCAAGCCTTCAGAAGAGGATTTGAACACAAAAGGTCTGGAGGATCCAGCGGTGACACATGCTTTCAGAGAACAGCTCGAACATGGGCTGATAAGCAACCCGACAACAAACAACCCAAATCTCAGTGCCGAATGGGATATTCTCGTCTGTATCATGACAAAAACCTGCAGAGAGACCCTCGGCCGGATCGAAAGAATACACCAGGAATGGTTTGATGAAAATGACCCGGCAATCAATGTACTCGTCAATGTTAAACATGCTGCATTAACTGACTGGCAGAACAACCCTCAGTCTCTGACCAAAACTGCTACCTTCCGCACAAAGAAAGCTGCAGCCAAGCGGGAACGCCAAAAAGTAAAGAACGACTGCTTTAAAAATAAAGCATGTGAAATAAAAATATGCAGATCAGCACGAGATGTGCGAATTTTTAAATTCCACTAAAACATTTTATGGGGCAATTACTCGTGACACAGCCCCCCTCTGCTCATCCAACGGTAACTCCATAATTAAAGACGATGAAGGCCTCCTTCAGTGCTGGAAAGAGCACTATCATTTACTGCTCAATTGAAAGACCGATGTGGATGTCCTGTCTATCTAGTAGGTCCCTCAGCATCCAGAGCTGACCCACCTCAACTATCCTTCATCCCTGGATGAAGTAGCAACTGCCATCAAACAGATGAAAAATAACAAAGCCTCAGAGCCTGATGGAATCCCAGCCGAAGTGTGTAAAGGAGGAAGACCTCTGCTTACCAACCGTGTCCACCCTCTCTTGGAGAATGTATGGGAAAAAGAAGAAATCCTCAAAACTCTTAAAGACTCCTCCATCGTCAATATTTATAAGAACATTTGAGACTGGTCAGACTGTGGCAACTACCGCGGGATGTCACTGCTGTCCATAGTTGGCAAGATTATCGCCTGCGTCCTCCTAAACAAATTTCTTCCTTGAGTCAGAAAACTTCCTCCCAGAATCTCAATATGGCTTTAGACTATCACGTGGCACCACTGACATGATCTTTGCTGCCTGTCAGATGCAGGAAAAGTGCAGAGAACAGCATTGTGATCTGTACATGGCTTTCATCGACCTAAGCAAGGCTTTCGACTCGGTCAATAGGGAAGCCTTCTGGTTGATTCTCAGCCGTTTTGGCTGCCCACCAAAATTCATCACTCCCCAACATCCATCCACCATTCACCCAATATTCACCCAACATTCACCCACCAATGACCCAAATTCACTTATCATTGACCCACCAGTCACCCACCATTCACCCACCATTCACCCATCACTCACCCAACATTCAGCCACAATTCACCCAAATTCACCAACATTCACGCAGCATTCACCCAACACTCGCCGAGCATTCACCCACCATTCACCCAACATTCACCATCATTCACCCATAATTCACCCAATATTTACCCAAAATTCGCCCACTACCAACATTCACCCAACATTCATCCAACATTTATCCACCATTTTAGATAATAGAAAAGGCAGAGGAATTCCAGCCAAGGTGCTATTCAGCTAAGTGATGTTATTGAACATTTGCAAATGAGGTCTGTGGCAGTTTAAACCCCATATCACACGGACACAAGACCCTGATAAGGTATTGAAGAGGAAAACGTAGCCATTAAACCCAGGCTGAAGAAAAGATATGAATATTATAAGAGCGAGGAGATGGCTTTAACTATTAAGGTAATATTGTGTGAACGAGAGAGAGAGAGAGAGAGAGAGAGAATTTGCTACAAGACAGTAGAGCGTGAGAGTGAGAGAAAGAGAGAGATAGAAAGAGAGAAAGACAGGAGAGAGAGAGAGTTCCTACCGTACTTATATTTATCACCCTATAAAATCCTCCTCCCCTTTCTAAAAAACACACTAACACTTCACCTTGAACACTACACTAAACATCCAGTAAACATCAGATATCCACACTATATTTTTTGTTCTCATATAAGAAAAATGATTAGTATAAATATATATCATGTGAGGTAAGCTTAGCTAATCGTACTCACTATTGCTTTTTGGCTTACCTAGATTGGATTACAACTGCATGCGTATAATTCCTATTATATAAATGCCAAAGGAGTAAAAAAGCCGAATTATTGATCGTTTTACCTCAGTTTGGTGCGCGTTAGTAAACTTCTGCAGCAGTGCTGTGTGTCTGTGTGTGTGTGTGTGTGTGTGTGTGTGTGTGTGTGTGTGTATGTGTGTGTGTGTGTGTGTGTCTGTCTCTCTGTCACTTTACAATCTCGTCTATGTGTCTTTCTGTAGGTTTGTATTTCAGTCTATGTGTCTGTTTTTCTTTCTCTCTGTCCTTCTGTCTAGTTATCTGTCTTTTTGTCTATATTCTTGTTTATATGTCTGTCTGTCTTTGTGCCTGTTTGTTTGTCTTGCTGTCTATGTGTCGGACTGTCTTGTCTGTTTATCTCTGTCTGTAATTTTATGTCTCCGTCTGTTTGTCGTTCTGTCTAGGTGTTTGTCTGTTTATATTGTTGTTGTTTTTTTGTCTGTTTCTTCGTCTGTTTATAATTTTGTCTATGTGTCTGTCTGTGTTTCTATCAGTTTGTATTTCAGTCTATGTGTCTGTCTCCTTTCTATCTGCCTGTCTCTCTGTCTATATGTCAAACTGTCTTTTTGTCTGTTTATATTTTTTCTATGCGTTTGTCTGTGTTCCTGTCTGTTTATATTTCTCTGTGTCTGAATGTCTGTCTGTCTTACTCTCCTTTTGTGTATCTGTCCGTATGTCTTTCTGTTTGTTTTCTCTTCTCCATCAAACACCTATAAACGAGCTATTTTAGTCTTTTTCTGGTCCTTTTATTCATTTATGGGAGCCAATCCAGAGAGTGTGTGTGTGTGTGAGAGAGAGAGAAAGAGAGAGAGAGAGAGAGAGAGAGAGAGAGAGAGAGAGAGAGAGAGAGAGAGAGGAGGGGGGGATGAAATCATAGCCAACCATTCCCTCCAATACTCCCCACAACCACGACACTTTAAAAAAAATATACTCACGCCTTCCCAAACACTTATACTACCAAACCACGACTTTCACACTAAATACTTTACACAATGATGTACTGTATGTAGTTGCCGTGGAGTACCAGAAAAAAAATATATGTATATGATCAAAATTACATATCAAGCCATAAAAATAATTGCTTTTGTGTGTAGGGTTATATTGGATCAACTACATTATGCTTCCAGTGGATATTGTAAGGATTAATTTTGGTGAACAGATGGAAACGTCGCATTTAATTCAACTCTCTCTCTCTCTCTCTCTCTCTCTCTTTCTCTCTCTTTGTTTCTTGTTCTCTTATATGTTATCTCTCGCTCTCTCTTTACCTCACTCACTCTCTCCATATCTCTCTCTCTCTCTCTCTCTCTCTCTCTCGGCCATCGTTTCGTTATCGTAATTTTATCAACACTACACCGAACTTACTTGACAACCTTCACGAGCTACCACACACTATCCGCCTTATCTACAAAATAAACGACTTTTATAAACATATCAATATAGAACATAAAAAAAATTACACCATAAAGAGAGAGAGAGATAGAAAGAGACCTAACCTAACCTAACCTAATGCTGAGCTAAGCTATGCTAACTTTACCTAACGCCAAACTAATGTAACCCAAACTCCCAGGTAGAGTTAAAGGTGATTAATCTACAGTTAATATTTGTTGTTTTCTAATTATCATATACATAGTTTTTCTTAAATGTTATTCATAACTTATTCTAGTCGACAAGAAGAATCAGTTGTGTATAAGTCCACACTGGCAGACACATAATTCTTTTTGAAAAATTTAAAATATTTTATCCATTATCTGGTGATTAAAATAAACAAAAGATATTCTCATTTCAGATAGATAGATAGACAGACAGATAGGTAGATAGATAGATAGATAGATAGATAGATAGATAGATACTTACGAGTATCTTTTCTTTTTACCTTGCTCTGGAGAGGCTGGGCAGGTGTTTCACTGACTTATGGAGAGAAATGAAGGAATTTTACAAGAACTAAATTTTCACTGCGGTTTACAAAGCAGTCATCCTCCCTCAACATTAAGGAAGATAAATGTGACAGTGCATTCCTTCTAGGATCTCGTAGCCGTCACAGGTGCTGAAATATTGATGTATACTCACTCAGGATGATTTAAGGAGATATGAGGCTCTTGTGGTGTGCCAGGCTGAGTCACGGTCACCTTGCCAGGCTGCAAATTGGTTGATGACCTTTGACTTTTGTAAGGATATGAAATTCTCCTTTAGTTATTCCTTCAAATGTATTTGAAAAACTATATATATATATATATATATATATATATATATATATATATATATATATATATATATATATATATATATATATATATATATATATATATATATATATATATATATATATATATATATATATATATATATATATATATATATATATATATATATATATATATATATATATTTATATATATAGATATATGCAAGTAAATCACTGTAGCTGCGAGTGATCCAAGTATACTGTAGGCTGATAACCACAAGGAAACAAGAAAACACGAAGTTCCCAAGCGCTTTCCTGTAATTCACACCTTCATGGGTGAGTACAGACTAAGGAGTAATACTTGACAAGGCTAATATATACAGTAGAGGAGAGTGAGATCAAGTCCCTAGGGGACAGCAGGTTTGTAAATATTTCAGTGACAGTGAACGATATTTGCCCCTAATTACAGCAGTCACATATCCCAGGGATCAGCTGCCATGCTGGGTTATATATTAATACACCTGTGATGGATCATATGCCATCTTTTTATTTTTTTTTTTTACGGGGATTAGCCCACCTGGGCACAGGTCGCTGACCCACTTCAGAGGTTAGGGGGCGAAAGTATAATAATAATAATAATAATTATAATAATAATAATAATAATAATAATAATAATAATAATAATAATAATAATAATAATGATAATAATAATAATAATAATAATAATAATAATAATAATAATAATAATAATAATAATAATAATAATAATAATAATAATAATAATAATAATAATAATAATAATAATAATAATAATAATAATAATAATAATAATAATAATAATAATAATAATAAAAATTAATAAAAATAAATATGCACATACGTATGTTGTGTTTTCAATAATAAGAGAAACAATTATGACCCTGCATGTGTGTGTAAATGAGGGGGAAAATCAGATCAGCAACCTAGGAATTGGTCACAATTTTTGTGATGCCATATGGCAGCAGGGTCTGCCATTAGACAACACATTATGCTTCCAATATCTTCCCAGGCGGTAGTACCTCCCTGTTTGATATCTGCCTACTACCTATACTACCTTGAGTATCCCGTTCACTTATTTGCATTGATTTACTAAGATCACTTCAAGACTAGATTAGGCCCCCCGACATATTTCACCTGATGATTAAACACTCTGACGCTGAATGGGGGAATTAGGTTAGGTTAAGTTAAGATATATTGGGTTCGCTTACAGTATGTATATTCAGTTATTTAAGTTAGATTAGGTTAGGTTAAGATATATTGGGTTAGGTTAGATTATATTTTGTTGATTAGTTGGGGTTAGGTCAGTTTAGGTTTAGTTAGTGTTATGTTGAACCATCCGAGTAAAATAAATTGGGTTAGTGCTTAGATGTGCAGTGATCAAGTGAAATAAGTCGCGTCAGGAAAGGTTAGCAATAAGGTTAATTTTAAGGTGTTCAATCATCAGGTGAAATAACTTAGGATGCCAAATCTTCAGGTGATCCTCGTTACCTAACCTATTTAGCTCATAGTAACGTGCAGAATATGCTTGCTTTAAAGATGTGTCGATTATGTGTTCTGGTGGAAAGTGGAGAGTGTGTTACACTAAATGGTTGTGTTAGATCCATGACAATAAGTGGTTGTGTTTGATGTGCGACGCTAAGAGGTTGTGCTAGGTGTGTTACACTAAGTGGTTGTGTTGGATGCGTGCAATAAGTGGTTGTGTTAGGTGTGTTACAGTAAGTAGTTGTGTTACGTGCGTGACGCTAAGTTGGGTGTGTAAGGTGCTTGACACAAGGTGGATGTGTAAAGTATGAACCACTAAGTGGCTGTGTAAGGTGCATGACACTAAGTGGCTGTGTAAGGTGCATGACACTAAGTGGCTGTGTAAGGTGCATGACACTAAGTGGCTGTGTAAGGTGCATGACACTAAGTGGCTGTGTAAGGTGCATGACACTAATGGCTGCGTAAGGATCGTGACACTGAGTGGTTGTGTAAAGTATGTAACGCTAACTAGTTGTGTAAGGTGCGTGAGAATAAGTGGTTGAGTAAAGTACGTGACACTAACTGGTCGTGTTGTGGCGTTAGGTGTGTGACACTAAGTGGTTTTGTAAAGTATGTGACGCTAAGTGGTTGTGTAAGGTGCGTGAGAATTAGTGGTTGAGTAAAGTGCGTGACATTAATGGTTGTGTAAGGTGTGTGACACTAAGTGGTTCTGTTACGTGCGTGACACTAAGTGGTTGTGTAAGGTGCCTGACACTAAGTGGTTGTGATAGGTGCGTGACACTTATTGGTTGTGTTTGGTCCCTTACACTAAATGGTTGTAATAGGAGCAAGACACTAAATGGTAGTGTTAGGTGCGTGACAGTAGGTGGTTGTGTTAGGTGCGTGACACTAAGTGGTTGCGTTAGATGCGTGACACTAAGTGGGTGTGTTAGATGCGTGACACTAAGTGGTCGTGCTAGATGTATGACACTAAGTGGTTGTGTTAGGTGTGTTACACTAAGTGGGTGTGTTAGATGCATAAGAACATAAGAAAATAATGAGTCGGCAATCGGCCGGATGGCCTTTGTACGGTAGCTCCTCTCGAGAGTTACTACCACTCTCTATCATCCATGAATCTATCTAGCCTCTTTTTAAACTTTCCAGCGGTCCAGCACTTACTACAAAGTTGCTAAGCTTGTTCCACTCGTACACCACCCTATTTATGAACCAGTTCCTTCCTATCTCCCTCCTAAACCTAAACTTATCCAACTTAAATCCGTTGCTGCGAGTCCTATCCTGCTCGGATATTATAAGAACTTTATCTGTATCTCCTTTATTGATTCCTTTCACCCACTTAAATACTTCTATCTCATCTCCCCGCACTCTTCGTCTTTCTAGGGAATGCAAGTTTAGTTTCTTTAACCTATCTTGATATGGAAGGTTTCTAAGTCCAAGGAATCATTTTCGTAATTCTTCGCTGCACCGACTCCTGTGAATTGATATCCATTCTATAATTATAGAATGTTCAGTTCTGGTGCCCTTATTATAATAAGGGCACCAGAACTGAACCGCATAATCGAGGTGCGGCCTGACTAGCACTAGGTATAGTTACAATAAGACCTCTGCCCTCTTATTACTTACACTTCTAGATATAAAACCTAATACTCTGTTTGCCTTATTTCGAACATTAACGCACTGTTTTCTAGGCCGTAGGTCTGGGCTTACAAGTACCCCTAAGTCTCTTTCACAAGTCGACTTCTCTAGGTTGATGTTGTTATGGCTGTATACAATGACAATATTTGTTCTTCCAATATTGAGTACGCTGCACTTGTTGGTGTTGAATTTAATGTGCCATTTTTCTGACCACTCCTGCAGTTTATTTAAATCCTCCTGTAGTGCATTTGCATCCTGCCCTGAATTAATCTGCCGCCCTATTTTGGTGCCATCCGCAAACTTGCTTATGCCACTGCTGATCCCAGTATCTAGATCGTTTATGTAGATTATGGACAAGAGTGGGCCCAGTACTGACCCCTGGGGAACCCCACTGGTTACACAGCCCCACTCAGATTTAACTCCATCTACGCTGACCCTCTGTGTTCTATCGGTGAGCCATGATTTTATCCAATCTAAAACTTTCCCCTCGATACCATGAACCTTAACTTTTCTCAGAAGCCTCTGATGCGGTACTCTGTCAAACGCTTTGCTAAAGTCTAAGTAAATAACATCGTAATTTTCGTCATTATCTACTACCTCGAAGACTTTCCTAAAAAACGTCAGCAGATTTGTTAGACAAGATTTTCCCTTTGTAAACCCATGTTGAGAATCGTAGATTAATTTGCTCTGTCTCCCTATTTGAATATGGGTACTACATTTGCCTGTTTCCACAAGTCTGGCACAACTCCCGTGTCTAATGATTTTGTAAATAAATTTACGAGGGGTCCGCTAATCTGTTCCTTACACTCTTTCAAAACTCGAGGGAAAATTTCATCCGGCCCTGGGTTTTTTCTTCTTTAATATATTTATCTTCTAAAGAACATCCTCTTTTCTGATAGTGATATTCTTTAATTTCTCTTCTTCATTTCACCTAAATATCAGTTTCACCTCTGGGATTTCCTCTTGAATTTCTTCTGTGAAAACTGATAAGAAGTAGCTGTTAAATGCTTTGCTTATTTTCTCACTGTCGTCGATCACTTTCCCTCTCTCTGACTTTAAAGGCCCCACTTTGTCCTTGACCTTTGTCCTATATACCTAAGTGGTTGTGTTATATGCGTAACACTAAGTAGTTGTATTAAATGCGTGACGCTAAGTGGTTGTGTTAGATGCATAACATAGGTGCGTTAGAGTAAGTGGTTGCGTTAGGTGTGTTACACTAGGTAGTTGTGCTAGATGCGCGACACTAAGTGGTTGTGTTAGGTGTGTTACACTAAGTGGTTGTGTTAGGTGTGTTACACTAAGTGGTTGTGTTAGGTGTGTTACACTAAGTGGTTGTGTTAGGTGTGTTACTCTAGGTGGTTGTGTTAGTTGTGTCACAGTAAGTGGTTGTGTTAGGTGTGTTACACTAAGTGGTTGTGTTAGGTGTGTTACACTAAGTGGTTGTGTTAGGTGTGTTACACTAAGTGGTTGTGTTAGGTGTGTTACACTAAGTGGTTGTGTTAGGTGTGTTACTCTAGGTGGTTGTGTTAGTTGTGTCACAGTAAGTGGTTGTGTTAGGTGTGTTACACTAAGTGGTTGCGTTAGATGCGCTACACTAAGTGGTTGTGTTAAGTGCGTGACACTGTGTGGTTGTGTTAGATGTGTCACACTAAGTTATTGTGTTAGATATATCTGTTAGGTGAGTTGCAATAAGTGGTTGTGCTAGATGCATGACACTAAGTGGATGTGTTAGGTGTGTTACACTAAGTGATTGAGTAAAGTATGTAACACTAAGTGATTTGGTAAACTAATTGTCACTAATTGGTTTTAAAAGGTACGTGACACTAAGTGGTTGTGTAAAGTATGTGACACTAAGTGGTTGGTTAATGTATGTGTCACTTAGTGGTTGTAAGAGGTGCGTGACACTAAGTGGTTGAGTAAAGTATGTGTCACTAAGTGGTTGTAAAATGTTCGTGACACTAAGTGGTTATGTAAAGCATGTGATGCTAAGTGGTTGTGTTAGGTGTATGACAGTAAGTGGTTGTGTTAGATGCGTGACACTAAGTGGTTGTGTTAGATGCATGACAGTAAGTGGTTGTGTTAGATGCGTGACACTAAGTGGTTGTGTTAGATGCATGACAGTAAGTGGTTGTGTTAGATGCGTGACACTAATTGGTTGAGTTAGGTGCATGACACTTAGTGGTAGTGTTAGGTGTGACACTAAGTTGTTGTGTTAGGTGTATGACACTTAGTGGTAGTGTTAGGTGTGTGACACAAAGTGGTTGTGTTAGGGGCGTGACACTAAATGGTTGTGTTAGGGGCGTGACACTAAGTGGTTTTGTTAAGTGATTGACACTTAATGGTTGTGTTAGGTGCGTGACACTAAGTTTTAGTATTAGGTGCATGACATTAAATGGTAGTGTTCGATGTTCCCTGACATCGTGTTCTTCTCCACTAAAGGCGTCGAGTACATCTCCACCCACCAACAACCTGTCAGTAGTGTCAGTCGTGTATACCACCACCCACCAACAACCTGTCAGGAGTGTGTACCGTCACATCACCCACCACCAACCTGTCAACTTGCCGTGGACATAACAAGACACCGTGTACAACAACCTGTCAACAGTGTCTTCCTCTGTCAATCTCCGTCGCTGGTCACTTGACCAGCACTACTCTGGGGCTGAGAGCAGCTGACGCCTGACAAGAAGGTTTCTCTCTTAAGGCATATTATAATTATCTGAAGCGAACAATGTTTTAGCTTCCGCCTTCAACCTTTCTGTTTTTAATTAAAATATATATAATGTATGAGTGTGTAAATTGTGTATTAATGATTTACAAATTAAATACAACGGACTAATAACTGACGCATCTCGTTCAACATGATGCAGGTCTTCTTCCTGGTACATTACCTACAGAACCATACCTGGTGGTGTAATTAATGTAGACGAGAGAGTTGTCCTGCCACACTCACTCTACATCTTGAAGCTGACATTGTTGACGGTGTACTGCAATATGTCGTTATTGTAATGGACAATCTTGTAAGTGCTAGGGAGAAACCAACATGTGAAGTTCACTTAAAATCACCAACAGAAAATCCCTTTCACAGACATAACCCCAAAACGCTCGTTAAGGAGGCACCGTCTTCATGAATGGATTCAGCCGAGTCTTCTTCCCAGCTGGATCATTATGTAGTCAGGTTAAGAACATAAGAACATAAGAATGGAGGAAACTGCAGTGGGCCTATTGACCCATACTGGGCAGTCCCATTTATACCCAACCCCTATTGCTCATATAAGCATCCAACCTATGTTTGAAGCTATCCAGCGAATTCGAGTTAATGATGATATTTGGTAACTTGTTTCATTCATCCACTACTCTGTTTCCAAACCAGTGTTTACCTATTTCACGCCGAAATCTAAATTTGTCTAATTTAAAACCATTGTTACGAGTTCGCTCCTAGTTGGATAGTTTGAGTACCTTTGTAATGTCCCCTTTGTTTAACCCTGACTTCCATTTATACATCTATATCATGTCGCCCCTCACTCTACATCTCTCGAGGGAGTGCAAATTAAGATGCTTTAACCAGTCTCTGTACTCAAGGTTCCTAATGCCCGGGATTAGTCTTGTCATTCTCCTCTGATTTCTTTCCAAGGATTCTATATCCATTCTGTAATACGGTGACCAGAACCGAACTGCGTAATCCAGGTGAGGTCTCACAAGCGCTAGATATAATTTTAAGATGACCTCGCTAGTCTTGTAACTAACACTCCTTTGTATGAACCCAAGTACTTTATTAGCCTTGTTAGGAACAAAAACACATTGTTTACTTGGCTTAAGATTCCTACTTATCATTACTCCTAAATTTCTCTCTCGGTAGGATTCCATCGTTGTTCATCTGGTAACTGGTTTCCCTGTTTACATTTCCTATACTGAGTACTTTACATTTGTCCACATTGAATTTCATCTGCCATTTTTCTGACCATTCGAAAAATTTGTTTAGATCTTCCTTTAGTTTTGCAGAGTCCTCGTCAGATTTAATTAAACGTCCCATTTTAGTGTCATCAGCAAATTTACTTATGTTGCTATCTATGCCGATATCTATGTCGTTTATGTATATGATAAATAATAATGGTCCAAGTACTGAGCATTGGGGAACTCCACTAGTGACGTTGCTCCAATGCGATTTAGTGCCGCTTATGCTCACTCGCTGTTTCCTGTCCCGTAACCACGCCCTAATCCATTTAAGGATATTACCTTTGATGCCATGCGCTTCTACCCTTCTAATTAGTCTTTTGTGAGGGACTCTGTCGAAGGCTTTGCTAAAGTCGAGATATACCACATCATAATTGTGCCCCTCGTCCACCAATTCGAAAGCTGATGAAAAGAATGTTAATAGATTAGTTAGACATGAACGCCCGCTTGTGAAGCCATGTTGGGAATTATTGATCAACTTGTGCTTCTCCAGGTGGTTTCGAATAGAGTTTGAAATGATTGATTCTAGTAATTTGCCTACTATTGATGTTAGACTGATTACATTTGCTAACCTCCAGGATTCTGGTACTACACCTGTTTTTAATGACATGTTAAACAGCTTGGCTAAGGGCATACTAAGCTCTTCCTTACATTCCTTTAATACTCTGGCAAATATCTCATCAGGACCAGGTGACTTATTAGGCTTCAGCTTGTCTATTTGCTTATTAACATCGTTACTATCTCTGAATAGAGTCGGTGCCTCGGGTATCATTTTTAAATTTTCGGTGGTGACAACTGTTGAAAAATATTTATTCAGATTATTGCTCATTTTTCCATCGTTATGAGTTAGCTTACCGGTATCTGAACGTATTGGTCCAATCTTATCTCGTGTTTTAGTTTGATACATTTGGTAGAATCCTTTGGGGTTTGTCTTCGCCTCCCCTGCTATCTTCAGTTCATAATTCCTTCTTGCTTTTCTTATCTCGGTCTTAACCCTACCGGCCAATACCTTATAATACTCCCGGAGGTAAATTTTGCCACGATTTATCCTTCTGCCTATAGCCTTCCTTTGGCCAATAATGTTCTATAAATAATTATTTATCCATTTAGGGTCATTGTTGTCTGATCTGAGTTTTTTGTATGGTATGTTCTGCCTTTGTGCATTAAGTAACTCATTATTTAAATTGTCGTGGAACTCGGCAATCTCAGATCTCGTTATCAGGTCGGTGTCATCTGTCAGGTTCACACCCAAGTGCGATACCCCCTCTCTCAGCTGCCTCTTTAAACTATCAAAGTTTGCCCTTCTGAAATCTGGGACTATAATGGCATTCTCCTTACGTCTGCCCTGAAATTCTAACTGGAATCTAATTTCTTTGTGATCGCTGTTTGCAAGTTCGTTCCCTACCTCAACATTGCTACTGAGGTTTTCTCTGTTCGACAGAACTAAATCGAGTATATTATTACCCCGGGTGGGTTCGGTTATATGTTGACTTAGGAAATAGTCCTGGATCGTTTCGAGGAAATCCTCTGTTACTGAGTTACCCGTAAGGTCAGTCCAATCTACTTGGCCAAGGTTAAAATCGCCTACTATACAGACTTTGTTGTGTATGGAAGCCCTGTGCATTTCATCCGAGATAAGTCGCTCATTAACTCTATCAAGATTGGGAGGTCTATATATTACTCCTATGAATAATTTTTCCCTACCGTTGATTAATTCTATCCAAATTGTTTCTGTATTCCTCTCAGTTTTTATTTCCTTTTTTATTTCACACTTCAGATTATCCCTGACATAGATTGCTACTCCGCCTCCTTTCCTGGACGGCCTATCGGTATGAAACAGTTTGTAATCCGCAATTTGGTATTCAACAGGTAACTCACGTGAGTCTAGGTTGATCCATGTTTCAGTGAATGCTATTATATCGATTTTTTCGGTACATACCAAGGCCCTAATATCATCCATTTTGTTTCTCAAACTTCTACTGTTCGCGTAGTAGACATTTAAGTTAGTCGTGTTCTGAGTCCTCCCTTTACCGCATTTAGGTTTAAACTCCCTGTCTAATTTAGTTTTGTCACCATTCCTATCATTATTTCCCTGTAATCTTTCACTTTGTTTACCCACTCCCACTGCCGTCTCTTCCACCCCCGTGCCCATATGTTCCCCTAGCAGTTTAAAGACTTCGATATCTTTTGAATTGCCCCCTCTAGAGACTCAGCCAGGGTTGCCACCCCATCCCGAGACAAGTGTACCCCATCCCTAGCATAAATGTCCCTTCTGCCGTAGAAGTTGTCCCAGTTGTCAATGAATGGAACTGATATTGACTTGCAATATCCGTCAAGACGGCCTTTGACACCAACTGCCCTTGACAACCATTCATTGCTAACTCTCCTTCTAGGCAGGACACCACATATGATAGGGATCCCTCCCTTAGTCCTAATACGATCTATACCTGTCTTGAACTTATCAAGAAGCTCTTCACTCCTACACGGGCCAATATCATTGCCTCCTGCACTGAGGCAGATAATGGGTTTGTTCCCATTACCAGACAAGATATCGTCCATTCTGTCAACTATATCCCCCACCCCAGCCCCTGGCAAACACACCCTCATCCTATTTTTATTTTTACCATACAAGGCTCTGTCCAAGTACCTTACCTGTGAGTCACCAACAATTAAAGTTTTTAGTCCTTCCTTGTTGGCCCAGTCCCTGACTGTACTAACGTCCAACTCATCTATCAAGGGACTGAACTAGTTGGTACACTTAGCTGTTGTTGTCGTTGTTGTTGTATCCTTGGTGTGTTTCTTCACCACAAGTTTGGTCGTCCCTCTCCTCACAACCTTCCATTCCGCAGAGTTATCGTCATTCACCGGCTTTCCTTGTCTCGTTTCTTCCTTCATCCTTGCTTTCTCTTCCTTAAATTTAAAGTTTCTTCCTCTAATTTCAGGGTTTTTTTCCTTGGTACTCTCTAACTCGGCCCACAGAAGGGCGTAACCATATCTGATAATTATCCCTGGGAGCAGAGCTAAGCAGGCGTGACCTTTCCTCTAGTGAGGTCAGAGCACAACTGAGTGAGGTCAGAACACAACTGAGTGAGGTCTCTTCTGAACCCAGCGCGACAGAGTGACCAGCTGCCAGAAGGCTACTGTCAAGACCCTGAATTAGCTATTCATGGAAATGATGATCAACATTGATGTCTTAAGCTGAATGGACATCCTATGTGTTATTCGTTACTATGGATGCAGAGACTAAACAATGACTAGCGTTAAACTTTGTTATTGACGTACCTGGCCTCCTCCTCACCTGCCATGAGTATATGTCATGGCACAGGATCCTGTCATTTGTGTTTCGGGTCTCCTTTACCCATCTTATAAAACTGTTTGTTTCTGTAAGAGTGATGTGTGTCGTTTAGCTGCCAGCCTGTTGTGTTTCACTGCTGTTGTCAATATCACCGTGTACGCCAATATCTGTTGTCAATCTATTAACGTATTTATATTTACCAAAAATCGCAGGTTTTCTCCGGGTACTCAGGTTACTTCCTGTGTTAACACAGGCCAATGAAGGTCATAACAATGTAACAAAGAACAAACCAATCACCCGAATAGCTAGTAATTAGATGAGTGGTGAAAGTGTGAAATATATGTAGTGTGTGTGTGTGTGTGTGTGTGTGTGTGTGTCCCGAGTGCATATCAAGGCAGACAAGTGCCAGCGCTGGAAAGACGCTGCCGCCGCCCCTCCCGCACTAGATGTAGCTCTCCACACTTGCAACATTTATGGACGGCCCTGTCGATCCCGTATCGGCCTCTTGAGTCACTTCAGAGCTCACCAACGAAGGTGACATCCTTAATAACTCATATATCATTGTATCATATCTGGATGATCGTCATACTCGATTCTGAGTACTGTAATAGCAAAGTAGTAGTAGTAGTTGCAGTGTGTGTGTGTGTGTGTGTGTGTGTGTGTGTGTGTGTGTGTAATAATAATAATAATAATAATAATAATAAAAAATAACAAAAATAATAATAATAATAACATTAATTAATAATAATAATAATAATAATAATAATAATAATAATAATAATAATAATAATAATAATAATAATAATAATAATAATAATGATAATAATAATAATAATAATAATAATAATAATAATAATAATAATTATACTAATAATAATAATTAACGGTTTACGTGGAGACAATGGCATACAGCGGCGGAAAATACACAATGGACATAAATTATATAAGTTACATAAGATATTGGGGAATGGGTCATTTAACCTAAGTTTTTTAATACAAAACGATGAGGAAACATGTGGTGAACATAAAAGTTAACTAAGGTCTGATATTTTTAACTGTGGTTGGAGAGGGGCTGGTCATAACCTAGGTGCAGCTGTGATGTTGTACAGCTGGACGATCACAGGATGATGTCTGCCTCCCTGATGCATCTGTGATATTGTACAGCTGGACGATCACAGGGTGTTGTCGGCCTCCCTGATGAAGCTGTGGTGTTGTACAGCTGGCCGCTCCCAGTCCACGTAGTATGGTCGGTCCCTCATAGTGCAGGCAAGGGTCCTCTCACAAGGGTCCAGGTTTGACACTTGGGTGTTAAATGATTCAGGCTGAGTCTCCCTTCGCCACTTTTGAGTCTGGTAATCACTGCTGTTTCAACTGACAGCACTTGTTCCCTTTCTTTTCGAATTGAAATTGTCATCATATGTCACTTGTGGTGAGTTGATCAACAATCCTTGCAGTTGTTCCTTGGTGTGGATGGGAGTTAACGGAAGAGGGGAGGGGGTTACAGGCAACCTTTGGTAGCTCTTGAGGAGCGCCTAGTATGACACGCTTGTCCACGACAGTATGTATGTGTTTTGTGTGTGTAATAATAATAATAATAATTAACGGTTTATTGAAAGAGCTTGGCAGCCAGAAGGCTGAAAATATACAGTTACATATTTGGGGAATGGGTTACGAATTACAAATAATATACAAGTGACATAAGTGACACAAATAAGACATAGTAACTTAGATGGGGATCAGCTCAAAATACAGTTCATTTCAACATAGTGACAGTGTAGGGAGCAGTGTTTACTGGGAGTGAATACACTGATTTATTACATGTTATTGTGTGTGTGTGTGTGTGTGTGTGTGTGTGTGTGTGTGTGTGTGTGTGTGTGCGTGTGTGTGTGTGTGTGTGTGTGTGTGTGTGCGTGTGTGTGTGTGTGTGTGTGTGTGTGTAATAATATGTAATAATAATATGTATATAATAATAATAATAATAATAATAATAATAATAATAATAATAATAATAATAATAATAACAATAATAATAATAATAATAATAATAATAATAATAATAATAATAATAATAATAGTAATAATAATAACAATAATAATAATGATAATACTAATAATAATAATAATTAACGGTTTATTGGAAGAGCACGGCAACCGGAAGGCTGAAAATATACAGTTGCTTAATTGGGGAATGGGTCTTTTGATTGACAAATAATATACAAGTAACATATATGACACAAATATGATATATAATAACTAGGTGGAGAGAAGGTTATACTACAGGGCATTTCAACACATTGGCAGTGCAAAAAGGTAAGATTGACTGGGTTTTTTTTAGTTTAACAAATTATTGGCAAAGCTTGGAATACAGTTTGCCTAATCTGAGTAATTCAGTCAGGTCTTGACACTGAGGGTGGTATCACTTCTCACTGCCACGCAGGACAGAGGTTCATACACAAAGAAATACGTCATATTCATTAACCGTATATATATACATAAATATATTTTATTAGCCCAATAAACACGCAGACTTCTACATACAATCAACACCTCAACCCGCCAGGACTCGAACCCACGGCCCACGAGCCCATGACTGTGACCGGGGAACGTTACCTCTAGACCGCCATAAGCTCGTTGAACAGGCTTTGTGTGTGAAATATAACAGAGTCTAGGACTGCTTTTAGTATCCTGGTGGTCTAGAGGTAACGTTCCCTGGTCACAGTCGTGGGCCGTGGGTTCGAATCCTGGCGGGTTGAGGTGTTGATTGTATATATATATATATATATATATATATATATATATTTATATACTGTATATACATACACATACAGA